>NW_006400026.1:2411105-2438821 GCF_000299155.1 Elephantulus edwardii
AGTATAAATTCCCTTGCTTTTGGGGGCTCGGGGTCGACTTCCCTGTCTCCTGTGTGAGATATGAGTCGCCCCGAAGCTTCGTCAATAAAAGCCTCTTGTGATTACAGCAAGTGGATCTGGTGTGAGTTGCTCGGGGTTGCGCCCGGTCTGGGTAAAGCCCTAGTTTGGGGTCTTTCAGTGATAATAATGTGTTGAAGTCTCCTAAAACTTTTGTGGTGCTGTCTATTTCTTTCTTCAGTTCTGTTGTCTGTTGCTCTATGTATCTTGCATATCTACCATTTGGTGCATAAATATTGACCAAGGTTATATCTTCTTGATCTATTGTGCCCTTAATCAGTATGTAATGCCCTTCCTTATCTTCTATGGTGATTTTCATTCTGAAGTCTATTTTATCAGAGATTAGCACTGTTACTTCTGGTTTTTATTGAGGTTTGGTATATTTTTTCCAGAATTTTATTTGTGAGCCTGTCTTTCTGTTCTTTTTTCGGAGGCGTCTCTTATAGGCATCATATTGTTTGGCTTTTTGGTTTTTATACATTTTCCTATTCTTTTTCTGTTTATTGGCACACTTAGTCCATACACATTAAGTGTGATTATTGTCAGGCCAAGTTTTAACATTTCCATTTTGCTGTGCTTCTTTTCCTGTTATGTCTGGTTATTGTGGTCCATTCACTTTCCTTTGGCATTTCTGTATGAAGGACTTAACTTAAAATTTCTTGTAGCTTTGGTCTTGTTTTCATAAATTGTTCTTTCTATTCATAAATAAGTTCTTTCTATTCTGCAAAGGATTTAATTTTTCCTTCATATTTGATGGAGAGCTTTGCTGGGTTTAAGATCCTTAAATGGCAATTGTTTTCTTTCAAATTTCTGTATATATCATCCCATTGTCTCCTTGTTTTCATGACTTTTTTCTGAGAAATCAGAACTTAAATTAATTGTTTTCCCTTTGTAGATGACTCTTTGTTTTTCTCACAGTACTTTTAGTAGTCTATCCTTGTCTTTTAATTTGGAGAATTTGACTATGAAATGTCTTGACATTTTTCTTTTGGGGTCCAGTCTTTTGTGTTTTCCATGCTTATTGAATATGGATTTCCCTGTTCCTCAAAATACCTGGGATGGTTTCTTCTAGTTCTTCTTCAAAATTTTCTCAGGGACTTCCTTGTCATTTCTATGTTCTAGAATTCCAGTCATATGTATGTTATGCCTTTTGTTGTCATCCCATATGATTCTAAAGTTTTCTCCATTTCTTCGCATTTCATCTCTGACTTTTCTTCTAGTATATTCCAGCTCACTGACTCTGTGCCATTTCTTCAGTTCTACTTTTTTTCCCATTAGCGTGTTGGACACATCTGCCATTTCAGTCTTAATATTCTGGATTGCATTTTCATGCTTTTCTCTTATTTCCAGTATTGTGTTGCCTATACCCTCTTTGTCTTGTGATGATTTTTTATGTTCTTGTACCTCTTTATTTATACTATCAGTTCTTTCTTCCATGCTTTACACTTTCTTCTGAAGCCTTTGAAGTTGCTCTTCATCAATATAATTTTTCTTGATTATTGTCTCTGAGGTATTTACTCTCTTAATGGCTTCCATTGTTTCTTCTATCATTTGCATCTTCTTTAGTAGCTGTTCAGATAACTCCACATCAACATATTTCTTCTGGTTCTTACTATCTGGGGTATTCATTGGGTCTGTTTTTTTAGGAGAAGGGTTTTTGTTGTTTTTTGTGGATTTTTGTTTTTGTTGTTTGGTTTTTTTTTTTATGATGACTGAGGTGGATTGCAGCTTTCTTAACATGTGGATCTTTTCTTAGTAGATACTAGGTTGTTGTTATTATATAATAACCCAGAGTATGGCAATGTTTTGTGAAGACCTATATATTTTTCTCCACTCCCCTTCTGCTTTAGCTTAAAGGGTCCCATGTGATGTAGCTAGACAGCAGTGTTTCACCCAAAGTATCTATGATATTGGTATTCCTGGCACTGGACAGCAGGGGCAGCACCTGGGCAGTCTCTAGTTGGTGGGACAGTAGTGTTTCTAGTTCTTGGGAGCAGCAGTCTAGTACTCTGGAAGGGATTGCAGTCTAAAATTGCATCCCCTCAATTTGGCAAGCAGTGGTTCTATCACTGGCCAGGGTGTGAGTGTACCTGGGCTGGGCGGCAGCCTTTAGCAGATACAGATAAAGCTGGAAGACCCGTCAGGGTCAGCCACACAGGCTCTGGTGTCTTGCAGCAGAGTGAAGGTAAAAATCCCTCAATGAACGGGTCTCAAGAGAGTGGTTGTACTATTTTAAATTCCTATCAGCAGCACATGAGAGTCCTAATCTTTCCACACACTCATCAATATTTGCTAAACTTTAGTACTGTTTTTGGAGTGAGATGGTATCTCATTGTTGTTTCAGAATTGCACTGCTAACCCAAAAGAACAGTTTGAATATGAGAGCTGCTTCATAAGAGAAAGATGGGCAATCTCTTCCTGTGCAGTTTACTACCTCTGAAAACCTTCTGAAGGATCAGCTATGAGTCAGTTCTGATTCAATAGCAAATAATAACAAAACTAACAATAGCTAGTGAGGGAGCTCTGGTAGCTTAGTAGTAAGGAGTTGTGCTTATAATACAAAGTCATGTAGTTCAAACCCAAAAGTTGTTCCATGGGTGAAAGATAGACAATCTCCCTTTATGTGATTTAACAACCTCTAAAAACTTGCTGGAACGTTAGCCATAAGTCAGTTCTTATTCCATGGCACAAAACAACAACACAATAGCTAGTGATTTTGAGCATTTCTTAATTTACTTATTGGCCAGAATCTAAATATCCTCTCTGATGAAGATTCTTTTAATATCTTCAACTCATTTTGTAAATGTAATATTTGTCTTTTTCTTTTTCAGATGCTTGGATAGAAAGCTATGCTACCAAGTCAAAGGTAGGTGATTTTAATCTGTGTCCCTCAGGCCTAGTCTTAATTGTTTTTGGTCAAACATTATTCTAAGTGGTATAGTACTGGTCTGTCCATTTGCTGTACAGAGGTAATTCATGGTTGCTTTGATGCTAAACACTGTGACACTGATGCATCAAGTACAATAATGGTTATCCATGGTGGACAGTGCTGGTGGAGCTCTCAGATTAAAACAGGCTCAGAAACAGGAGTGGCATCCACTTCCAAAATAGCTTGCCTCTGGAAACTCTATGAACTCAGAGGAACGATGAAAGTTATACAATTGTTCAGGTCTTTTGTACATAGGATTGCTATGAGTCATCTATGACTCAATGGTAACAACAACAACAACAACAAAGTAATCTGTAAATTTTAGATACGAGTCCCTTGTCAGATAAGTAGCTGTCAAATAACATCTCCAGTGCACCTCAACCCAAGTCTGAGAACTTTCTTTTCACCATAGTGAAGAACGGTTTTTATTATATATACAAGGATTTGCTTTTTAGAAGACCCTTTTCAGCCACTTCCTAAACAACATCCCTATGAAAACTCTAAGAAATTTGCTAAATGTCGATAATTGTAGATGAGTTTCAGACCTTTTGTTTATAGGGTCACTATGAGTCAGGCTCAACTCAGAGGCAATCAACAACAACTTCATCTATTCTATCTTTCCCTGGTAGTGCCTTTAAGCCTATTTATTCCATGGATTAAGGTTTCTAAATTTGTTCCTTCCCCTCCTCACCCATATGATCTTTATAGCTTCTGGTTTACCTCTGGGTCCCTTACCCACTTTGAGTTGAGTTTTTTGTATGGTATAAGATGTGTGTCTTATTTCAATTTTCTAAAGATAGATGTCTAATTTTACCAACACTATTGGATAAAGAGGCTGCTATTTTCCCATATAATGAGTTTGTCTCCTTGTAAAAGACATTTTAAACATAAGTAGATGGGTCAATTTCTGAGTTCTCTATTTTATTTATTGATCTCTGTGGCAGTCATTTTATAAGTAATATACTAATTTGATTACTATGACTATGTAGCAAGCTTTAGATCAGGGTATGTGATATCTCCTACTTTGTTTTTCTTTTGCAGTAGAACTTTGCTTATTTAGATATCTTTCCTTTGTAAAAAAAATTGGAAGCTGCCTCTTTTCACTCCTTGAAGAATGGCATTGGTAACTATATTATGATTATATTAAACTAGTAGTTTGCGCATGACTGCTTTTGTGATGTTCTTATGTGGTATTTAGTTGACTGCTACTTACAGTGACACTATGAACAAAAGATCTGAATCTGTGCCATCCTCATTATCTCCAGTATAGTTAATACCATTGTTACAGTTGCTGTCTCAATCCATTTTATTGAGGGTCTTCCTTTCCTATACTGACCCTCTACCTTTCCAAGTATGATACCCTTCTCCAAGGACTGTCCCCTATTAACAACATGCCCAAATTATGTGAGACAAAGCTTTGCCATATTAACATCATGTCCAAACTATGTGAGACAAAGCTTTGCCATCCTTCCTTCCAGAAATGGGCTCAAGATATGAACAGACACTTTACCAAAGAAGACATTCAGATGGCAAACAAATACATGAAGAAATGCTCAAAATCCCTAGCTCTTAGAGAGATGCAAATCAAAACAACTATGAGTTATCATCTCACCCCAGTAAGAATAACAAAATATAACAGAGCAGCAAACAACAAATGTTGGAGAGGTTAAGGAGAAACTGGAACCCTTATTCACTGTTGGTGGGAGTGTAAACTGGCGTAACCACTATGGAAGGCTATATGATGCTTTCTCAAAAAGTTGCAAATAGAGTTACCATTTGACCCAGCAATTCCTCTACTGGGAATATACCCTAAAGAAAACATAACTGCCACCGAGGCAGATATATGCACACCTATGTTTATTTTGGCTTTGTTCACAATAGCAAAGAGTTGGAAACAATCTAAGTGTCCATCAACAAATGAATGGATAGAGAAACTATGGTATATTCCCACAATGGAATACTATGCTACATTGAAAAATAAGGAAGTCATGCATTATTATTCAAAATGAGTGACCCTAGAGGACATTATGCTGAGTGAAATATCTCAGTCACAGAAGGACAAAAACTGCATAGTGCCACTGTTGTAGATTGGGACTGACATCATAGTTGGGAAGAGACTGAGGAAAAATTGGATAAATTATGTATACTGCATTGAAAAAGAAGAGGGAGAGAACAGTTTAAAAGTGATATATATGATTGGGTATTCTGGTTATGACAAAAGTCAAGAATGAAGGCTGCATAGTGGAGTGTACGTGGTGTGGGGATTGGGAAGGGATTGCATACCAATGAAGGGATTTTTCTTTTGCTTTTCAAGGATAGGAGTGGACTGGCAGGGAGATGGGAAGAGGATGGGGGGAGGGTCGTCTAGGAGAAAAGTGCAACAATGAATGAATGGAAATCCAAAATCTCTGTAAATGTTCATTAAAATTTTTTAAAAAATAATAAATAAATAAAAAGAAATTTTAAAAAAGAAGTGATACCCTGGTCATACTTCTTCAATGCGTATATTTCTCATATTTTATATTTATCTAATACATTTCTCATATTTATTTGGTCTTTTCACAGTCTATGGAAAATTCAATACTCTTCTCCAACACCTCAACTCAAAGACATTAATTCTTCTGCCAGCCTTAGTAATTGCCTAACTTTCAGATGCATAAGGCCGTGGCTTGGCTCAGGCACACCTAAGTCTTTAAACTGACATCCTTTTTTTTCAGTGCTTTGGAGATGTCCCTGACAGAAGATTTTCCCAAGGAGATTCCTCTTTTGATTTCTTAACTGCTGGTGGCACCAAAGATGTTGATTGTGGATCCAAGTACGATGAAATAATTAACAATTTCATTCTTTTCTCCATCTATCATGATTTTGCCTAGTGGCCCAGTGATGAATATTGTTGTTTCCTTGATAATGTAATCCATACTAAAATGTAACTCATACTGAAAGCTATAGTCTTTGATCTTCAGCAGCACATAAATGTTAAAAAGTTTTCTAAAGTATTTAAATAATCTGCTTTTATGTTTTCTACAATATAATTCCTAATCGAAGAAAAAGGTTTAGAACTATCTGCTTGGGATCATATAATGTGAGTTGGCTGTCTTACTTCATAGATCTCAGAAAGGAAGAATGTAAACAAACCATCCATCCTTACACTATGGCAACTAGTCATTTTATCTCACATACTGGCAAAATACATTTTCACTCTTGAGAGTGTAACATTTGAGATAGTATCTGAATTTACTGCTTATGTAACTTATTTCTTCATTACAGTGACTTATGTTTTGTCTACATGATTTTTAGTCATCATATTTTTTGTATGCAATTAAGGTTAATAAAGAAATGAGAGCTAAAGGATAATAAGAGCAGTTAGAGTCAACAGCTGTCAGGACCAAAAAGATAAAGGATAAAGGAATGAGAAAAGAATGAAAATATTGAGAACCTACTATACTCAGAACTCTAAAGTATCGATAAAATTAAAGGATCATATGGCTTGTCTTTTCTCTTTTTTTAAAGAATGTGCTAAAGATCAAGTATGTTGGTTTAAAGACCAAGATGTGCCTACCCATATCATAGAATTAGCAATTGTTTCATATGCATGTGAAAAATTGGACAATGAATAAAAAAAAAAAAGAAAAAAGACCAAAAAAGAACTGATGCCTTTGAAATGTGGGGATGATAAAGAATATTGAATATACTATAAACTGTCAAAAGAACAAACAGATCTGTCTTGGAAGAAGGGAAGTCAGAGTGCTCTATGTGAGAATCTCACATAGTTTGGGCATGTTATCTAGGGGGAAAATTTTTGGAAAAAGACATCATGCTTGGAAAAGTTAGTGAGATTAAAAGACATCAAATGAGATAGATTGACACAATGACAGCAACAATGGACTTCAGCACAGCAGAGAGTGTGAGGATGATGCAGGAGTGGACAGTATTTGTATCTATTATGCATGAGGTTGCTATGAGTTAGAGTCAATTCAATGGCACCAAATAACAACACAACAATCATGCATTAACTCTTAGTGATTTTCCACTTTCTAAACAACATGCCTCTGGAAACTCTATGAACTCTGAGAAACAAAGATAATTATAAAAAAGTTTCAGGTCTTTTGTTCATAGGGTAGCTATGAGTTGTGCTCGACTCAATGCAATCAACAAGATATAAGATCAGGAGAAGAATAGGAAAACTCTTTTGTGCAGTTAACTGCCTCTGAAAGTTCGCCGGAGGGTCAGCTATAGGTTTTTTCTGACTCTGCAGTATACAACAGCAACAAGATGTCTTACATATGATATAAGCTATACATTTTATATTACATATTGCAGATTGCAGTCTTTGACCTTCTGCAACAAAAGCCTCAGGTCCTCCTCAGTTTTGACAAGCAAGGTTGTGTCATGTGCATAATGCAAGGTGTTGATGAATCTCCCACCAATCCTGATGCCACATTTCTCCTTAGAAAGCCCAGCCTCCCAAATGACCTGTTCAGCACATAGATTGAAAAGGTTTGGAGACAAGATGCATCCCTGACATATCACTTTCCTGATTTTGAACTATACAGTGTTTCCTTGCTTTGTTCTGAGGACTGCTTCCTGGTCCAAGTATAGCTTTCACATGAGCACAATCAGGTGTTCTGGGATTCCCATTCTTCTCAAGGTTAGCCACCATTTGCTGTGATCCCCACAGTCAAATATCTTTGCATACTCAAGGAAACACAGACAGACATTGCTCTGGCATTCTCTGTTTCAGTTAAGATCCATCTAACGTTGGCTATAATGTCCTTTGTGCCATGGCCTCTTCGAAATCCAGCTTGCACAACTAGCAGTTCTCTGTCCATGCATTGTTCCAGTTGTTTCTGGATAATCTTCTGCAGGAACTTGTTTAATATTAGTGATATTGTTCAATAATTTTCACACTCTGTCTGAGTCTCTTTTTTTGAAATAGAAATAATTATGGATTTCTTTCAATCCATTAACCAGGTAGTTGTGTTCTAGATTTCTTGACACAACCTGGTGAGTGTGCCAAGGGTTGCATCTGTTTGTTGAAATATTTCAATTGGCATGCCATCTATTCCTGGGGCCTTGTTTTGTTTTGTTTTCTGCCAATTCCTTCAAAGCAATTTGAACTTCTTTCATCACCACTGCCCCTTAGTCATATGTTGTTTCATGAAATTATTCTGTGTCATATAATTCTTTTTGGTATAATGACGTACTGTACTCCTTCCATCCTCTTTTGATACTTCCTGGGTAATTCAATATTCTGTCCAAAGCATCCTTAAGTATTGTAACTCAAGGCTTGAATTGGTTATTCAGGTTCTTCAGTTTAAGAAATGCATCAAGAAAACAAAGATTCTCACCACTGGGCCAACTGGAAGCACCATGATTGATGGAGAAGAAATTGAGATTGTTAACAATTTCAGTTTGCTTTGTTCCACAATCAATACTGTTGGCACCAGCAGTCAGGAAATAAAAAAAATGCATTAGGAAAATCTGCCATAAGGGACCTCTCTCTCCAGGATGCTAAAGAGCAATGATGTGTATCTAGACACCAAGATGTTCCTGATCCAAGCCATGGTCTTTGCAATCAGGGAGCTGGATAATGACAAAGGGTGATATAAGAAGAATCAATACGCTTGAGTGGTGCTGGAGAAGAGCATTAAACATACCATAAACTGCCAAAAGAACAAACAGGTTTGTCCTGGAAAGAGTGAAACCAAGCTGATTCTTGAAGGCAAGGATTTTGAAGCTCCATATTACATACTTTGGGTGTTTCCTGGAGGGAACAATACGTGGAGAAAGACATCATACTTGGAAAGGTGGAGGGCGAGCACAGGCGAGGAAGATCACAGATTAGATGGATGGACACAGTAACTGGGATAATGGGGGTAGGTGTTGAGATTCGCTTGGATAGGACAGGTTTCAGAGCTATTATACACAGGTTTGCATTGAGTTGCAGGCAGCTCAATGGCACATAACAACAGCAACCTAAAAGATATACATACAAGAGATCTTATATATGATCTAAGACTATAGGCAGCCATTTTTTCATAAGCGAGTAATACAGCATCAACAATAAGCAATTTAAAATTGGATGTTCACTGTTTATTGGCAATTTTTTTTTATTTTTCTTTTATAGTGATTTTCATACAAAATTCATATACTCTATGTTTTTGTTTATACACACTGTGCTATGTGCATTCTTTTGATCACAGTGTGTTATCATATCATTCCCATACATTGTGTTTTGTAACATTAATCACAATTGATCTATGGCAAATTGATTTTGAGAAACTTGTTAGCATTCTTCTTTGGAAACAGGATGTTTCCATTCGCAGAAAAGAATGCAAACTCAGAAATTTGCTAGATTATACCACTAACGCTGTATAGCAAAAAAAAAATAAATCATATATACACACACACACATACATACACTGGAAGATTAATGGTTAGTTCCAATAAATATCACCTTAAGCAGAATGAATTTTTCTTGCTTGCCTCTCAATGTACTATGTAATACAACTAGACTGATATGAAGGGAACTACTTTCAAGAGGCTGCAATGCTATAGAGCAACATTACTGCTACCTACTATCACGTTGTACCCTGATTCATGGCAACCTCAGGCATAATGGAACAAAATGCTGTCAAGTCCTGAGCCACCCCCAGTACTGCTTGGAAACTGAGACATCGTGACCTATAGGGTTTTCGCTGGTTGATTTTCTAAAGCTCATTTAGCATCATAGCACATTTACTGACAGACAAATAATGGCTAACATGAAATGTATTGGCCCAAATACGAACCTGGATTATACACATAAAAAGCAAGAATTCTATTACCACTGAACCAACATTTATCTCGATAATGCAATAAGGTCCACTAATGTTTTCAATACTATCAGTATTTCTAGGGGAAAATGCATGCCTTTTAGCCTTTGGACACACATTAGTGCTCTTCACTAAGATGGCAGAGAAAGCTGAGAATTACTCTCTGCTTACTCCTGTCATCACAATGGCTTTATGAGTGTGCTTTTTGAAAATGTGGGAATTATAAAGAGAAACAAAAGCTATATGTGGTATGTGTGTTAAAATGCCAATGTAAGTGTTTATGAATGTTTATTTAAATGAGAAAATAGTTTGGGTTATAATATCTAGCAATGGTAACATGTCAAAATTTTTAAAGATGTATAATTTTTAAGTATAAGCAACAAGGTTATGTGCAATGGAAAAGCTGGAACAAAATCAGAGCAATCTTTTTAATCTTTATACCAAATGACACTGAAACAACTATAGAAATGTTTCTTTTTCTTAGATGAAAACCTTTTTTCCTGGTGACAGCAGTCTCTAAAAACATACACTTGCTGATAACTAGGCATCAACATTTTCATATTTTTCAGGTAGTTTTCTGGTAATTGACTTTTTTCTTTCTTCTCAGTTCTTACTGCATCACTCTGTATTGGTACACATGCACTGCATTCCTGTGAGAAGCAGGTAGACAATTTAAAGCCCTATTGGGCTGGATTCATAGAAGCCAACTGGAATTGTCCCTTAATAAAATGTGCTTATCTGAAGACTATGCAACTTAATTCCAGAACTGACTGGCATTAACTTGAAATATTGCTTCTGAATAGAAGAACTTCCCTTTTATGTTCTAGGCTTGAGCCAAGGCCGGTCTTGAACTATCCTTGCCAAGATATCAATGGGTTTGGTAAGAAATTGCTCTTTTAAATGTCCTACTATGTTTTGGCAAAAGACATCCAACCTTCTGTTTGATAAGATTCTCTAACTCAACTCTACTCAACTTTTAGGCCTCCTTATTTTGTCCATATGCTTCTGGTTTATTAATGCCCCGAGTCCAGTGGTGATGCCTTTATGTGGGTGATGTTCTAGTTTATTGAATGACCAATGTATATAGGAACACATTGTTTTTCCCCAGGTATACCCTTTTGAGGACTGCCCACACAAGTGAGGATGAACATGGAGGCTTGGTACTCAAGGCTACTTCCCTCATTTCTTTTGCTTAAATACTAGTCTCACTGAGTAAAGTTACAGATATCATGTTACAATCTCTGATTCATGGTGATTTCATGTGTAGCAGAGTAGAATGGTGTTCCATAGGATTTCATTAGCTGATATTTTGAAGTAGCTCTCAAGGACTTTCTTCAGGGGTGTCTTGATATATTGGAAATTCCAATCTCTTGGTTAACAGCGACACATCTTAACAGTTTGTATCACACAAAGACTTGATGTGTACAGTAGGAAATAGGGCAAAGTCTACTCAAGTGGGGAAGTCCTTCTTCCTCACCCTGCCACTCCCCCTTGCTTGTCTCCCTGAGATAAGGCCTGAATGTCCAGTGTGCCTGTACTTCTCCCTAAACTGTTCCTCTTACTGCTTATCCCAAAGGGACAATTAACTCATTTATAGGACAGTGAAAATTTACTGTGAGGCAACATAAAAGTACCTTTTTTAGACCCAAAAGTCTTTTGGAATTATTAATAATGAATTTAAAATATGTCTCTCTTTTTAAAAATAGAAAACAAATAATTTTTAAAAAGAAAATTTGACAGAATTCAAAGTGTTATTTCCTTCAACATCCTTAGTGGACATTTTTAACTTTATATTTTTAACTGTATATTCCATTTCTTAAGAAAGAAATGGAATGCCCAAATACTGACATATTAGCTATTGGTTAAATGAGATGGATCAGTATGGGACTTTTTTTTTAATTTATTATTAATTTCAATGAAAATTTACAAAGACTTGGATTTCCATTCATTCATTGTTGCACTTTTCTTCCCTCCCAAAACCCCCTGGCCCCAGTACACTCCCACCTTGGAAAAGTAAAAGAAAAATTCTTTCATTGTTTTACAACCCCTCCCCCAGATCCACTCCACTATGCAGCCTTAGCTCTCGACTCCCATAATGACAAAAATACGTAATCACATATCTCTTTTAAACAGTTTTTCCCTCATCTGTTTCAATGTAGTATACATAATTTAACCCATCTTTCTCAGTCTTCCCCAACCCCAAGGTCAGTCGTGTTTTACAACAGTGGCACTATGCAGTATTTGTCCTTTTGTGACTGAGATACTTCACTTAGCATAATGTCCTCCAGGGTTACCCATGTTGAATAATATTGCATGAGTTCCTTGTTTTTCAATGTAGCATTGTATTCCATTGTGTGAATATACCACAGCTTCTCTATCCATTTGTTTCTTGATGGGCACTTTGGTTGTTTCCAACTCCTTGCTGTTGTGAACAAAGCCACAATAAACACGGGTGTGCATATATCTGCTTGGATGTCAGTTATGGTCTCTTTGGGGTATATTCCTAGTAGTGGAATTGCTGGATCAAATGGTATCTCTATTTGCAATTTTTTGAGAAAGCACCATACACAGTGGTTGCACCATTTTACACTTTTACACTTCCACCAACAGTGAATAAGGGTTCCAGTTTCTTCACAACCTTGTCAGCATTTGTTGTTTGCTATTCTGTTAAATTTTGCTATTTTGACTGGGGTGAGATGATATTTCATAGTTGTTTTGATTTGCTTCTCTCTTAGAG
Source organism: Elephantulus edwardii (assembly GCF_000299155.1). NCBI lineage: Eukaryota > Metazoa > Chordata > Mammalia > Macroscelidea > Macroscelididae > Elephantulus > Elephantulus edwardii. The sequence continues at coordinate 2,423,644 of NW_006400026.1, forward strand.
CTAGGGATTTTAAACATTTCTTCATGTGCTTCTTAGTCATCTGAATGTCTTCTTTGTTGAAGTGTCTTTTCATATCCTGTGCCCACTTTTCAATTGATTATTTACCTTTATCTTGTTGTGGTGCTCAAGTATTTTATAAATTCTAGATATACGTCCCTTATCTGATATTCGTGACTTCCCTTTATACCCTGTTGGAGAAATTTTTGGATGTGCATAGGGGCATGGGACATTTTTATTCAGACAATCATGAATTACGCTGCTGGTGATGAAAAGGTGAAAAAATCCAGGACCACTTTCATAATTAAAAAAGGCTATTTCTAGATCCATCTTGTAATACAATATTGTGAGTGACAGGATAATATCCATATACATACATGTCAGGACCAAGGTCAAAGGGAGAAAAAAGGATTCAAGGACTGTCAACATGTCAACAAAGGGAGTGAACAGCCTCCCTCATTTGATTAAACTACCATAGACTGCTTCACCCTTCCCTCCTTAAACCACAATGTGATGTCCCTCCTTTCCCTCCCTAAAGACCCTTATAAAACCTGCCCTAATCCACTTTAGGGTGCCATATTTCCCTGGTCTGTCCCTCTTTCTGTTTCTCTCTCTGCAGACCAAGGAATCCCACCAGGGAGACCCCTTCATAAAGGTTCTTTAGCTTCATTTCTTTCTCTGGTCCCTTCTTTGAGTCCTTGGCCTTATATCCAGTACAAAGACCTAACAGTACAAAGAATAGCTGTTAATACCATTGATGGGGTGGTATGTTTGTCTTATAGATAAAAGATTTATATAAAAAGAGTGGGAAATGATTGTTGTTGTTCTTGTTATGTGCTTGTTATGAATCCCTTGTGACTCATAGTGACCCTATGTACAACAGCCCTAAGCTCTGCTCTGTCCTGTGCCAGTCGCACTGTCTCTGATACACCCATCCCAATTACCCCAGTCACTAAATCAATCCACCTCATAGAGGGCCTTCCTCTTCTGTGCTGTCCCTCCACCCTACCAAGCAAGATGTCCTTCTCCAAGGACCAGTCTCTCCTCACAACATGTCCAAAGTATGTTAGACGGACCATCAGAATCCTTGCTACCAAGGAGCCGCCTGGTTTGACCTTTTCCAGGATGAATCTGTTTGTTTTCCTAGCAGTCCATGGTACCCTCAATACTCTTCTCCAGCACCACAGCTCAAAGGCATCAAGTCTCCTATCCTCCTTAGTCATTGCCCAACTCTCTGATGCACAGCAAGTGACAGCTAAGAGTAGTTCCTGTATCAGACGCACCTTAAGGGGGAAATGATAGGGTGGTATTAATAAGTTCAGGATTCTCCATATAGGTATCAGTTATAAAACCATAGTTTTCTCCAGCCTGTGGGACTGGTTACTTGACCTTGGAGTTCTTAGTGTCCTTTCTTTGATCTGTTTGTTTATCAAAAGAAGAGACGCAGCTCCTAAATTAGCTGTTATCAATCTGAAGTTGTTTTCCTCAATCATATGTAAATTGTAACTTAACCTGCCTGTTTGCCTGGAAAGGTAGTATCTGGGTGTAAACGATTTTCTTTAAGATATAGAAATTCTTTGATTTTACTAATAAAATTTACTGTTAAGTGGGTTGGTGTTTCACATTAGTATAAAACCAGTGATCACTGGTTTGGTTGAGGAGGCAATCTTGGAGGTGACTCACTGTCTCCCAGATCTGTGTAATAAAGTGCTTATGGATATTGCAATCTATTTGCCTTATTGGCAACTGACTACAGAGAGAACCCCTTGTGTTCAGTAACATCATTATCATTCAAATTTATGCACCAACAACCATAGTGAAAGATAAATCAATAAAGCATTCAACCAAGATCCACTAATAATAATTAGTGACTGGAATGAAAAAGTTAGGGGCAAGGAAGAAGTATCAATTGTCAGGGAACATGGAACTTTATGACAGAAATGAGGCTGGGGAAAGAATGATAGAATTTGACAAAATCAATGATTTCTTTATTGCAAATACATTTTTTTAGTTGTCTTCTTTTTTAATTTTATAACTTGTTTCCACCAATCCTGACCCCACATTTCTCCTCATAGAGTACAGCCTCCTGGATAATCTGTTCTGCATACAGGTTGGAAAGGTTTGGAGATAGGACACATCCGTGGCGTACGCCCTTCCCAATTTTGAACCATGCAGTGTTCCCTTGCTCTGTTCTGAAGACTGCCTCCTGGTCCAAGTATAGGTTTTGCATTAGAATGAGCAAGTGTTCTGGCATTCCCATTCTTCTCAGAGTCACCCACAGTTTGTTATGCTCCACACAGTAAAACACCTTTGCATAACCAATGAGAACAGATAGACATTCTTCTGGTATTCCCTGCTTTCAGCTAAGATCCATCTAACATCAGCATTCCCTGCTTTCAGCTCAGATCCATCTAACATCAGCTACAGTATTCCTAGTACCACTACCCCTTCTAAACTCAGCCTGGACTTCTGGCAGTTCTCTGCTAATGTTCTATTCCAGTTGTTTTAGGATAATCTTCAGTAGAATCTTGCTTGCATGTGAAATCAATGAGATTCTTCTATAGTTTCCACACTATGTTGGGTCACCTTTCTTTGGGATGGGAACAAATATAGATCTCTTCCAGTCAGTTGACCAAGTGGTTGTTCTCCAGGTTTCTTAGCACAACTTGGTGAGCACATCCAGGGCAGCATGTGTTAGTTGAAATATGTCAATTGGTATATGATCTATTCCTGGGACCTTATTTTTTGCCATTTCCTTCAAAGCAGCCTTAACTTCTTTCATCACCATAGGCTCTTGCTCATATGTTGTTTCATGAAATTCTTCTGTGTTTGCCAATTCCTTTTGATACAGTGACTCATTATATTCTTTCCATCTTCTTTTAATACTTTCTCGATCATTTAATATTTTGCCAAAAGCATCCTTGACTATAGCAACTCGAGGTTTGAATTTGTTCTTCAGTTCCTCGAGCTTAAGAAATGCTGAGTGAGTTCGGCCATTTTTTATTTTCTGAGTCCAACTCCTTGCACATTTCATTGTAATATTTTACTTTGTCATCCCATGGTCTTTGCAATCACTTATTATACATCAGAGAGTTGGACAATGACTAGGGAGGATAGAAGGAGAATTGACACCTTTGAGCTGTCATGCTAGAGAGGAGTGTTGAAAGTTCCATGGACTGCCAAGAAAACAAACAGATCCATCCTAGAGAGGGTTAAACCAGGCTACTCCTTGGAGGCAAGGATTCTGGGGCTTTGTCTGACATACTTTGGACATGTTGTAAGGAGAGACAGGTCCTTGGAGAAGGACATCATGCTTGATAGGGTAGAGGGACAGCGAAGGAGGGGAAGACCATCTGTGAGGTGGATTGATTCAGTGACTGGGGTAATCAGGATGGGTGTGTCAGTGGCGGTGCGATTGGCACAGGATAGAGCAGGGTTTAGGGCTGTTGTACATAGGGTGGCTATGAGTCACAAAGGACTCGACGACACATAACAACAACAACAACAACATTCCGTGCTGCCTTTTGAAATCTTCTATTCCGCTCTTTAGTATCTTGAATTCTTCCTTGTGCTTTGGCTTCTCTGCACTCCAGTGCAATTTTCAGTCTCTTCTGACATCCATTTTGTTCTTCTCTTCCTCTTCTGTCTTTGCAATGGCTGTTTGTACTCTTTCTGGATGATACCCTTGATATCCTCCTACAACTCAAGTGGTCTTCGCTCTTTAGTGCTCAAGGTCTCAAACCTGTTCCTGAGATGGTTCTGAAATTCAGGTGGGATAGACTCAAAGTCATATTTTGGTTCCCATGGATTTGGTTTAATTTTCCTCAGCTTCAGCTTGAACTTGCATATGAGTAGTTGGTGGTCTATTCCAAAAGCAGCTCCAGGCCTAGTTTTTACAGCTAATACTGAGCTTCTCCAGTGGTTCTTTCCATAGATGCAATCAATCTGATTCCTATGCATACCATCAGGTGAAATTCATGTATATAACCTGTGTTTATGTCTCTTAAAAAAACGTATTTGCTATGAATAAGTCATTGTACAAAATTCAATCATTCTCTCTCCAGCTCCATTTCTGTCACTGAGTCCATGTTTTCCAACTACTGAATCTTCTTCTCTGTTCCCAACTTTAGCATTCCAGTCACCCATTATTATCAATGCATTGTGATTGCATGTTCGATCGATCTCTGATTTTAAAAATTTTCTATATCCTCTTCCTTGGCTCTGGTTGTTGGTGCATGTATCTGAATGATAGTGGTATTCACTGGATTTTCTTATATACGTATGGATATTAGCCTATCACTCACAATATTGTACTTCAAGATGGATCTAGCAATGCCTTTTTTAACTATGAAAGCAACTCCATTTTTCTCACTGGTCAGGATTGATGGGAGATATGCAGATGACACAACCCTGATTGCTAAAACTGAGGAGGACCTGAAGCGCCTGCTGCAGAGTGTCAAGGACTGCAGCCTACACAATATGGATTGAGGCTCAATGTCAAGAAGACAAAGATTCTCACCACTGGACCAATAGGCAGCATCAGGATGGATGGTGAAGAGATTGAGTTTGTACACAGCTTTAGTTTGCTTGGCTCCACAGTCAACACTCTTGGCACCAGTAGCCAGGAAATTAAAAGACGTATTGCCATGGGAAAGTCTGCTGTTAGGGACCTCTCCAAAGTACTGAAGAGCAATGGCATCTCTCTGGAGACTAAGGTGCGTCTGATACAGGCCCTGGTCTTTGCAATCACTTGTTATGCATCAGAGAGTTGGACAATGACTAAGGAGGATAGAAGGATAGAAGCACAGAAGGATAGAAGGATGCCTTTGAACTGTGGTATTGGAGAAGAGTATTGAGAGTACCAAGGACTGCTAGGAAAACAAACAGATTCATCCTGGAGAGGGTTAAACCAGGTGGTTCCTTGGTGGCAAGGATTCTGAGGCTCTGTCTAACATACTTTGGACATGTTGTAAGGAAGAGACCGGTCCTTGGAGAAGGACATCATGCTTGGGAAGGTGGAGGGACAGCGCAGGTGGGGAAGGCCCTCTATGATGTGGATTGATTCAGTGACTGGGGTAATCCGGATGGGAGTATCATAGACAGTGTGATTGGCACAGGACAGAGCAGAGTTTAGGGCAGTGGTATATAGGGTCGCTATGAGTCACAGGCAACTTGACGGCACATAACAACAATAACAACAACATAACTTGTTTACTTACAAAGTTTATACTCATTGTTTTTCACACTGGATCTTTTATAAGAATCATCAACACAGGCTATACACATGGATTTCGTTTGATGGTGTGCACAGGAATCAGACTAATTATTTTTGTAGAAGGAATTGTTGGAGAAGTTCAACAACAGCAGTGAAAATTAGTCCAGGTGCTGATTGTGGAACAGACCATCAAGTACTAATATGAAAGGTCAAGTTAAAGCTAAAGAAGGTAAAATCAAACGCATAGGAAAAAAGATTTCATCTTGAGTCTATGCCACCCAAATTAAAAAGAAAACAACAAAACCAAAAAACTTCAGGAAGAGGTTTGATGCCTTGCACACTAACAAGTACCAGAGGGATATCAAGACTATCATCCACAAAGAATGTAAAAGGTATTGCCGTATTATTTATAGTAGCAAGGAGATTGAAGCAATCCAATTACCCATCAGCAAGTGAATGGATAGAAAAATCACAGTATATCCATACGATAGAATACCACACAGCACTGAAAAACAACGGACTTGTAAAGTATTACACATGGGGGACCCTGGAGCACATCATGCTGAGTAAAATATCTCCATCACAAAAGGACAAATACTGCACAGCACCATTGTTGTAAAGCAGGTCTGACACGGGGGAGTTAGGAGAATAGGATCAGAGTGGATAGATAAAGACCATTTTATTGGAACTGATATAAGAAAGAACTGCCTGAAAATTAATATGAGCAGCCCAGAATCAGAGATACATCACTGTAAAGAAGAGGGAGGGTGGGGAGCTAATTGCACAACAATGAATGAATATTTTTTTTAAAAGTTAACTGGGGGAGGAGGATGGAAGATCAAGAGGGTAAAATGTGCAACAATGAATGAACAAAAATCTAACATCTCTGAAAATCTAACTTCTTTTGTTAAAATCACAATTGAAATAAAATCTTATTTAAAAAAAAAAAGACAGGAAGAAAACCAAAATGGATGTCAGAAAAGACTCTAAATAATGCACTAGAGTGGCAAGAAGCCAAACAGAAGAAATCAAGTGCTGGAAGCCGTTTTGTTCTACCTAGCTGGAGCCATTTTGTAATCCTCTAAGGACATGTCTGGACATGTTGCCCCACCCTGGGAGGACAGGGAATGCCCAAATTTACTTCTCCTTTCCACTCCCCCCATTGTGTTTCAGTTTACCCCACCCTGGGATTACAGGTTTTGGTTTACTGGGAACGCCCTACTAAGTAATCCTACTCCTCCTTTCCACTCCCCTCATTCCTCCTCCTATATATATCTCTGTATGCTTTCAATAAAGCCGATACTTGATCGGAAATTTCGACTTGTCTCAATGTCTCTTTGTCTCCTGCGCCCCCCATTCTCTTTCTTCCTCTCCTAGGGTCACCGTTGAATGTCCCCGCGGGTTGGGGCAATCAAGTAATTAAGGAGCTGAAGAGGACATCTCAAAGGGTAGATCATGAAGACAAAGAAAACATATTGTAATGAAATGTGCAAAGAGCTGGAGTTTGAAAACTAAAAGGGCCACACTTGCTCTGCATTCTTTTTTTTTCCTATAATTATATTTTATTAATTTTCATAAACATTTACAGAGATTTTGGGCTTCCACTCATTCATTGTTGCACTATTCTCTCTACCCTCCTCCCAGTTTGTTCTTGTCCAAATGCCACAGTGCTTGTCAAAGCCAGTTCTGATTAATCTTCTTTGTCAGTGTATCCTTTGCCATTCCCTATCACTCCTCCCTGAGAGAGACTTCACCCTGAGTCATAAGGAAAAGGGGACGGCGTATTCTCTTAGCTACTTCCTGCTGAAAAGGGACGCTGTGGGTTTCAGGGTGAAGATCTTCTCTCACTACTCTAAAGGGCCCCTTTGGCAGTAGGAAACACATAGACTATTATGGAGATTGATTTTGGAATTCAGATGCACTCTTATTGATTGTGCTTGGCTGTACATGTACATATCCTTCAAGATGTATCATGGGGGTGTTGCAACTTGCTCTGCATTCTGTAAGCTGAAGGAACTGAAGAACAAATTCATGGGGTAAGTGGCAATACTAAAGGTTGCTATGGGCAGAATATTGAATGATCCAGGAAGCATTAAAAGAAGATGGAAGGAGTATATAGAGTCACTCTACCAAAAAGAATTGGCTAATACTTCAGAAGAATTTCAAGAAATGACATATGATTAAGAGATAATGGGAATGAAGAATGACTTCCAGGATGCTCTGAAGGACTTTGCAAAAAATAAAGCCCCAGAAATTGATGGGATACTAAATTGACATATTTCAACAAATGAATTCTTCCCTGGACAGGCTCACCACATTGTGCCAAGAAGTCTGGAGGACAGCTACCTGGCCAACTGACTAGCTCCTGACTAGAAAACTACCTGGTAAACTGAAGAGATCCATATTTATTTCCATTCTTAAAAAAAAAAAAGGAGATCTGACATAGTGTGGAAATTATTGAACAATATCATTAATACCACATACAAATAAAATCTTTTTGAAAAGTATCCAAAACTAACTGGAACGGTACATGAACAAAAAACTACCAGAAATAGAAGATGGGTTTAGAAGAGGCCATGGCACTAGAGATATCATCACCAATGTCAAATGGATCTTGGCATAAAGAAAGAGTAAAAGAGGAATGTTTATCTGTGTTTCATTGACTATGCAAAGGCATTTGACTGTGTGGATGTCAATAAATTGTGGTTAACCATGAGAAGAATGGGAATTTCAGTTGATCGGGCTTATGTGAAACCTATATTTGGATCAGGAAGTAGTCCTCAGAACAAAGCAAAGAAATACTGCATAATTCAAAATCAGGAAAGGAGTGTGTCAGGGATGTATCCTATATCCATATATCCTATATCCCTTCTCAATCTATATGCAGAACAGATCATTCAGGAGCCTAGGCTTTATAAGGAGGAGTGTGGTGGCATCAGGATTGAAGGAAGACTTATAAACACCCTATGTTATGCAGATGAAACAAACTTGTTTACTGAAACTGAGGAGGACCTGAAGTACTTGCTGCAGAAGTTGAGGACTATAGTCTTCAATATGCATTGAAGCTCAACAAGACAAAAATTCTCACTACTGTGCCAATTGGCAGCACCATGATAGATGGAGAAGAGATTGGGGTTGTCAACAATTACAGCTTGCTTGGTTCCACAATCAACACTCATGGCATCAGCAGTCAGGAAATCAAAAGACAGATTGCACTAGAAAAATCTTCTTTTTTTTTTTTTTTTTTTTTAGAAAAATCTTCTATCAGGTACCTCTCCAGAGTACTGAGAAACAATGATATTAGTAAAGAGACTAAGGTGTGCCTGATACAGGCACGTTCTTTGCAAATGCTTTCTATGCATCAGTGAGTTGGACAATGACTAAAGATTATAGAAGAATGATGCCTTTAAATGGTGGTGCTGTAGAAGAGTCTTGATCATACCATGGACCACCAAGAAAACAAGTATGTCTCTCTTGGAGAGGGTAGAACCAATTTCTCCTTGGAGCGCAGGACTTTGAAGCTCTGTCTTACACACTTAGGGCACGTGGCCAAGAGGGATTGGTCCTTGGAGAGAGATATCATGCTCAAAAGGGCGGAGGGACAATGCATGAGAGGAAGACCTAGAATGAGATGTATTGATACAGTAACTGGGGCAATGGTTGTAGGTGTCTCTGAGTCAGTGAGACTTAGTCAGGACAGGGCAGAATTCAGATCTGTTGTACACAGGGTCGCTATGAGTTACATACAACTAAATGACACATAACAACAATAACAAGAAATGAAATTTTAGTTAACCTAATCAGATACCTTGGTAATTAAGATAAGAAGTGTTACAGAGATAAAAACTGGAATGCAGTTTAGGAAAAAATGGTTTCTATTAGCAATTGTTGTTATTGTTGTTAAGTGCTGTTGAGTAGTAGGCGACTCATAGGAGACCCTATGAACGGAAAGTCAGTCCTCAACACTTGTGTGACTTCCATCCTTTCTCCAGGTTCATAGAGTTTTCAGAGGCAAGCTATTATGGAAGTGGATGCCACTTTTGAATGAAATATTAACCATGGGGTGAGGAGATGGCAATTATTCAATTTAATTTTGAAATTTTCAACAAGTGAACTATGTAGGCTTAAGCACGTTATTTAAGTTCTTTGGCAAAATTTATTCATTTAAAATAAAAAAAATACCAGAAATTCTAGTTGTTTGTAGGTCTACCAAGTTAGAATTTTAGGAATAAAATCAGTGTGATACTATACATTTTATCACATAAATTTATTTATATGCCTAAAAAGAAATGACAAGGATTAGTAGGACTTTGGTGGCTTAGTGGTAAGGGGTTGCACTACCAACCCAAATGCAGCTGGTTTAAAAATATCAGCTACTCCACCAAAGAAAGATGGTCAGTGTTCTCCCATGTTATTTACAGCCTTTTAAAACCCACTGAAAAGTCAGCTAACAGCAAAAAAAAATTAAAATCTAGGAAATATTAAAATACAGGAAAATGTAAACATTTAAAATCAGGGAATTAGTAAAATGTGTTCTGAAGAAAAATTTGTTCTTGCTGTTGTACATGGCTCTGTTAGAACCTTCTGACTAACTAGAAAAATTATTTAAAGTTGGTATATTGTCAAAGATAAGTGGTATGCACTAATAAACCAGGCTTCATATTTCATTCCTCTCCACTATTTTGGTTTATATGTCTCTCTTATATTTCTACGTATCAAATTTCTATTGATAAATCTTCATCTATGTGTATATGCACATGCAAATGTGTATGCATTACACACACACATTAGAACAAAAGGGGAGGTAAAGAAGAATAGAATTGAGCCTGAAAAGACAAGGAAATGAGACTTACAGGAGCTGCTGAGTTTTTAACTGTGACACAGGGGGTCGTGGCCCGCAGGGCTCCACTCACTCCATGGTAGTATTTGAAACAGATCTTCGTTTCAGCTGAAATGAGGAGGGGGAAAGAAAAAAGAAAGAAATGGCATTGAGAAGCAAAGTTTAACCCAGGGAAAGATATCTATGACCTTAGTAGACACCTCTAAAAACTGCAAGTTAATTCCACACATGAGCCAAAAAAGCTGCCTATGACAATGGCTTGCTGCTCTCAGGAATAAGTCTAATTTCCTTCAGAAAATGTGTCAAGAAAGACGGTTTTGTTTTTTTAATGTTTGTACACAATTAAATCTGCTACTGAGATTCCACTTTACCCTGCTGGAGTTTGTTGGTTATAAACAACTAGTTCTAAAATTGTGGATGGCTTCGTTATCTACCATCAGTCTGTTTAAATTGTAATTACTAATTTCCTTCCTGAAGTTTTCTTCCCTAATGTGATTTTGCATGAGTAATTGATTGTTTCCTCAAGCACATGGTAGAAAATCCTATTAATATAGTCTAGTTCTATATTCCCCAAGGAACTTCATTTCTTACAGATTTCTTACAGGTTAGGGACCATGAGGGTACCATGAAAGAAGAAGTGATGCATGTTGGTATTAGCTCTTCTTGACTTCATTCCAGGTCATACAGGGTGACTCCATGTATACATAGAGAAGTACTCCAGAGGATTTTCAAGGCAAATTTGTTACTTTTCAAAAGCATATCACCAGGTCTCTTTTCCTAGGTGACTCTGGATTGGTTAAATAGTCAACCAAAAAAAAAAAAAAGTAATCAAATGTTTAACAATTTGAACCACTTACAGAAAGTCATACACCTTGTTGACCACAAAGAGGCAATGTTCAGGATGTGAGTTAACTATGCTCAGAGGTGCCACAGAAGATGAGCTTGAAGGGGTTACACAGCTCAGGTTAGTAGAAGTTCTCAAAAAGGAACTTTAAAATGACATGTATTTTGAACAGAAACCACCCAAAGAAGAAAATTCTTTCCATGCCTTTGAGCAAAAAGGCCAAAGATCCAAAATATATTTTACTGCTGTGCAAGGTGACTAAATTAGTACATATTCGTCTGACATACTTTGGACATGTTGCCAGGAGGGACGGGTCCTTGGAGAGGGACATCATGCTTGGGAGGGTGGAGGGACAGCGCAGGAGGGGAAGACCCTCTATGAGATGGATTGATTCGGTGACTGGGGTAATCGGGATGGGTGTGTCAGAGGCAGTGCGGTTGGCGCAGGATAGAGCAGGGTTTAGGGCTGTTGTGCATAGGGTCGCTATGGGTCGCAAACGACTCGACAGCACATAGCAACAACAACAACACATATTTTTAGCTCAGAATTCAAGGGAATTACCAAAGAACAGTCATCTAAAAATTCACCAAGAAGAGATGTTTTGTTTCTTTATAAATTATTGTTTTAATTGTTCTTCCCAATACCTAGCAACCAAGATATTAGTATCTCCTTTTATTTATATCAATCCTATTCCTACCACCTTTGAGTTGAGTCCAACTCATAGCAACATTAACTCAAGTTTCTAAGTCTGTAAAAGCTTCTCAAAGGAGACTGTCAGTCTTTCTTCTCCACTAGTGGGCTCAACCTGCTGACATTTTGGTTAGAAGTACAGCACATAACACACTAAACTACCAAGGTTCTTTATTTAATGTAAATGCTTCTTGTAATTAGAGATATTACCTCTTTAAATTTCAGATATTAAATTATTTAAAATGTATTCTTAATTGAGAATAAGGTGTGAACAGACATTACAAATTGTTAAGACATATACAATAATGTAAAATGATTTCTGGAATGGAATATAAAATTGTATATGTGATATAAATTCTTTTTTTTTCAACACTCTTTTTTGTGTGTTTTTTTCAATTATTAATTTTAATGAAAGTTTACAGAGGCTTTGGGTTTCCATTCATTCATTGTTGCACTTTTCTCCCTGCTTATCATTCCCCCCAATTCACTCTTTTCTTTGAAATGTAAAAGAAAATTTTTTTCATTGTTATACAATCTCTTGCCCCAAGTCAACTCCACTATGCAGCCTTCATTCTGGGCTTCTGTCATGACAATAATATCCCTTTTAAACAGTTCTCTCTCTCATCTGTTTCAATGCAGTATACATTGTTTATCCCCTCTTTGCTGTCTCCCCCCTACTCCAATGTCAGTCCCAATTTAAAACAGTGGTACTATGCAGTATTTGCCCTTTTGTGACTGAGATATTTCACTCAGTATAATGTCCTTTAGGGTTACTCATTTTGTATAATATTTCATGAGTTCCTTATTTTTCAAAGCAGCATAGTATTTCATTGTATGACTATACTAGAGATTCTCTATATGTTTTTTGATGGGCACTTGGGTTGTTTCCAACTCTTTGCTATTATGAACAAAGTTGCAATTAAATATGGGTGTGCATATATCTGCTAGGGTGGTGGTTATGGTCTCTTTGGGGTATATTCCCAGTAGTGGAATTTCTGGGTCAAATGGTATTTCTATTTCCAACTTTTTGAGAAAGCACCATACTGCCTTCCATAGTGGTTGCACCATTTTACATTCCCACCAACAGTTTCTTCACACCTCGCCAGCATTTGATAGTTGCTGTTTCGTTAAATTTTCCTATCTCATAGTTGCTTTGATTTGTTTCTTTCTTGGAGCTAGGGATTTTGACCATTTCTTCACGTTTGTTGACCATCTGAATGTCTTCTTTGATGAAGTGTCTGTTCATATCCTGTGTCCATTTTTCAATTGGGTTATTTACCTTTATCTTGTTGTGGTGCTCAAGTATTTTATAAATTCTAGATATAAGTCCTTTGTCTGACATAGCATTGTTGTTGTTGTTATGTGCCTTCGAGTTGTCTGCAACTCATAGCGATCCTATGTACAACAGCCATAAACTCTGCCCTATCCTGTGCCAATCTCACCATCTCAGGCACACATACCCCCATTATCCCAGTCACTGAATCAATCCATCTCATTGAGTGTCTTCCTCTACTGCGCTGTCCTCCACCTTCCCAAGCATGACGTCCCTCTCAAAGCTCTGGTCCCTCCTTGCCACATGTCCAAAGTAAGTCAGACAAAGCTTCAGAATCCTTGCCTCCAAGGACCAGCCCAGCTTCACCCTCTCCAGGACAAACCTGTTAGTTTTCTTACCAGTCCGTGTTATATTCAATACTCTTCTCCAACACAACAGCTCAAAGGCATCAATTCTCCTTTTATCATCCCTAGTCATTGTCCAGCTCTCTGATGCATAGCAAGTGATTGTAAAGATCATGATATGTATCAGGTGCACTTTAATCTCCAGATTGACATCGTTGCACTTCAGTACTTTAGAAAGGTCTCTAACTGTAAACTTTCCATTCCAATATGTCCTTTAATTTCCTGGCTGCTGGTGCCAAGAGTGTTGACTGTGGAGCAAAGAAAACCAAAACTGTGAACAATCTCAATCTCTTCACCATCCATTATGATGCTGCTACATCAGCCCAGTGGTAAGAATCTTTGTTTTCTTGATATTGAGCCTCAAACCATATTGAAGACTGCAGTCCCTGACCTTCCACAGCAAGTGCTTCAGGTTTCCCTCAGTTTCAGCAAGCTGGATTGTGTCATCTGCATAACGCAGGTTGTTGATGATTTTTCCTCCAATCCTGATGCCACATTTCTCCTCATAGAGGCCAGCCTCCCGGATAATCTGTTCTACATAAAGATTGAAAAGGTATGGAGACAGGATGCAGCCCTAGCGTACATCTTTCCCAATTTTGAACCATGCAGTGTTTCACTGCTCTATTCTGACGATAGCCTCCTGGTCCAAGTATAGGTTTCACATTAGCACAATCAAGTGTTCTGGGATTCCCATTCTTTTCAGAGTTAGCCATAGTTTGTTATGATCCACATGGTCAAACCAAATATTTTTTCCCAATCTGTGGCTTCCCTTTTTACCCTTTTGGAGAAGTTTTTGATGTGCATAGGGAATTGATTTTTAGAAGATCCCAGTCATCTACTTTATCCTCTCCTGGTTGTAGATTTTTCAGGAAGCTTGGAAGCCTTTTGATGTTGTGGATTAGGACTTCTGGAGTTCTTCCAAGCTTTTCTTTAATGAAGTTTATTGTCTTTGGTTTTAGTCCTAGGTCCATGATCCACTTTGAGTTGGCTTTTGTGTATGGAGTGAGGTGTGGATCTTGCTTGAGTTTTCTGCATAATTTTTTAATTTTGCCAGCACCATTTCTTAAAAGGCTATCCTTACTCCACATAAATGATTTCATCTTCTTGTAAGAAATCAGTTGACCATAGGTAAATGTGCTGATTTTGGGTTCTCAATTATATTCCATTGATCTATGTGTCTGTCATTATGCCAGCACTACAATGTCTTGACCACCATGGCAGTGTAGTAGGATTTGGAATCAGAGAGTGAGATGCCACCTACCTTATATCTCTTTTTAAGGAGTGCTTTGCTTATTTGGGACCTCTTTCTATTCCAAATGAAATTGGAGATTGCCTTTCCTGTCTCATTGAAGAATAGAATTGGTATTTGTATTGGGATTACATTGACTATGTAAATTGCCTTTAGCGGTATTGTCATTTTCACAATATTGAGTCTTCCTATCCATGAATAAGGGATATTCTTCCACTTCTCCAGGTCTCTTTTTGTTTCCTGTATTAATGGGTTCTTTAGGGTTTTCTAAGTATACTATCATATCATCTGCTTATAAAGATAATTTTACTTCCTCTCTCCCAGACTCATTCTATGAAGCAAGCATATCATTCATACCAAAGCCAGCAATGGACACCACCAAAATAGAAAACTATAGGCCAATATCTCTTATGAACACAGATGCAAAAATCCTGAATGAAATATTGGCCAATAGAATACAACGATACATCAAAGAAATAATCCATCATGACCAAGTGGGATTCATAACAGGTATGCAAGGATGGTTCAATATCAGAAAAACAATTAATGTTTTCATCATATTAACAATGCAAAGAACAAGAACCACATGATCCTATCAACTGATGCAGAAAAGGCCTTTGACAAAATCCAACACCCTTTCCTGATTAAAACACTCAACAAAATAGG
>NW_006400026.1:2439161-2442174 GCF_000299155.1 Elephantulus edwardii
AAAAATCAGTTGGATTTCTCTACAGTGACAAAGAGAATACAGAGCTGGAGCTAAGAAAAACAGTACCCTTCACAATAGCTAATCACAAGATAAAATATTTGGAAGTAAATATAACTAGGAGTACAGAGGATCTAGTCAAAGAAAGTTATAAAACATTACTACAAGAAACAAAAAGAGACCTGGAGAAGTGGAAGAATATCCCTTGCTCATGGATATGAAAACTCAATGTTGTGAAAATCACAATACTACCAAAGGCAATTTACATGTTCAATGCAATCTCAATACAAATACCAATCCCATTCTTCAACGAGATGGAAAAGGCAATCTCCAGCTTCATTTGGAATGGAAAGAGGCCCCGAATAAGACAAGCACTCGTTGAAAATAGAAAAAAGGTAGGAGATATCTCACTCCCTGATTTCGAATCCTACTATACTGCTGTGGTAGTTAAGACAGCATGGTACTGGTACTATGACAGACACATAGATCAATGGAATAGAATTGAGAACCCAGAAATCAGCCCATCTATTTATGATCAACTGATTTTTGACAAGGAGATGAAATCAGTTTAGGTGGAGAAATGACAGCCTTTTAAACAAATGGTGTTGGTAAAATTGGAAAACTATCTGCAGAAGAATTAAACAAGATTCATACCTCACTCCATATAAAAAAAACAACTCAAGGTGCATCATGGACCTAGGACTAAAACCAAGGACTACAATCTTCATTAAAGAAAATCTTGGAAGAACTTTATAAGTCCTAATCCACAACATAAACAGTACTCCAAGTATCCTGAAAACCCTACAACCAGGGGAAGATAAAATAGATGAATGGGACCTTCTAAAAATCAAATTCCTATGCGCATCCAAATCTTCTCCAACAGGGTAAAAAGGGAAGCCACTGACTGGGAAAAAGTGTTTGGTAATGACATGTCAGATAAGGGACTTATATCTAGAATTTATAAAATACTTGAGCACCACAACAAGATAAAGGTAAATAATGCAATAGAAAGATGGGCACAGGATATGAACAGACACATCACCAAAAAAGACATTCAGATGGCCAACAAGCACATGAAGAAATGTTCAAAATCCCTAGCTCTGAGAGAGATCAGAGAACTATGGCAAGTCAAAACAACTATGAGAAATCTTCTCACCCCAGTCAAAACAGCAAAATTTAAAAGAACAGCAAGCAACAAATGCTGGCGAGGTTGTGGAGAGACTCGAACCTTATTCACTATTGGTGGGAGTATAATATGGTGCAATCGCTGTGTAAAGCAGTGTGGCGCTTTCTCAAAAAGTTACAAATAGAGATACCATTTGACCCAGCAATTCCACTCCTGGTAGTATAGCCTAAAGAGACCATAAACGACATCCAAGCAGATATATGCACACTCATGTTTATCACAGTTTTGTTCACAATAGCAAGTAGTTGGAAACAACCTAAGTGCCCATCAACAAACGAATGGATAGAGAAGTTGTGGTATACTCACACAGTGGAATACTACACTGCATTGAAAACAAGGAACTCATGCACTATTATTCCAAATGGGTGACCCTGGAGGACATTATGCTGAGTGAAATGTTTCAGTCACAAAAGGACAAATACTATATGGTGCCACTGTTGTAGAATGTGGCTGACATCGGGGTGAGGGTAAGACTGAGAAAAACTGGATAAATTATGTTTACTGCATTGAAGCTGATGAGGGAGAGAATAGTTTGAAATCAATATATTTTAGGGCATTATGATTATCATAAGAGTCTGGAATGAGGGTTGCAGAGTGGAGTATACTCGGGGTGGGGGTGGGGGTAGGGGTATGCGGGGGGATTGTGTACCAACGAAGGAGTTTTTATTTTTCTTCTCAGGGAGAGGAGAGTACTAGCAGTGGGGTGGGATGGGCAGGAAGAAAAGTGCAACAATGAATGAATGGAATTCCAAAATCTCTGTAGGTGTTCACTGAAATGAATAAAAAAAATGAAAAGAATAAAAAGATAATTTTACTTCCTCTTTGCCAATTTTGATACCTCTTATTTTCTTCTCTTGTCTTATTGCTATCCCTAAGACTTCCAATACAATATTAAATTGGAGAGGTGATAGTGCGCATCCTTGCCTACTTCCTTTTCTCAAGGGGAATGCCTTTAAGCTCTCTCCACTGAAAACAATGTTGGCTCTCTGGTTTACATATATACTTTTCACTATGCTGAAGAAATTCCCCTCTAATCCTATTTTGTTGAACATTTTAATCAGGAAAGGATGTTGGATTTTGTCAAGGGCCTTTTCTGCACCATTTGATTGGATCATGTGGTTGTTGTTCTTTGCTTTTTCAATGTGATGAATTACATTGACTGTTTTTCTTATGTCGAACCATCTTTGTATGCCTGCTATGAATCCCACTTGGCCATGGTGAATTATTTTTTTTAATGTATCGTTGGATTTTATTGGCCAGGATTTTATTCAGGATTTTTTCATCAATGCTCATGAGAGATATTGACCAGCAGTTTTCTATTTTGATGGTGTCTTTACCTGGCTTTGGTATCAAGGATATGTTTAAACCATTCACATTCAGTGTGATTATTGAGAGGCAAGGTGTTATTGCTATCATTTCATTGAGTTCTTTTTGGCATTGTTGCTAGTCACTTTGGTCTGTGCTGCTTTCTGTAGCACCTCTGTAAGGAGGACATCTCTCAATGTTTCCTGATACTCCTTTAGATTGTGTTTTTCTGGAAATATCTTGATCTCTCCTTCATATTTGATGGATAATTTTGCTAGGTACAATATTCTTGGTTGACAGCTGTGTTCTTTGTGTTTTCTATATATGTCATTCCATTTTCTTATTGGTCTCATGGTTTCTGCTGAGAAATTGGCACTTAAACTTATCTGCTGTCCCTTATAGGTTGTTGTTGTTGTTGTTGTTATGTGCCGTCGAGTCGCCTGTGACTCATAGCGATCCTATGTACAACAGCCCTAAACTCCGCTCTGTCCTGTGCCAATCGCACTGTCTCTGACACTCCCATCC
>NW_006400026.1:2444414-2452998 GCF_000299155.1 Elephantulus edwardii
ACTGAATCTTCCTCTTTGTTCCCGACTTTTGCATTCCAGTCACCCATTATTATCAATGCATCTTGGTTGCATGTTCGATCAATCTCCGATTGTAAAAGTTCGTAAAAATCTTCGTTTTTCCATACACTGCTTTTAGAGTTCTCTTCTTATCTTTGTTTCTGGCAAATTTGACTATAATATGCCTTGGTTTTTTTTCTTTTGGGGGCCTATTTATATGGTGTTTGCTCAGCTTCTTGAATATATATTCTCTCATTCTTCCTTATGCCTGGAAGTTTTCCTCTAGTAATTCTTCTACAACTTTTTTTGTGCCTTTTCTTGCTTCTTCCTGTTCTGGGATTCCAATGATGTACGTTATTCCTCTTAATGGTGTCCCACATTTTTCTTAGGTTTTCTTTTTTCCCCCTTCCTTTTTGATTCTGCTCTTTGCTCTAGTAGATCAGTGGTGACAATTCTAACTTCTATTTCAACTCCATCTCTTCAACTCTGCTCATGTGTCCCTCCATCATGTT
The DNA here is from genome assembly GCF_000299155.1 of Elephantulus edwardii. NCBI lineage: Eukaryota > Metazoa > Chordata > Mammalia > Macroscelidea > Macroscelididae > Elephantulus > Elephantulus edwardii. The sequence goes on from NW_006400026.1 coordinate 2,444,924, forward strand.
GGCAGCATATGAGACACTCGACCTCATATTTTGGATCATGTTTTCTTGTTTTTCCAGTTCCACTAATACTTTATTTGTTTTATCTGCAATGTTCTGGATTATTTCTTTAAGCATCTCCTGGTTTTTGTTTGCAGTGTCCTGTAATTCTTCAAGTTTTTCTTTCACCCATTGAAAATATTCAAATCATTGTTCTTTTAAATCCTGTTCCAGAAAGTTCCATCAGACATTCTGGCTTCAGGAAATCCACTGACAGTGTTTTGGGGATTACATCTTGTGTTGTACTTGTGTAGGGTATGCAATAGCCTGCTTCTTTCATGACATTGCTGTGGTAGAGGTTTTCATGCCTGAGTCACAGCTTTATCTCCAATGTTGTGGAAAGGGACTGTACATCATGAGACAGAATCCTAAGCTCCCATACATCATCTAGACAGAGTCTAAGGAGACTGACGTTCCAGGAATATCTACATTGGAAAAATATGGTACTTTTATTTGGTAATTAAATGACATCTTTGTAGTAAAATTATAATTAAAGTCACATGTGACTTCATCAGATTAAAAGAAAGGATTTTATTACAGGGCATTATACTAATTTTTGAAAATCCTATCATTTGGTAAAAATATTATTTCACTTGATTTTTTTTTATCTTCAGGCTGCATGACCAACTGACTGAAAGAGATCTGTACTTATTTCTAGCCTGCAAGTAAGGTGTCCCAATAGAATGTGGAAATTATTTAACAATAGCACATAAATATAAATAGTATAGTTAGAATGTTGTTTATGGGCTGGTTATATTACTTTTATAATTTTAAAATAACTGAAGAAAGTGTCGTGAGTTTTTAATAACCATGGTGGATATCCATATCCTTAAACATTTCACATTTGCCTAGTTTATAAAAATTTGCATATAGTAAACTCATGCCTCATGTATTGATAAGGCATGAGCTATAAAATATTACGCAAAATTGTTACTCCAACTTATTTTTTAGGTGTTGTGAGATATATATATATATAGATATATATATATATATATATATATATATATATATATATATAGAGAGAGAGAGAGAGAGAGAGAGCCAGAGAACATTGTTACAAAATTTTCTATTTTGAATAGAAATTAAAAACCCAAGTGCTTAATATTTTACATACAGTATCATAGAAAAAGTAAGAGATTGAGCCACATCAACAATTATGTTAAATTTCACTGGAAATTCTATTTTGAGAAGACATTTATTTCAGGTTCAAACTAAATTCACAAATAATTCAACAGATATATTTTGTTTCCTATTTCAGGACTAGCAAATGATTTACAGACTTTGAAACTCTGAGATAGTTCTATGCTATTCAGTCTATATTTTTTCTATGAGTTAGAATAAACATGATGTCAATGGATTTGGAGGAAGTTTTTTTGTTTTGTTTTGTTTGTTATGTCCTAGGCAATATTTCAACACTGGATGTGATCACTAGTCTATGCCAAGAAATTTTAAGATAGTTATCTGGCCAACTGACTGGATGAAATTAATATTTTTTTCCCATTCCTAAAAAAGCTGATCCAACAGAATGTAGAAATTATCAAGCAATGTCATTAACATATGTCAGTGAAATTTTGTTGAAGATTCATAAAATTGGTTGGTATATCAACAAGTAACTGCCAGGGAGCTCTGGTGGCTTAGAGGCAAGAATCTGTACTGCAATCCTGAAGACATGCTGTTTGAATCCACCAGGTGCTTTGCTGGAGAAAGAGGGGAAACCTCCACCTTTGGCTGTTGGATCCAACACGATGGTACACAACAACAATAAAACTCCAATAACTAACTGCCAAAAATTCAAGCTGGATCCAAAGCACCTATAGCACCAGGAATATCATTGTTTTAGTCAAATGGATTTTGGCTGAAAGCAGAGAATACCAGAAAGGTCTTTACTTGTGTTTCATTGATTATGAAAATGCATTTGATTGTGTGGATCACAACAAATTATGGTTAACGATAAGAAGAATAGAAATTTCAGAACACCAATTAATGCTCCTACGAAACCTATAGCTACACCAAGAAACAATTTTCTAAACACAACAAGGGTACACTGGATGCTTTAAAATCAGGAAAGGTGTGCATCATAGTTGCATCCCCCCCATAGTTATTTAATCTGTATTTTGAGAAAATAATTCAAGAAGCTGGACAATATAAAGAAGAATGTGACACTAGGATGGGAGAAAGGCTCACAACAACTTTCATTATGGAGATGACACACAACCTTACTTTTACCAACTTTCTGTTTAAATTATTGAGCTTTTTGATGTGTGTGCTGTATTTCAATAAATTTTGCACCAAAATAAAAAACAAAGGACTTATAGAATAAAAATATGGTCTTAAATTCATATTCTGGAGAAGAATAATGAATAAAAACCAATGAGCTAAGCAACAATTTCAAGAAATTAAAATGTTGACTGCAAATGAACTCCAAGGAATGCTGAAAATAAATAAACATTAAAGTTTAAATGAATTAAACAAAAAAAACCCCAAAGCATGTAATTGTTGTGTTCTGTCCAAACAACTATGACTCCTAGGAAGCTTATGAATAACAGAACTGAATCTTGCTGGAAGTGAAAGGACTTGAAACACTTTTTTCAGAAGATCCAAGACTACACCTTAAATATAGATTATATCTCAACATAAAAAAAATAATAATCTTCACCACTGGGTCAATAGGCAACATCATGATAAATGGAGTAACGTTGCCAACAATTTCATTTTATTTGGATTCACAATCAACAGCCATGATAACAGCAATAGAGGAATCAAAAGACAATGCTGCACGGAGAGTGAATCTACTGAATTTGCTAATAATTCATAATTGCTAAAGAGCAATTATGTCCATTTAAAGACTAAGGTGCACCTGATCGAAGCCATGGTCTTTTCAAACATTTGTTATGAATCTGAAAGTTGGACAGTGATGAAAGATGACAAAGGAGGGAAAAGAATCACTACTTTTGCTTTGTGTTTGAGGAAAGTACTGAATATCCATAGACTAATTAAAAAGAACAAATGAGTCTGTCATAGAGAAAGTACAACTGGGCTCTCCTTAGAAGCAAATATAGTGAATCTTCTCACATACTTTGGGCATGTTGTAAGAAGTGGCCTTAGGAGGAAAAAAAATATTATGCTTAAATATCAGAGAAAGATAAGAACACCCCCAACAAGGTAGATTGATACCATGACTGTTAACAATGGGTTTGAGCATATTGAAGATCATGAGGTTGGCACTGGATTGGGGAAGGTTCAAAGCTATTTTTCAGAGTCATATGTATCATAGTCAACTTAATTTCACCTAACCACAATCACCACCACTGTGTTTAGAGTACTGAAGAACAACAATGTTAGTCTGGAGACTATGGTGTGGCTGATCCAGGCCATGGTCTTTGGAATTACTTGCTATGCATCAGAAAGCTGGACAATGACTAAGGATGTTGAAAGGAGAATTGATGTCTTTGAGCTGTGGTGCTGGAGAAAAGTATTGAATATACCATGCACTGCTATGAGAACAAACAAGTGCATCCTGGTGAGGGTGAAATCAGGCTGCTCTTTGGAGGTAAGGGTTCTGAAGTTCCAAATGACATACTTTGGGCATGTTGCAAAGAATGGCCAGTCCTTAGAGAAGGACACCATGCTTGAGAGGGTGGAGGGACAGTTCAAGAGAGGAAGACCCTCAATGAGATGGATTGACTCAGTGACTGGAGTAATGGAGGTAAAATGTGTCAGAGACAATAAGGTTGACTCAGGATAGAGTTCAGAGCTGAGTCACTATGAGTCATGAGCGACTTCATAGCACATAACACAATCATTCATTGTATGGGTAGTACTGGTTTAAAGGCAATTAAAGACTTTTATGTGTTTTTTTTTTTCTAGATAGGCTATAGAAGCTGTGGCAGAGTAGGGTTTCTGCTACATGAACTATGTAAAAGAAATAATATTTAAAGTTATATAAAACAATGGAAGCAATAAGAAGTACATTTTTTAGAGCTAGGGGAAATATAGCCTTAAGTCTTTTCCCCCTAGTGCCAAACTGTTAGTGTCATTTGGTTAATGAGATAGACCTAGCAACTTGAGAATTTCAAATATCCAGTTGGATCTCCCCCAAGACATTTATTAAGTCTTATTGCTTTGAGGGTAAAAGACTAAAAATCTAAAGGTGAAAACAACTGAAAAGTAGAAGCAAAATTTTTCTGTCCCATGATACTGAGGACACCTGGCAGTGAGGAGTTGGGGTGAGAGTTGGTGAAAGCCTTTAGCTGTCTCTGAAAGCCCTAGGGAAGAGATTCAGCAAAAGAAACTTTCCGCAAATGTCATTACATATTCCCTTGAGACCAGTTTCTTATTAGGTTAAGGCAATCAACATTTCTCACTGCCTAGAAAGGAAAGGGAAACCAACTTTTAGAAACAATGTCATAAATCAAAGTATCTACAATATTTTTTTTGTGTGTGTGAAAAATCTCAATGTGTTTGTTACATGAATAAAACACAAGAGCTATGGTGGCCTAGTGGTAAGGAGTTGTGCTGCCAACTCACTTCTGTCAGCTGCTTTGCAGAAGAAAGATGAACAATCTCCTCTTTTGTGATTTACTGCCTTTAAAAAGCCACTGGAGTATCAGCTATGAGTCGACTCCAGCTTGATGGCACATAACACCACCACCACACTTCTTTCTGGTGTTCCCTCCTTTAAGCTAAGATTCATCTAATATCAGCAATGGTGCCCCTTATTTTATGGCCTCTTAGGAATCTGACCTGAATTTGTGTCAGTTCACTGTCAATGAAGTGCTGCAATAAATTTTAAATTACCTCCAGCAAAGTTCTACTTGCATATAATATTAATTATGTTGTTCTATAATTTACACACTCTGTTGAATCACTTTGTTTTTGAACAGTCACTTGTCTGGAGCTCTTCTAGTCAGTTGACTAGATAGCTGTCTTCCAAATGGCTTGGCATCGTCAAGTGAGCATTCCAGCATTGCATCCATTTGCTGAAATATCTCAATTGTTTGATAATCACTCAGTTCCTGAAGTCTTGTTTCTGCTAATGCCTTTAGAGCTTCTTGGGGTTTTTTTTCAGTAGCATATGCTTGATCATATGCTACCTCCTAAAATGTCTGAACGTCAGCCAATTCTTTTTGGTACAGTGACTCTGTGTATTCCTTTCATCATCTTCTGCTGTTGTTTGTGTCATTCAATATTTTGCCCATAGAATCTTTCTTTATCGCAGTTTAAGGCTTTCATTTTCTTTTTCCTTTTTTTCCATTTCAATGAACATCTACAGAGATTTCAGAATTCCATTCATTCATTGCTGCACTTTTCTCCCTGCCCACCCCACCCCCAGCATGCTACAATGAATAGAAAATGACCACAAATGGAAAGAAACAGAAGCAAATAATCCATAAGCAAGAGAGAAAATGAAAATAGGATCCTGACTTTCATGTTGTCAGACAAAGATCTTAAGAAGACTGCCATGTCTTTATTCAATAATGTAAAGGGGAAAAAAGGGAGAAATAAGTAGAGATATTGTCAGAATATGAAAACTTGTGGAAAGAATCAAATAAGGAATTTTATTACTGATAATAGAATAACTGAAATAAAGATGTGATGCCTGAGCTGAGTTGAGAAGAAAGAGAACTAGTAAACTGAATAGTAGATTTATAAGAAAATATGTACACTGAAACAAGATAGGAAAAGATAAAAACTACAGAAAAGAGAATAAGTGCCATACAGGATGCAATGCAATGCTCTAAAGCATATGTGAATGAATTTCAGGATAATGTAGCAAGAGCAGTATTTGAGAAGATCAGAGCTCATAAAAGACGTGAAGCTTCAAACTTAATATACTTTGGACAAACCCTAGGCAGGGTAAAAAACAAAGAAATCACACCTAAATACACCAAAGTTGAACTGCTAAGCTCTGAAGCTAAAGGGAAATTCTTAAAGGCAACCAGATGAAAAAAAAATTCTCTTCAATAGAATGACAAAAAGGATTAACAATTTCCATAAATCAGAAAACAAAGAACTGACATTTCGAAGTGTTGAAGAAAATAAAATCTTTTCAAGATTATTTTTGTAAGGTAAAATAAAATAGTGATGCTTTAAGACCCAGGAAACTTGAGAAGATCTATCATAAATAGCTCTGCACTAAAATAAATGCCTAAAAGAACTCACAGGCAGAAAGAAAATGATCCCAGATAGACACAAAGACATAAAAAATAGAACAAAAAGAAATAGGAGTGAGGTGTAATCTAAGACTCTATTTCTTGATTTTGGCCACTGCTTACATATCTGGTGTCAAAGATTATGGTCTTCTTTCCTAGTCACTGACTGTTTATTTTGTGATAAAGTATTTATTGTATTAAGGAGATAGGATTAGGGTGGGACAAAAATCTCACCACTGAGGATTATGTAAATTCATGAGAGTTCATGCTAGCTCTCTTTTTGGGATGTCCACTTTCTTGGGACACATTATCCAGATACGCAGCTCACTATTGTCAGCAACACTGTACCACCCACAATCATTCCTCTGACAGGTCTGAGTCTCTGTGAGACCTTCTAGCAAACCATTGAACCTGATGTACATAGGGGAGTGGATGAACTGAAAGGAGGACCACTTAATGTTGGAAATCATGGAGTTGTATCAAATAGAGTTGTAGCAGATCAAATATTTGGGATTTTCCTCTTCTTGTAATTGGTTTGTTACTAATCTTAGCAGAATGAATTCTGAATACAATTGGTATGAGACTGGTGGGATTCACTACAAAGGCCCAAACTCATTGAAATATGAGGCTTTGGAGAAAAGGGGGTAAATAAGAGAATAAGAAACTTTCATCTCTGGTTGGAACATACATAGATTAAGGCAGCTATTATGTTGTAGTCAGTTATTCAAGGAAAAAGTTACTCACAGGGTATGAAATTAGTGGAAGTAACTTCTGAGAAGCTGTTTAATCAGATGTATACAGAAAAAAAAGAGTGATAAAGAGTGAAATTTTCTGCTATCAATAGTGGCAGAAAATGCAAGGGAAAATATTTAGAAACTAAGATGTCTGATAAAAGCACTGAAAAAAGTTTTACCAGGACAGTTACGCCTCTTAACATCAGGGTCTATCTGCAAAAAAACCCAAAAAACTGTGTGGAAGCAGTTGGAAATATTCTTCTGACCAAAATTGTAGTCTAAGAGGCAGATTGGCAGGATCAAGAAACTATTGTAGTCAGAGGATATGGCATAGAGAAAAATGCATGTTTGTAGATGGTTATAGGTAGCTTTCTGAGTAATCATTACTAAAATGGATTGTAAGAGTACAAATTTAAGGAAAGCATTTGTGGTTCTGAATGCTGCACATGTTTGGGTTAACACAAGAGTGACAATTACCTGTAGAACAGTCATGAGTGATATTGCAGAAAAAGTTACATGACAGATTAATTTACCATTAGGGACAATTATCTTGATAGGGTAGAGAAGACATGAGATTAGATTAGTTTATGCTTCAAGTACTACTAGTACCAAGGATTTGTTGTTTGTGGATCCACGTAAGATGAAATCATTGACAACTTCAATCTTTCTTCCATCTATCATGATATTTCCTGTTGGCCCAGTGGTGAGGATTTTTGTTTACTTGAGGTTGAGTGAGATGTGATTCATGTTGATATTCTGTAGCAAGCATTTTAAGTCCTCCTCACTTTCAGCAGTCTGTACAACATAGTTGTTGTTCCTCCAATCCTGATGTCACATTCTTCATCATAAAGTCTGGCTTCTCAAATGATTGATTTAGCAGACTAATTAGATATAAAGAAAGGATATAGCCCTGATGCAACTCTTTTAAATGACACAGTGTTCTCTTGTTCTGTTCAGACAGCTTCTTGGTCTATATATAGGTTTTATATGTGCACAATTAAGTGTTCTAAGTTTCCTACTCTTCTCAAGAAATATTTTTTTACTATTCTCAAACTTTGTTGTGATCCATATAGTAAAATGCCTTTTCATAGTGAATATAACACAGACAGACATTCTTTTGTTATCTCTGCCATAGCCTCTTCCAAATCTATCT
>NW_006400026.1:2453114-2454708 GCF_000299155.1 Elephantulus edwardii
ATCTTTTTTTTTTCTGCAATAGGAACAAAAATTGATCTCTTCCAGTGAGGTATCGGTCTTCCATTTTTCTCTGCACAGCCTGGTGAGCATAGCCAGGACTGCTCATATTTGTTGGAATATGTCAAATAGTATATTATAAATCCCTAGGAATATATTTTTGCCTATGCCTTCAGTGCAACCTGAACTTTTTCCGTTATAACCCTTGGTTCTTTAGCATATACTACTTCTTGAAATGGTTCCATACCAGCCAATTCTTTTTGGTACAATAATTCAATGTGTTGATTCCAGTTTCATTGATGTGTCCTGTACCATTTAAAATTTTGTCAATACCATTCTTCAGTATGCCATCTTGGGCTTGAATTTGTTCTTCAGTTAGCTTGAGAAATACCAAGAAAGTTCTTCCCTTTTTATTTTCAGGCTTCAGTTCTTTACAAATTCCATTAACTTTGTTTTGTTTTCTCAAGGTTCTGTTTGAAAGCTTCTGTTCATTTTGCTTGCTTCTTAGTTTCTTGACTTTCAAATATCTGTTTTACTCTTTTATTTCTTCATTTCTTCCTTTTATTTTGTATTCTTGAAGTCTAGTTCAATTTTCAAGGTCTCTTTTAACATACTTTTTGTCTTTTCTTTCATACCTCTATAATTATATTTTGCTTTTTTTATGGCTGATAGCTTTTATGTCATCCCACAGTTTTTCTGGTATTTTATTATCTTTGTTCAAATGTGTGTACAGTAAGTAAAGGTACATATGAGCAGACTAAAGATTTCTACCAAATTATGCTGTCTGATATTGATCAAATATTCAATAAAGAATAATCAGTGATTAGAATGTGAAAGTTGTAAACAATGAAGAAGGACTGGTATTTGGAAATGACTGACTTGATCACAGAAATGAGGCTGAAAATCAAGGATTAAATTTGGTATAACCAATGATTTATAAATTGTAAATACCTTTTCTAAAAAATTCAACTGGAAACTATACACGTAGTCCTCATCTGATGGGCTGCACAGAAATAATATTAACTACAAAGGAGGTGTCTTCCAGGTCAGACCCAGCGAAACCCAGCCACAGAGGGAGGGAGGAGGCGTCACTGGGCAAGGTCACCTTGGATAACAGCAAAAGGAAGTGTCTTCCAGGTCAGACCCAGCGAAATCCGGCCAGAGAGGGAGGGAGGAGGCGTCACTGGGCAAGGTCACCTCGGATAACAGCAAAAGGAGGCATCTTCCAGGTCAGACCCAGCGAAACCCGGCCAGAGAGGGAGGGCAGGAGGCGTCACTGGGCAAGGTCACCTCGGATAACAGCAAAAGGAGGCGTCACTGGGCAAGGTCACCTCGGATAACAGCAAAAGGAGGCGTCTTCCAGGTCAGACCCAGCAAAACCCGGCCAGAGAGGGAGGGCAGGAGGCGTCACTGTGCAAGGAAAACATAATCTACACAGGAGTTCTACAGGACACGTCACCTTCCCTTGGAGACAGTACAACTAAACTTAAGAGACACTGGTCAAAAGAAAAATGTCAGCAGTCGACGTTTTTGGGATCACAGAAGCCAAGAAAGCTTAAGATACAAGCTGTCAGATCATGGGTTGGACAATGGAAGA
>NW_006400026.1:2457215-2458495 GCF_000299155.1 Elephantulus edwardii
CTTGGGAGGGTTGAGGGACAACGCAGGAGGGGAAGACCATCTATGAGATGGATTGATTTGGTGACTGGGGTAATCGGGATGGGTGTGTCAGGGGCGGTGCGGTTGGTGCAGTATAGAGCAGGTTTTAGGGCTGTTGTGCATAGGGTCGCTATGAGTCGAAAACGACTCGACGGCACACAACAACAACAACATTGAGATTGTTCACAGTTTTAGTTTGCTTGGCTCTACAGTCAACACTCTTGGCACCAGCAGCCAAGAAATTAAGACATGTATTGCGATGGGAAAGTCTGTTGTTAGGGACCTTTCCAAAATACTGAAGAGGTGTCACTCTCTAGACTAAGGTGCATCTGTTACAGGCCATGATCTTTGCAATCACATGTTATTTGTCAGAGAGTTGGACAGTGATTAGGCAGGATAGACGAAAAATTGATGCCTTTGAGCTGTGGTGCTGGAGAAGAGTATTGAATATACCATGGACTGCGGAGATAACAAACAAGTTCGTCCTGGAGAGGGTTGAACAAGGCTGCTCTTTGGAGGTAAGGATTCTGAGTCTTCATCTGACATACTTTGGACATGTTGCAAGGAGGGATCAGTCCTTAGAGAGGGATGTCATGCTTGGGAGGGTGGAGGGACTGTGCAGGAGAGGAAGGCCCTCTGGGAGGTCGGTTGATTCAGTGACTGGGGTAATTGGGGTGGGTGCATTGGAGACGTTGCGATTGGCACAGGATAGAGCAGGGTTTAGGGATGTTGTACATAGGGTCGCTATGAGTCGCAAGTGACTTGACGGCACATAACAACAACAACAACACATCTATGCAAAGACTCACTGGAGAAGCTCAGTATAAGCACTCAAAATCAGGCTAGGTGATTACTGTGAAACCAGCCATCAAGTACACATGTACAAGTCCAAATTAATATTGAAGAAAATTAAAACAAAACCACAAGAAATAAAATACCACTTTTAGTCCATTCCAACTGAATTTAAAAACCATCTGAAATACACATAGAAGCACAAATCCCCCAAATCAGTCTTTTCATAGACTATTAAGTAGGGAGAGGAAATCCATGGTCCATTATGTTGCTGTTTGGTGCTGTTGAGTCACATATGACTCATAGTGATTCTATTAAGAACAGATCTGAACTCCTATCCTTTTCCATTCTTACACTTCGTAACCTACACAAGCCCACAGCTATAGTCATGTATCAATCCACCTACCTGAGAGTCTTCTTCTTCTTCTTTTTTTATTGGGAAAAACATATTGGGGGTACAAGGAGGTGAG
>NW_006400026.1:2459450-2460308 GCF_000299155.1 Elephantulus edwardii
GGGGAGGGTGGCAGAAGGTGGCCTCTAGGTAACGTTCTCTGTATACAATAGGCATTATTTTTTTTCTTCTCCTTCCCCACCCAGGGGTCAGATGGCATAATCTGGGGACTGAGGAGCTCACCCTGAGGGCCGCGATGGCTCGCCCCGAGCCAGTGAGAGTCTTCTTCTATTTCACAGTCCCTCCCACTTTCCAAACATGATAACCCTCTCCAAGGAATACGTCTCCTAGCAACATGCCCAAAGTATGCAAGATGAAGCTTTATCATCTTTGCTTCCAAGGGGATCTCTGGCTGCACCTTTTCAAGACATGTTTGTTCTTTTGGCAGTCCTTGGGGTATTCAGCACTCTTCTCCAATACCACAGTTCAAAGGCATCAATTCTTCATCTGTCATCCTTATTCATTGTTCAGCTTTCAGATGCAGAGCAAGTGGCTAAAAAGACTATGGCCTGAATCAGGTACACCTTAGTTCTCAAACTAACTACTCCTCAGCAATTTGGAGAGATCTCGGACTATAGACTTTCCCAGTACAATATGTCTCCTGAACCCCTGATGGTACCAAGGGTATTGATGTGGATCCAAGTAAGATGAAGTCATTGACAGTCTCAATCTTTATCCATCTCTCATGATGTTGCCTATTGGTCCACTGGCAAAGATTATCTGCTTTCTTGACATTGAGATGTTGAGATGCAATCTTCTGAAGTGCTTGAAGTTCTCCTTACTTTCAGCAAACAAGGCTATGTCACCCTCATAACGAAAGTTACTGATGAGTTTTCTTCCAAACTTCATGTCACATTCTACTCCATAAAGTCTGTTGTTGTTGTTGTTGTTGTTATGTGCCGTCGAGTCGTTTGCGACTC
>NW_006400026.1:2461090-2467508 GCF_000299155.1 Elephantulus edwardii
CTTCTCCTCATAGAGCCCAGCCTCCCGGATAATCTGCTCTGCATACAGGTTGAAAAAGTATCGAGACAGGACACATCCCTGGAGTACACGCTTCCCAATTTTGAACCATGCAGTGTTACCCTGCTCTGTTCTGATTACTGCCTCTTGGTTCAAGTATAGGTTTCGCATTAGCAAGATTAAATGTTCTGGGATCCCATTCTTCTCAGAGTCAGCCATAGTTTGTTATGATTCACACAGCCAAACACCTTTGCGTAATCAATGAAACACAGATAGATATTCTTCTGGTATTCCCTGTTTTCAGCTAAGATCCATCTAACATCAGCTATAATATCCCTAGAACCACGACCCCTTCTAAGCCCAGCCTGGACTTCTGGCAGTTCTCTGCCTATGTTCCAGTTGGTTTTGGATACTCTTCAGTAGAATCTTGCTTGCGTGTGAAATTAATGATATTGTTCTGTAGTTTCCACACTCAGTTGGGTCAACCTTCTTTGGAATGGGAACAAATACAGATCTCTTCCACAACTTGGTGAGCACAGCCAGGGCAGCATCTGTTAGCTGAAATACTTCACTTGGTATACCATCTATTCCTGCGACCTTATTTTTTTGCTATTTCTTTCAAAGCAGCTTGAACTTCTTCCTTCGTCACCATAGGCTCTTGCTCATATATTATTTCATTAAATTCTTCTGTATCTGCCAATTCCTTTTGATAAAATGACTCAGTATATTCCTTCCATCTTCTTTTAATACTTCCGGATCATTTAATAGTCTGTCTAAAGCATCCCTGATTATAGCAACTCTAGGTTTGAATTTGTTCTTCAGTTCCTTGAGTTTAAGAAATGCTGAGCGCGTCCGGCCCTTTTGATTTTCCGACTCTAGCGCCTCGCACATTTCGTTGTAATATTTTGCTTTGTCATTCTGAGCTGCCTTTTGGAATTTTCTGTTCAGCTCTTTAGTATCTTTAATTCTTCCTTGTACTTTGTTTGACTTCTCTACACTCCAGTGCAATCTTCAGAGTTTCTTCTGACATCCATTTTGGTCTTTTCTTCCTCTTCTGTCTTTGTAATGACCGTTTGCACTCTTCCTGGATGATACATTTGACATCCTCCCACAATTCTTCTGGTCTTGACTCATTAGAATTCAAGGTCTCAAACGTGTTCCTAAGATGATTCTGAATTTCAGGTGGGATGAAATCAAAGTCATATTTTGGTTCCTGTGGATTTGGTTTAATTTTCCTCAGTTTCAGCTTGAACTCGCATATGAGTAGTTGGTGGTCTCTTCCACAATCAGCTCCTGGCCTAGTTTTCACAGCTGATATTGAGCTTCTCCAGTGGTTTTTTTCCACAGATGTGAAGTCTAGCTTCTTGAATAATTTGCTCAGCATACAGATTAAATAGGTATGAATAAAGGTTACAACACTGATGCACAATTTTCCTAATTTTAAACCATGTAGTGGACTGGTTTCTCCTGGCCACATGCCCAACGTGCATGAGATGGAGTTTCAAAGACCTTGCCTACAAGGAAAAAACTCTACAAGACAGACTTATTGGTTTTTTCTTGGTTGTTGTTGTTGTCATGTGCCATCGAGTTTCCTGCGACCTAATCGAGTTTTTGCTTATGCGTGATATTCGTTCAATAATTTCCACACTCTATTAGATCACCTTTTTTTGGGATAGGCTCAACAGCTCTAAATTTCTATCCTTTGCCAATCTTATTGTCTCTGACCCATCTACCCCCATTACCCCAGACATTGAATCAGTCCATCTCATCGAGGGTCTTCCTCTCTTGCACTGTCCTTCTACCCTCTCAAGCATGATGTCCCTCTCCAAAGACTGGTCCCTCCTTGCAGCATGCCAAAAGTAAGTCATTTGAAACTTCAGAATCCTTGCCTCTAAGGAGCAGCCTGGTCTCACCCTCTCTAAGATGAACTTATTTGTTCTCCTCATAGTGGTCTATGTTAAATACTCTTCTCCAGCACCATTTTTCAAGGGCATCAATTCTTCTGTCATCCTTTGATGATTCAGATCTCAGATTCATAGCAAGTAATTGCAAAGGTCATGCTCTGGGTCTTGCACACTGGGTCTTTATACTGTCATTATTGTTTTTTAGAACTTTGGAGAAGTCCCTGACAGCAGATTTCTCCAATGATATTTGTCTTTTGATTTCCTGACTGCTGGTGTCAAGTGTATTTATTGTGGAGCTAAGCAAGCTGTAATTGTTAAAAACCTCAGTTTCCTCTCCATCTATCATGGTGCTATCAATTGGCCCTGTGGTGAGAATCTTTGAATTCTGATGTTAAGCTTCAATTCATATTGAAGACTACAATCCTTGACCTTCTGCAGCAAATACTTCAGGTCCTTCTCAGTTTCAGCAAGCAAGGTTGTATCATCTGCATAATGCAGGTTCCTCTGATTCTGATGCCACACTCTTCCTCATAAAGCTCATCCTTCTGAATGATCTGTTCTGCTTATAGATTGAAAAGGTATGGAGACAGGGCACTTCCCTGACACACTCCCTTCCTAATTTCACTTGAAACAGTGTTTCCCTTGCTCTGTTCTGATGATTGCCTTCTGGTCCAAGTATAGGTTTTGTATGAGCACAATCAAGTGTTCTGGGATTCCCATTCTTCTCAAGTTAGCCACAATTTGCTGTGATCTACACAGTCAAATGCCTTTGCATAGTCAATGATGCACAGATAGACATTCTTTTGGGGCTCTTTGCTTTCAGCCAAGATCCATCTGACATTGGCAGCAATGTCTCTAGTGCCACAGCCTCTTCTAAACCTAGCTTGTATTTCTGGTAGCTCTCTGTTAGTATGCTGCTACAGTAATTTTTAAATAATCTTCAGCAAGATTTTGCTTATGTGTGATATTTGTTCAATAATTTCCACACTCTATTAGATCACCTTTTTTTGGGATAGGAATAAATATTGATCTCTTCTAGTCAGTTGGCCAGGTAGTTTTCCTCCATATTTCTTGGCACAACCTAATGGGTACATCCAGGACAGCATATGCTTGTTGAAATATGTCAAATGGCATACTATCAGTTCATGGGCCTTGCTTGGTTTTTGGTTTTGTTTTGTTTTGTCAATTCCTTCAGAGCAGCTTGAACTATGATGGTAGTCAAGTGCTTTTGAAGGGGGTACTTCTCTTTTAGCTAATTTCCCAGAGTTAGCTAAATTGACTATTTCTTTTGTGATGCCTTCTTGCCATGTGGTTGACACAGGTATAAGTGGACCTCTTCTGTTACAATATTTTCCTGTGTTTTCCTCTGTGGATAACAGTTAACTCTTCAAGCTCACAAGTGAATTGAAGGACAGATAGAGATTGAATGGTTGATTTCCTCGCACTTAAGTGCCATGCTTCACATACAGGGGAACTCAGCACTACTTTAATTAATTAAATAAATTTTTATTATACTCCAATTCCAAGAGGGGATGCTATTACAAGAAGAGTTCTTGTAACAATAAAGAAATCATTTAAAATGTTTTCTAGTTGTTGAAATTATGCATGTATTATACTATAACTTTTTTCTTTCAATACTATAGAAGGAATAAATAATACTTTTATAAGTACTGACACAAATGGAATTAATTAATATACAGATAGATAACATGTATATGGTAATGAAGAGGAGAGTCTAAGTTTATGTATAAGAAAGTATTGAAATCTTAGCTTCTATTTTACTGGGTTTTTTGGTTTTTAATTTTTTTAGCGTGACTTTCTCTACAGCTTCTCATTATAAAGAAATGTGTAAAGAACTGAAGTTAAATTACAGGACCTCCACTAGAAAAAGATTGATAAACTAATCTCAAAAAGACACAAATAAATACAACAATGAGATTACATCTCTCCCCAGTAGCAATACCAAAGTTTTAACAGCACAGCAAATAATAAGTGTTGTGTTTCATATAGTCGTTCAATCATCATTAAGCCACACCCATAATTACTCTGTCTTTCCAGATCTTTGCTAGATCTTTCCCATTTCCTTTACCCTCCCCTCTCTCCCCACTAAATTTTGTGACCCTATGCAAAGGAGTTTGACTGTGTGGATCATAATAAGTTGTGGCTGAAATTGAGAAGAATAGGAATACCAGAGCAATTGATTGTGCTCTTGAGTAAACTCTACCTGGAGCAAGAAGCTGTTGAGTGAACGGACCAGGGGAGCACTGCATGGTTTGGAATTGGGAAAGGAGCCTGTCATGGATGTATTCTGTCTCCATACTTGTTCAATCTATATGCTGAGCAAATTATCCAAGAAGCTGGACTATATGAAGAGGAATGTGCATCAGGAATGGAGAGAGACTCATCAACAACCTGCGTTATGCAGTTAACACAACCTTATTTGTTGAAAGTAAGGAGGATTTGAAACACGTGTTGCAGAAGATAAAGAAATGCAACCTTCAATATGGATGGCATCTCAAGATAAAAAAAACCCAAACACAAAGATCCTTACCACTCACAAATGGGCAGTAGAATAGCTAGATCATATGGAATTTTTATGTTCAGCTTTTTTTAGGAAATGTCAAATGCCTTTCAAAGTGGTTGTAACTTTTTGAAATCCCATTAATAGTGTATGCAAGTTCCTGTCTCTCCACATACTCCTGACAAGCATTGCTTGCTGTCCTATTAAATTTTTGTCACTGGAATGTCTATCTGTGGTTCATTGACTATGAAAAAGCATTTGACTCTGTGGATCACAACAAATTGTGGCTGACTTTGAGGAGAATGGGAATCCCAGAACACTTGATTATGCTCATGCAAAATCTATACTCAAACCCGGAAGTAGTCCTCAGAATAGAGCAAGGAAACACTCACTACATGGTTCAAAATCAGGAAAGGAGTGTGTAGGGATGTGTCCTGCCTCTATACCTTTTCAATTCTTATGCAGAACAGATAATTCAGGAGGCTGGGCTTTATGAGGAGGAATGTAGCATCAGGATTAGAGGAAGACTCATCAATAACTGATGTTATACTGATGACATGGCCTTGCTTGCTTGCTGCAAAAGGCCAAGGACTGTAGTCTTTAATATTAATTGAAGCTCAAGAACAAGATGACAAAGATTCTCACCACTGGGACAATTGGCAACACTATCACAGATGGAGACGAGATTGAGGTTAATAATTACAGCTTGCTTGGCTCCACAATCAACACTCTTAGCACCAGAAGTCAAGAAATCAAAAGATGAATTGCATTAGGAAAACCAGCTGTCAAGGATCTCTCCAGAGTACTCAAAAGGAACACTGTCAGTCTAGAGGCTAAGATGCACCTGATCCAAGGGATGATCTTCACAATTACTTGCAATGTATCAAAGAGCTGGACAATGACTAAGGATGACAGAAGAAGAATGGATGCCTTTGAGTTGTAGTGCTGGAGAAGTCTTGAACATACCATGGAATGCCAAGAAAACAAATAACTCTGTCTTGGAGAGAGTGAAACCAGACTTCTCCTCAGACGCAATGATTTTGAAGCTCTGTCTCATATACTTTGGGTACATGGCCAGGAGAGACTGGTCCTTGGAGAAAGACATCATGCTTGGAAGGATAAAGGGACAGTGCAGGAGAGCAAGACCTCAGATGAAATGTATTGATATAGTAACTGGGGTAATCGGGTAGTTTTGTCAGAGTCAATGAAATCGGCTCAGAATAGGGTAGGCTTCAGAGCTGTTTGTATACATAGGATCACTATGAGTCTCAGGCAACTATACAGCATTTAACAACAATACAACTGGTGTGAGATGGTATATCATTGTGCTCTGGTTTTCATCTCTCTTTTTGTCAGTGATTTAGAGCATTAATGTCTTCTTCTGTGATAAGTCTTTCCATGGTCTTGCCCTTTTGTAATTTGATTATAATTTTTTTCCTTCTTGAGAGTATTCTATAAACTTTTGTTATGAAACCTCTGTCTGAGACAGAATTGTCAAATACATTTTCCTAGTCAGTAGGTTTTCTTTTCACTTTATTGGAAAAAAGTTCATGGTGCACACAGGAATTTAATCTTTAGAAAGTCCCATTCATCAATTTTATCCTCTCTTTGTTGTGTATTTCTGGGTGTATTTGTCATTGTCTTTATACCGTAGATGAAGTCTTATAAGTTTGGTTCTAATTTGTCTCTTATAATGTTTATGGTTTGGGGCTGTACACCTGGGTCTCTGATTCATTTTGAGTTGATTTTTTGTATTGTGAGAGGTGTGGATCCTACTTCAGCTTTCTGAACATAGAGAGACTGGAATGTGTATGCATTACTGGTAGGATTGTAAAATAATACAACTTCTATGGAATACAGTCTGGCATTGCCTCAAAAAGCTGAACATGCGAACGTACGCCGCCACCCGCCAGGGGAACGCACGCCGCCGCCCAGCGGGGGGGAACGCACGCCGCCGCCCGCCAGACCGGGGAAACGCCGCTGCCAGCCGGGGGAA
>NW_006400026.1:2475483-2483168 GCF_000299155.1 Elephantulus edwardii
AAAGCTGAACATGCAATCTTATATGACCCAGCAATATCACTGCTAAGAATTTAACTCAAGGAAGTCAGAACTGAAACATGAATGGGAATATGTACACCTATGTTCATAGCACGTGATAAAACCTTTATCACCAAAACTGAGGAAGACTTGAAGTATATGCTGCAGAAAGTCAAGAACTGCAGCCTTTGATATGGATTGCCTCTCAACCTCAAGAACACAAAGACTTTAAAACAGACTTTCAATTTAAAAATATTTCAGATATCAAAATTCTAGCTGTAAAAAAAAAATAAAACAGACTTTCAAGGGGGGAGGGGAAGAGGAACGAACTGGGGAGGAGGGTAGAGAAAATAGTGCAACAATGAATGAATGGAAACCCACAATCTCTGTAAATATTCAGCGAAATTAATAAAATTTAATTTAAAAGAAAAACAAACTTTAAAAAAAGCCCACAAAAAACACAAAGACTGGGCCAAATGGACAGTACGATGATAGAGAAAAGATAGAAATTGTTAACAATTTTATCTTTTTCAGCTCTATAATTAGTACTCTTGGCACTAGCAGTCAGGAACTAAAAAGATTAATTGTTTTCTAAAAATCACTTTCTAGAAGTGTTCCTGATCCAGGTCATGATCTTCTCAATTGCTTGTTCTGGTGTCTAAGGTTTATAATCCAATATCATCTTCTGTAGCCAAAAGATAAACTGTTTTACACTGAAGTAGTTATTATATTAAGGAGAGAGAATGTTATGTAGATGGGTAGGAATGTGTGAATAGGGCATATAAGTGTATCCATAAGGGGATTAGCTATCTACCATTCCACAAGGCGACAGGCCATTTTCAACAATCTACAAGGGGATTGGCTAGTCTTGCCAATAAATTGAGCAGTTCTAGCCACAGAAACAGATCTTCCAGCGTGATTAAAGAGGAAAAAAGAGAATGTAGGATGTTCTTCTTGTTCCAGCTATACTTACAATAGCAACACCTATGGTAGCAACACCTATGGTCAAACTGGATACTTGAAGTGAGATGGACTTGAGGAGTGTTATTGTTGGTGTTATTGTGTTCTGTTGAGTTGGAGCCAATTTATAGCTGATATGGGTTTTCAAAGGCAGTTAATTGCATGAAAGGAGATTGTCCACCCTTCTGTGGAGCAGCTGGTGAATTTGAACCATATGCCTTCTGGATTTTTTTTTTCAGCACAGATTCTTACCATGAGGTCACCAGAGCTTCCTAAGAGCCAATACTGGCAGGACTGAAAACTTCATTGGACAACTGTGGATGAGAAGCCAATAGTGGAAGGATTGAGAACTTAGGGACACTAAGCCTTGAGGTACGAGGCTGAGGTACCTGTGTGCACATTTTGGGAGTTGGCTTGACTTTATTGTTATTAATCGGATTATAAACTTTTGACTTTCCCCAATATGGTTCTGTGTGGTCTATAAGCTATCATATCAGATTCTGAACTCACCAGAGCAGTAAAATTGGTGTTGAGTAGAAAGAGTTATGGGAGCATGGGGTCATGTCTGACCTCATGGGAACTGGTTTTGCTTTATTGATGCTGTAGATGGGGACAATTCCTTTTTGTAAAGTTGACAAAGGTCAGATATGGCTGTGCACACATGCTCTTTGCTCTTTTTACACGTGTTATGTTCAAAGGGTCACTATGAGTCATGCTCAACTTGACCACACTTAACAACAACATATATTTTTAAAAACTGGACAATGACTAAAGATGATTGGAGAATTGATGCCTTTGAGTTGTGGGGATGGAGAAGAGTATTGAATATACCATGGACTGCCAAGAGAATAATCAGGTCTGCCCTGGAGAATGTGAAACCAGGTTACTCCTGGAATGCAAAGATTTTCAAATTCTCTCTCACACACTTTGGGCATGTCACCTCATGGGACTTATCCTTGGAGAAGGACATCATGCTTGGAAGAGTAGAGGGTCAGTGCAGGAGAGGATAACCTTGGATGAGATGGCTTGTTGAATGAAGCAATGTGATCAGGTATGTCAGTTATGGTATGGTTGGCAAAGTATAGGGCAAAATTCAGAGCTATTGTTCATAGAGTTACTAGGAGTCATAGTTGACTTGATAGCACATAATAACAACATGTCCATAGCAGCATTATTCACAATGGCAAGAACTTAGAGACAGCCCAAACGCCCATCAACAAATGAATGGATTGAGAAATTGTGCTACATTCACACAACAGAATACTATATAGTATTAAGGAACAATAATTTAATAAAACATTATATTGTCTGAGTTTGGAAAGCCTTATATTGAGTGAAATATCTCAGTCACATAAGGACAAATACTATAAGACTGTTGTTGTTTAATGCCGTCGAGTCGTAGACGACTCATAGCGACCCTATGAACGAATATAGAGTTCATACATATGTTCGTACGTAGAGTTTCCGGAAGCAAGCCATTTTGGAAGTGGATGCCGCTCCTGCTTCCAGGCTTGATTAAGTCGGGAAGCTCCAGCCAACACTGTCCACCATGGGTGCCCATTACCACGACTGGCACATCACTGTCACAGGCTTCAGCGTCACAGCAACCATGAGTTACCTCTGTACAGCAAGGCACAGACCAGTGGCCTAGTGGCAAGAAGCTGCACTGCAATCCCAGAAGCATGCAGTTCAAATCCACCAGATTCTCTGCTGGAGAAAGGGCAATCTCCTCCTATCCTGATCAGCTGTTGTTGGATCAGATTTGATGATACACACACACTCACACACAAAAACTATAAGACTACTACTGTGAAAATAGGAGAATAAGCAAGATATGTATAAATATTCAAAAGGAGAAGGGGAAGGGGGGAAAAGGAACATATAAAGGGAAATGGGTTAAGAACACAAGGATAGAAGTGGTCGGTGGATGGATGAGAATGAAAGAATGGGAAATGTTCAATGAGAACTTTGATAGATGACAATAGGTATAGATGAACGGTAATTAATTATGTTGTTTTTAGGTGCCATCAAGTCATCAGCAACGTCTAATGAACCTATATTATATAAAATATAATTTATATGATTGATTGTATAAAACACAAGGCACATGAGTGAAACATAATGTATATGAATGATTGCATAAAACAAAGTACATGTGCAAAACATGATATGTTTATTTGCAAACCAATAAAAAAGTAAAAAAAAAAAGCGCAAAACAAAAAAAAAAACCCTAAAATCAAAGAACATGCTTGGCATTTTTCAAGTTTAAAGATCTAAAGAACAAATCCAAGCTTGCAGTTGCAATGGTGAAAGATTCCACGGGCAAAAGATTGAATGATGCAAGAAGCATCAAAAGAAGATAGAAGGATTGCAGAGTCACTGTCCCAGAAAGAATTGGTCAACACTGAAACATTTTTAAAACAGCATATGTTCAAGAATCAGTAGTAATAAATGAAGAAGTTCAAGCTACACTGATAGTATTGGGAAAAAAATGAGACCCCAAGAAATAATGAAATACCAATTGATAACTTTTAAGAAATATATGTAGCCTTGGCTATGCTTATGCAAGAAAATTCAGAAGACAGCTAATGGGTCAATTGATTGGGAGAGATCCATATTTTCCCCATTCAAACAATATCATTAATTTCAAAGAGCTCTTGTGGCCTGGTGGCAAGAAACTGTGGCAAGCTACTTCCTTGGAGAAGGTTGAGCAATTTCCTCCCAGGCAATTAACTGACTGTCTCTGAAAACTCACTAGAGTTTCCACTATGGGTCAGTTCTGACTCTATGGTATACAACACAACAGTAGTCTCTTAGGGAGCTCAGTTGGCCTACTGGCAAGAAACACGCAAGAAAAATCTTACTGAAGAGTATTTTAAAATGACTGGAGCAGCAAGCTGACAGAAATTCAAGTTGAATTCAGAAGAAGCCATAACATCAGGGATACCTATCATTGCTGATAGATCTTGTTTTAAAGCAGAGAATACCAGACAGATGGTTGTGTTTTATTGACCATGCAAAGACATTTACCCTTGTGAGTAATAACAAATTATGGCTAACACTGAGAAGAAGAATGGGAATCCCAGAACATTTAATTGTGCTTATGCAAAACCTATAAGCATAACCAGACCAAGAAGTTGTTGTCAGAATAAAACAAGGGAATATTGCATGATTTAAAATCAAGAAAGGTGTGTGTCAGGGTTACATCCTTTCTCCATAACTATTCAATCTGTATGATGATCAAATAATTAGAAAAACTGACTGTACAACTTTAAATGTGAAATCAGAATTGCAGAAGACTCACCAAGCACCTATTATACAGATGACATGACCTTGCTCGTAGAAAGTGAAGACTTGAAGTGCTAACATTATGCCATACACTGGTTAGCACAGAATTGAGCAGGGTTCAGAGCTGTTGCACTTAGGATCACTATGAGTCATAAATGACTCAGTGGCACATAGCAACAATAACAACTTTCACCTTAGTACTGGAAGCCCTCCTGAACTAGATCAGAGTGTACAAAACAACAGCCTCTGAAATTCAATATACTGACCAGTTCAAGTCCTGGTGAAAACCAGAACAATTTTGGTTTGCTGTGAAAACAAGAACAATTGCCTTGCTATCCTATGTAACAAGTTCCTCATCACCACAAAACTAATATCTACCATCTAGAGTTTCTGTGACAATTAAATAGGACACTTTGTGCAGGGCACTTCGTTCATTAGAAGGGTCCAGAGATTGAGTTGCTTCTACTACTGTTAGTATTCCTCTACTTAGAATAGGATCCTGCCTCTTGTGACAAGACAGCACAGTGATTAAAGTCCTATAGAGTCTAGGAACCACAGATTTCCCCAGACAGGGTAGAACCTGCTCTGTGATGGCCACAGCCACCTGCATGTCCATATGCTGAATGTTTTATTTTAATTTGTTTCCAAGCTGATGAATGTTATTAAACTCCCCACTGAACTTGCTATGTCCCTCCAGATGCTGTCTTGCCTGTCTGACCCCAAGGCCAGAATTAGTACCTTAGTTACATAACTTTTCCTGATATGCCCCATGTAGTTTTCTTCCAGATTTGGCCTATCTTCTTCACCTGCCACATCACCTTCTGGAAGAGATTTTCTGTAAATCCAACTCAGGCAGATTAGAATAGATATCATACTCCATTTAGTATTCAAACTTCCTCTGGAAACAGATATATGGAGGGCTTCAATAACTTTGCTTGAGGTTTCCAGGTCTGTGTGTCTGTGACTCTATAGTAAAGGGATTAATTTTTAATATAAAGTGGTTTTTCAAGGAATACAGAGAATCTTTTTGAAGAGGTCTTTCTCTATCATGTCTGAAAAGTGAAAATCACTTATTTTCTTCCAGTTTCTTCTTCTGATTTTTGTTTTGTAGTTAGAAAAAATGGAAAGTATAAAGTGGTGAGTATCACCCATTTCATCTTTCCCTTTCTTTTTTCCATGTTTCCCTTCCCCCTTCCCAACACACCCATAAATAGACATACTACTCAGATTATCTGCCTTTAGCTGGACAAGTATACCTGGGAAAGATTAATCTCATTATCTTATTCTCTAGATACTGTTTCCTTCTCTTAGGATTAAAGTGTATCTCCATGTTTGGAGATAGGGTCATAATGATGTCATCAGTTAAATTACTATGAGATCATACTGGATTAAGATGCATCCTGATTCACTATGACTGGTGTCATTAAAGAGGATCAGAGATCATCACAGAGGGAAGCAATCAGGGAAAGATAGGCAAAGATGAAGCTTCAAGTCAAGGAACTCCTGGAATGCTCTACTAGAAGTTGGGAGAGACAAGAAAGGAAGTTCCTCTAGAGCCTTTGGAGAGAGAATAGTCTATTTATGCCATGAATTCAAAATTCTAGCTTGAAAAACTTAAAAAAATAATTTTTTAATCTTTTGAAACCTCCACATTGTGGTATTCTGTTAAGATAATCCTGGGAAACTAATGTAAATTTTGTCCCTTTAAGGATGTCAATCCATCAAGCTTGCTCTCAAGATTCTGTACCTTGAACAACACTTTAGTGTCTTCCATTTTACTGATATGTAAAACAAAAGAGCTCTGAGTTCACATCCCAACTCTACCACCTATCATCTATGAACCTCAAGTAATTTACTGTATCTCAGAGACTATACCTACTTTTTGTGCTCTCATCAACATAAAGGTCTTAGAGTAGTGCATCTTTTTGGTTAACGGTGTAACAGACTGGGAAAAGGCCAACAGAATAGTGAAGGAGAGCTCGGTGCTCCTGCTCAAAGCATTACCTCCTATAGTGTAATGTGAGAGCTTTGAAGACACATGCCTGAAACACTAGATCTGAGTCCCTGGAGATCAGATCCAGTGACCGTGGCTCCTCTTTCTTAAAGATACTCTCTCTCTTTTTCCCCCCTAAAAAGATCAGATCTCTGCTCCTCTTTCATAAGACACCAGTCATACTGGATTGGGATACTGGGTACAATCAATAAAGGCATGTGTTACTGTATCTTTTTTCACTAACATGGCAATTCAAAGATTACTCCAGAATGGTTTTAGTTTCTATTAACTTATTTGAGGTAAGGAAGTCTCTTTAGGAGAGTCTTAAATATATCTGATTAGAAGCCAGTATTCCTTTTTTTTTTTTTTTGTATTGCTATGAATCTGAATTGAATTGAACTGGTTGTCTCTTTCTAGCTGTTAAAATAATGTAGTAATGTACCATCTATGAATTTTGATAAATGTCGATAGTTGTAGAGGGGCTTCAAGTCTTTGTTCATAGGGTTGCTATAAGTAGTGCTCGAATAGAAAGCAATCAACAACAATAACGTACCATCACTCTTTTCATGGCCTCCTACTCAGTCTGAAAAACTGAGGTCTCCATGGATAGAAGACTGGTTTGAGTACCAGGTAGATGTAATGGCATACTTGAGATATTAAATAGTGATTGCACATTAATGGTTTGACTACTCATGTGGGAGTTGACGCGGGATAAGTTTGCTGTGAGATTTCAATGTTTCTATATTCCATCTCCCCCCATTGCATTTCTGACCTCCCTTTACCACACACCATATTTTTCTATTGGTTCTGTTCAGTCAGAACTGCTGCTTCCTTAGTCTGACTTCTGGTAGCCGAGGTAACTCAGACAACGGGCAGTCTCTAACCACAACCAGTCCCTGTTAGGCCTCTTCCTGACCCCTTTTACCATTGAAAAAAACCCCAAAAAATCACAACTGAAGGTCAATAGATTTCCTTGGTGGATATCCCCTAAGCTTAGCTTTATCATGTCATCCTAAAACTAATTGACTGACAGACTAACAACAGATTGTTTACAGCACACTTTATCTAAGCAAATTGATTGTTCATGCAGTTCTTAACATTTTCCTGATTTCTAATTTGTGCATACTTATTTGTATTTCTGACCTCTATGGCTCTGATTATGTCTGTTTGCCCAGCTGCAAAGAATTCACCTCTATCATGCTTTTTTATTAAGACCTTCTCTAAGATGTTGTCTTTTACAACTCCACCCATCCTTATCAGTTTTATGTTCCACATTTCATTATCACATAGGTGAATAATGTAAGATAATATATTACATCATCCCTTATCCCTTATTACAGAGTTAACTTTAGTGTCAGTGTTGTCCCTGCCTTTCTCACACACATCTTTACCCACTTATTTCCCTGCTCCACCATCCACCAGGATACCCATCCACTTCTACCCCCTC
>NW_006400026.1:2485206-2495393 GCF_000299155.1 Elephantulus edwardii
TTGAGTTGTGGTGCTGGAGAAAGGTACTGAACATTCCATGGACTACCAAAAGGACAAATAGATATGACATGAAGAAAGTGTATTCACAGTGTTCTTTGGAGGCAAAGATAACAAAGCTTCATTTCTCATACTTGGGACATGTTACTAAGTGAGGTTTTTCCTTAGAGATGGACATCATGCTTCAAAAGATGGAGGGTCAGCAAAGGAGAAGACATTCATTGATACAGTGACTGCAGCAATAAGCTCTAGTGTGTCAGGGATGATGAGGATGACACAATATAGGACAGGGGTCACGTCTAATGTTTATAGGGTTGCTATGAATCATACCCTACCCTACAGCACCTAACACCAACAACATGGCAAGGAGTTGTGTTGCCAACCCAAAGACACACAATTTTAATCCACCAGCTGTTTAACAGGAGAAAAGTGGGCAATCTTTTCCCATATGATTTTTTTCTATAATTATATTTTATTAATTTTCATAAACATTTACAGAGATTTTGGGTTTCCATTCATTCATTGTTGCACTAATTCTCTCTACCCTCCTCCCAGTTTGTTCTTGTCCAATTCCCATATGATTTACTGCCTCTGAAAACACAGTGGAGGAACAGCTATGAGTTGGTTCAGACTCAATGGTACAATAACAACAGCAACAGTTGTGAAGGTTGAGTAATCTTGATGAAAATAGGTTTGCATTAAAATAAAAAGCTTTAAAAACCATGTCATCCTCACCATCTGGTATGTTTACCTAATGAAATCTCTCAGTCTAATTTTGGGCCTGTGTGACCTTCTGGCTTCAGTATAGCTGGTCTCACCCTTTCTGCATTACTGTAGAGGAGAAATCATGTTCCAGAAATGTTAACAAAAGCAGTCATCTAATTCCCAGAACCTACTTTCCCTTCAATGTTTATCAGTCTTCAATTTTTACAGGAAAAAAAATTCTCACAGAAAACTTCCAATATAAATCTACAAGATTCACAGTTGTAACCACAACACCAATATGACCATTTCCAGAGCACATCCCTCCAGGACACATGTCCAAAGTATGTCAAATAGAGCTTCAAAATCCTTGCTTCCAAAGAAATTTGGTTTCATCTGCTCTAACGTAGATCGGCTTGTTCTCTTGTTGGTTCATGGTATGTTCCAGACTCTGCTCTAGCACCACAAATCAAAGGCATCAATTATTTTTCTGTTATCCTTAGTCATTACCCAGATCACTGATGCAAAGCAAGTAATTATGAAGAGCATCACCTGGCTCAGACACACCTTCATGTCTGAACTGACATCATTACTTTTAGTACTCTGGAGAGGTCCCTGGCTGACTTTTCCAGTGCAATTTGTCTTTTAATTTCCTGATGACTGGGTGCAACATGTGGAGTTGAGTAAGAAGACTTTGTTAACAACCTCATTCTCTTCTCCCTCTGTCTTGGTGCTTCCAATTGGCTTAGTGGTGAGAATCTTTGTTTTCTTGGTATTAAGCTTCAATCCATATTGAAGACTACAGTCCTTGACTTACTGCAGCAAGTATTTCAGGTCCTCCTCGGTTTCAATAAGCTAGGTTGTGTCATCTGCATACCGCAGGTTGTTGTCAAATCTTCTTAAAATGCTGATGTCACATTCCTCCTCATAAACCCCAGCCTTCCAAATAATCTGTTCTACACATATATTGAAAAAGTATGTAGACAGCATTCATCTATGATTTACTCCTGTCCTCATTTTGAACCATGAAGTGTTTCCTTGCTCTGTTCTGAGTACTGACTGCTTCCTGGTCCAAGTATATGTTTCACATGAGCATAATCAAGTGTTCTGGAATTCCTGTTGTTCTCAAGGTCAGCCACAATTTTTTGTGATCCACACAGTCAAATGTCTTTGCATAGTCAATGAAACACAGATAGACATTCTTCAAGTACTCTTTGTTTCCAGTCAAAATTCATCTGACATTGGCTATGTCTCTAGTGTCACTTCAAAACTCAGCTTGTATTTCTGGTAGTTCTCTGTCAATGTACAATGTTTCTTTTTTTTTTTTTTTAATAATTTCAGCAGGGTTTGGTTTGTATGTGATATTGTTTTATAATTTTTACACTCTTTTTGGTCACCTTTTTTGGAATGGGAGTAAATATATGTATCTTCCAGACATGGAGCAGGTAGTTGTCCTCCAGATTTCTTGGCACAACTTGGCGAGCACATCCAGAGCAGCATTTGTTTATTGAAATATGGCACTTGGTATTTTATCAATTCCTGGGGTCTTGTTTTATGCCAGTTTCTATAGAGCAGCCTGAACTTCCTCCATCACCTTTGCCTCTTGATCATATGTTGCTTCATGAAATTCTCCTGTGTCAATCAATTCTTTTTGGTACAGTGACTGTATACTCCTTCCATCTTCATTTAATGCTTCCTAGATCATTCAATATTCTGTCTATACCATCCTTAATTATTGGAAGTTGAGGCTTGCTTTTGTTCTTTAGTTCCTCCAGCTTAAAAAATGCCAAGCAAGTTTTTTTAAAATTTTCTGACTCCTTCTGTTTGTACACTTCATTATAATACTTTGTCTTCCTGAACTGCCCTTTGAAATCATCTGTTCAACCCAATTTTCTGCTTTCTTCCTTTTGCTTTGGCTTCTCAATGCTCTAGTGCAATATGTAGAGTCTCTTCAGACATACAACTCAGCCTTTTCTTTGTTCTATGAAGCTCAACATCAAAAACACAAAGATTCTCACCATTGGGCCTATTGGCAGCATCAGTATGGATGGTGAAGAGATTGAGATAGTTAACAGTGTTAGTTTATTTGGTTCCACAGTCAACACTCTTGGTAACAGCATCCAGGAAATCAGGAGACGAATTGCATTGGGAAAGTCATCTGTCAGGAACCTCTCAAGAGTACTGAAGAGCAATGACATCAGACTGGAGACTAAGGTGTGCCTAATTCAGGCTATAGTCTTTGCAATTATGTGCTATGCATCAGAGAGCTGGACAGTGAATAGGGATGATAGAAAGAGAATTGATGCCTTTGAGCTGTGGTGCTGGAGAAGAGTGTTGAATATACCATGGACTGCTAGGAGAACAAACAGGTTTGTCCTGGAGAGGGTGAAGCCAGAATGCTCCCTGGAGTCAAGGATTCTGAAGCTTCGTGTGACATACTTTGGGCATGTTGCAAGGAGGGACTGGTCCTTGGAGAGGGACATCATGTTTGGGAGAGTGGAGGGACGGTGCAGGAGAGGAAGACCCTCGATGAGATGGATCAATTCTGTGAGTGGGGGGTGGGAATGAGAGTGTTTGAGACGGCAAGGTTGGCACAGGATAGAACTGCATTTAGGGCTCTTGTACATAGGGTCGCTATGAGTCGCAAGCGACTTAATGGCACATAACAACAGCAATGTCTTTGTAACGACCTTCAGCATTCTTTGTGAATGATATTCTTGATGTCCTTCCACGTATCATCTGATCTTTTTCATTAATGTTCAAGGCCTTACATCTGTTCCTGCGATAGTTTTTCAATTCAGAGGGACAGACTCAAGGTAAAATTTTTGTTTTTGTGGATGTGATTGAACTTTCTTTAGCTTTGATTTGAACTTGCATATAAGTAGTTGATGGTCTGTTCCACAATCAGCATCTGACCTAGTTTTCACAGCTAATATTGAGCTTCTCCAGTGATTCTTTGCATAGATGTAATTGATCTGATTCCTTTGCACACAATCAGGTGAAATCCGTGTGGATGGTCCGTGTTTATGTTTCTTATAAATGGTGTTTGCAATGAATAAATCATTAATTGTACAAAAATACTATCATTCTATCCCCAGCTACATCTCTATCACCAAGTTCATGTTTTCTGACTACTGACCCTTTATCCCTGTTCACAAATTTTTCACTCCAGTCACCCATTATTATTAATAGATCTTGATTTTATATTTGATAGATTTCTGACTGCAAAAGTTTGTAGAAATCATGTCTTTCCTCCTCTTTGGCTCTGGTTTTTGGCACATATATTTGTATGATAGTGGTATTCACTGAACTTCCTTGTATGTGTATATAGCTCATAACATTACATTTCAAGATGGATCTAGAAATTACCTTTTAACTATGAAAGTGACCACATTTTTTTCTCACCTTTTCATCTTTGGTGTAGCAGATCATATGATTGTCTAATTTAAAATGCCTCATGCCAATTCGTCTCATTTCACTATTACCTAGTATTTCAAAATTTATGTATACTATTTATTTCTTAATGATGTCCAGTTTTTCTTTCTACATTCATGCTTCTCTCATTCCAAGTCCCAATCATAAGTGTTTGGTTACAACTGTTCCTCTTTCTTTATGTTTCCAAATTTGAAAATTCTGTATACAATAGAGCACAAGATCACTAGATATTGGTGTTTTGTTGTTGTTGTTTTTGTTATTGTAAGGTGCTGTTGAGTCAACTATGACTGATAATATTTCTATATACAATGGCTCTGAATCTTGTCACCCTAAACATCTCTGAAATACTTGTCAATTTATATACTTGTTATACTTGATTTACATTGCTACTATCACTGTGTCAGTCCATCTTGCTGAGACTGTCAATGACCCTCTGTCTTTCCAAGCATCTTTTGCCAAAGATTGGCCCCTCTTGACAACATATTAAAAATCTATGAGACCAAGTGCCACCATCCTTGCCTCTAAGTAGCACCCTAGTTTCATTTTCTCTGAGACATAGTTACTTGTTATTTTGTCAGTTGATAAGGTATTTAATACACTTCTTTAAGATCGCAACTCAAAGACATTGATTCTTCTTCTGCCATCCTTATACACTGTTTTTTAATGGTCACGTTAGTTGGTTTTTAATTATAATTTTAATGGAAGTTTACAAAAAGGATGGGTTTCATTCATTCAATATTACACCTTTTCCTCCCTTCCCCCTCCAATTCACTTTGTAGTGCATGTCTTATTCCACTTTGTTGTCATGCATAAAGTGTCTAATTATCCATTTCTCTCAGATAGTCCTTCCCTTCACCTATTTCACTGTGTATTTTCTTGTCACTGAGTCTGAACTAACACACAGCTAATCCTCTAGTAGATTTCCAGAGGTCGCTAATCTGCTAGGATAGGCTAATCACCAATTTTTCTTCCACAAAGCAGCTGGAGGATTTGCACCACATACCTTTAGGATCGCAGAGCAACTTCTTACCACTAGGCCAGCAGAGATCCCTATTCCAGTGTAGTGTCCATTATCCGTTCTTTCCTGCTCTTCCCTATCACCAGTGTCCATCATATTTTTACAATAGTAGTCTTTATGAAGTATTTATCTTTTTGTGACTGAGATATTTAACTCAGAATAATGTCTTCCAAACTTATCCATACTGTGTAGCATTTTACAGATTCATTGTTTTTCCAATGCTGTATAATATTCCATTGTGTGAATTTACCACAGTTTTTCTATTCATTTGTTTGCTGATGTGTACTTGAGCTGCTTGTATTTCTTTGCTATTGTGAATAGCCTTGTGGACAGAAAGTTATGCTATCAAGCCCAAGAAGGGTGATTTTAATCTTCAGCACTCAGGCCTGGTTCAAATTGTTTTTTGTCAAACATTCTTCTACATGGTATAACACTGGTCTGTGCATTACTATACAGAGGTAACTCATGGTTTCCGTGATGCTAAATACTGTGACACTGACGTGCCAAATGTGATAATGGCTTACCTATGGTGGACAGTGTTGAGTGGAGCTTCCCAATTAAAACAAGCTTGAAAGCAGGAGTGGCATCCACTTCTGAAATGGCTTGCCTCCAGAAACTCAATGAACAGTGCTCAGGCCTTTCATTCATAGGGTCACTATGAGTCGTCTACAACTCAATGACACTTAACAACAATAACAACGACAACACAGAGAAAGATATATAACAGAAAGTTATGCTACCAAGCCCAAGGTGGGTGATTTTAATCTGTGACACTCCGGCCTGGTTTAAATTGTTTTTTTCCAAACATTCTTCTATGTGGTATAGCACTGGTCTGTGCATTGCTGTATAAAGGTAACTCGTAGTTGCTGTGATGTTAAACTCTGTGACACTGATGTGACAAATGTGCTAATGTTTTACCCATGGTGGACAGTGTTTGGTGGAGCTTCCCAATTCAAACAAGCTTGAAAGCAGGAGTGGCATCCACTTCCAAAATGGCATGCCTCAGGAAACTCTATGAACAGTGCTCAGGTCTTTTATTCATGGGGTCGCTAAGAGTCGTCTACAATTCGATGGCCACTTAACAACAAAAACAACATTGTGAATAATGCTTTAGTAAACATCCCCGATTAAAATAAGCTTAAAATCAGGAGTGACATCTACTTCCAAAATAGCTTGCCTCTGGAAACTCTATGAACTCGAAGAAACGATGAAAGTAATACAAGTATTCAGGTCTTTCACTCATAGCGTCACCATGAGTCATCTATGACTTGATAGCACTTAAAAACAACAACATAGAAAGAGCTCTATTGGCATCGTGGATAGAAAGTTATGTTACCAAGTATATGTCGGTGATTTCAATCTGTGGCCCTCAGTCCTGGTCTTAATTGTTTTTGGTCAAACATTCTTCTAAGTGGCATAGCACAGGTCTCTCCATTTGATGTACACAGGTAACTCATGGTTGCTATGATGCTAAACACTGTGACACTGATGTGTCAAATGCAATAATGGTTACCTATGGTAGACCGTGTTCGCTGGAGCTTCCCAATTAAAAAAAAAAAGCTTGGAAGCAGGAGTGTTATCCACTTCTGAAATAGTTTGCTTCCGGAGATTCTATGAACCTGGAGAAACAATGAAAATTATACAAGTGTTCAGGTCTTTCATTCATAGGGTCACTATGAGTCATCTATAACTCAACAGCACTTAACAACAACAACAAACATTGATGTGTGTGCATCTATTTGTGTCATGGCTCTTGTTTCTTTAGAGTATGTTTCCATGAGTGAAATATTGTTATTGTTGTTGTTGTTCTTAGTGCCACCAAGTCGAGTATACCTTATAGTGACTGATCTGAACACCGTCCTATCTTATGCCATTCTCAAAATCTCTGACACACTCAAGGTCATTGTTACAGTCACTGTGTCAATACACCTGCTTGAGGGATCTCCTCTCCTTTGCCGACCCTCCACCTTTCCAAACATTATTTCCTTCTCCAAGGAATAACTTCTCCTTGAAACATGCCCAAAGCATATGAGATGAAACTTTATCATCTTTGCCTCCAGATATTGGTGAAGTTGTGAAAAGATATGAACCCTTATTCACTGATGGTGGAAATGTAAATTGGTACACCATTATGGAAGGCAGTCTAGCACTTTCTCAAAAAGATGGAAATAGAAATACTATTTGACCAAGCAATTCCACTACTAGGAATATACTAAAAAGAAACCAGAGCCACAACTCAAAGTGATATATGCACAACCATATTTATTTCAGTGTTAGTCACAATAGCAAAGAGATGGAAGCAACCAAAATATCTATAACTAAACAAATGGATAGAGAAAACTACGGTAGATTTACACAATGGACTATTAAACAGCATTCACAAGCAATGAACTCATAAAACATTACACACAACATGGAGGACAGTTTGCTGAATAAAATATCTCAGTCACAAAAGGACAAATACCACATAATAGCACTGTAATAAAACAGGAATGACATGAGGAGTTGAGGAGAGAATAAGAAAAGAATGGATATATAATGAACACTGCATTGGAACAGATGAAGTAAAGAACTGTTTAATAGGAATATATGACTAGGCATTATATATGACAACAATCTGGAACAACAAGTGCATCACAAAATGTATTGGGTGCGGGGGAAAGAATGGGAAGGAGGAAACATGCAACAGTGAATGAATGAAAAAATAAAAAATCTTTTAAAAAATAAAACACACATAAAAGAAAAGAGCCTTAGAAATCCTTTGGGCATTATACTCTGTTCTGAAAGATTACTATGAGCAAATTGACTCAATACAAATAGTTTGTGTGTGTTCGTGTGTTTCCTTTTTCTGATGCTACACGTGAGGTATAGAATGAAATTGGGGGCTTCCCCCACCCCAGTCCACAACCCCGCCACCAGCTCTGAACTTCGGGACTGGCAAAGTTGGGTGCCACGCAGACACAGTGGACAGAGGGAGTGGATTCGAACTGGGACCCACCCGTGCACCTTTGACCCACGTCTCCAGGTACTGCATCGCTTCCCCCACCCCAGTCCACGACCCCGCCACCAGCTCTGAACTTTGGGACTGGCAAAGTTGGGTGCCACACAGACGCAGTGGACAGAGGGAGTGGATTCAAACCGGGAACCCCCCCAGCACCTTTGACCCATGTCTCCAGGTACTGCATCATTTCCCCCACCCCAGTCTGCGACCCCGCCACCAGTTCTGAACTTTGGGGCCCAAGGGCCGAAGGCCCTAGGGCCAGGACTTAAAGAAAACAAAAACAAAAACAAAACAAAAAACCACACAAAAGAACAAAAACACATAGACCAAATTTATAGCATTTTTCAACCTCACTTGAAAAAGTGTCCAATATTGAAGATTTAGTTTCTTTTGACTACAAACTGCTGTTTGGCCCTACCACATTGGTCCCACCAACTTAAGCAAAAGGGAGGTACTGGATATCTCGATAGAGAAGTAGTGACATCAAACCAAGAACCAACTATCACCTTAGTTTTCAAAAACTCTTCCACTTCAATGTCTCGAAAGAAGCAGGGTACCTCACTCACCATGCGAGCCTAAAACAAGATATCTACCCCCAAAATGGCACAGTAGCAATGGATTTCATGAAGCCAGAAAGTCTGATTGAACTTTCTGATGCAGAATTAAAAAAAAAAGATGCTGGAATGTTTTCAATGGATGAAAAACAAACTTGAAGAATTACAGGACACTACAGTAAAAAATCAGGAGGAACTTAAAAAAAACAATCCAAAACAACACAGAGAAAACAAATGAGGCATTAGAGGCACTGGAAAAACAAGAAATCATAATCCAAAATATGAAATCTAAGGTTTCTGATGCTGTCAACATGATGGAGGGACATACAAATAGAGGTGAAGAGATGGAAAACAGAATTAGTGAAATAGAAGATAGAATTGTCACCACAGATATAACCAAGAAAAAAGCAGAAGCAAAAAAGAAGGAAACAGAAGAAAACGTAAGAATAATGTGGGATACCATTAAAAGAAATAACATCATTGGGATCCCAGAATGGGAAGAAGCAAGTAAAGGCACTGAAAAAGTGGTGGAAGAATTACTAGAGGAAAATTTTCCAGGCATAATGAAGAATGACAGAACATATATTCAAGAAGCTGAGCGAACGCCATATAGAATAGAACCTACACTAAAAACACCAAGGCGTATCATTGTCAAATTTGCTAGAACCAAAGATAAGGAGAAAATACTAAAAGCAACAAGAGAGGAACAAAGAGTAACCTATAAGGGAGAACAGATAAGATTAAATGCTGATTTCTCAGCAGAAACCATGAGAACAAGAAGACAGTGGAATGTCATCTATCGAACACTTAAAGAACACAACTTTCAACCAGGAATACTGTACCCAGCAAAACTATCCATCAAGTATGAAGGAGAGATCAAATTATTCCCAGAAATACAGAACCTAAAGGAGTCTGTAAAAACAAGACCAGCCTTACAGGAAACACTGAGAAACATCCTTGAAACAGAGATGCCACTGAAAACAGGATGGACCAAAGTAACTAGCAACAACACCAAAAAGAATTGAACAGAATGACAGCAATAAAACCCTACTTTTCAATAATTACACTGAATATGAATGGTTTAAATGCACCACTGAAGAGAAAAAGAGTAGCAGATTAGATAAAAAAACCAAAATCCATCAATATGTTGCCTACAAGAGACACATCAGAAAAATGAAGATAAATAAAGACTAAAAATTGAAGGATAGGACAAAATATACCAAGCAAATGGCAACAAAAAAAAAAAAGCAGGAGTAGCGATACTAATCTCGGATAAAAGAAATTTCAATGCAAAAACCATCACAAAGGACAAAGAAGGTCACTACATAATGCTCAAAGGGTCAATTGAACAAGAAGATATAACAATATTGAATATCTTTGCACCAAAGGAAAGACCTGAAAAATATATGAAACACACATTAACAAAGTTGAAAAAGGAGATAGATAACACTACTATAGTACTTGGAGACTTCAATACACC
>NW_006400026.1:2499988-2500620 GCF_000299155.1 Elephantulus edwardii
AAATAATGAAATTGGGATGACTATGGTAAAAATCTGACAGCTAGGATGGATAGTTTGTGGTAGGACTTTAACTGATGCAGAAGGAAAGAAGAGCCATAAAACTTTTGGTAGATAGTAGCAAAACTGGATTTAAAGCGTTTTTGTCTGATATCAATATTCAGGATGGATTAGAGAAGACAAAACCTAGTAGTTGTTAGGTATTGCTAACTCAGAGAGTTTTTGTTCAATAATGCAAAAACTACCTGTTGCATTCTCCCAATCACATATTTGAGCCCATTGCTGCAGTCCTGTATCAATCCATCTCTTAGGGAGTCTTCCTTTTCTTAGCTAATGGTCTATTTTACAAAGCATAATGTCATGTCTCAAGAACTGATTCTTCCTGATATGTATAAAAAGTTAATCGAGACAATGTCTACCTTTCTTTCTGTCATAAAGAATTCTAGCTATTCTTCCAAGACTGATTTATGTTCTCTTCTGAATGTCCTTGGTACACTACACAATAATCCTTAACCATAAAATGTTATTCATACTTCCATATTATATTAAATATATTCTATATATTCTATTGTATATGTTAAATGATCCAGGAAGTATTAAAAGAAGATGAAAAGAATATACTGAGTCACTGTATC
>NW_006400026.1:2502225-2527791 GCF_000299155.1 Elephantulus edwardii
ATTATATGCTCCCAAGCCAAAGAGGTAACTCGTGGTTGCTGTGAAGCGAACACTGTGACACTGATGAGTCAAATGTGAGAATGGTTACTCATGGTGGACAGTGTTTGGTGAAGCTCCCCAATTAAAACAAGTTTGGAAACAGGAGTGTCATCCACTTCCACAATAGCTTGCCTCCGGAAACCGTATGAACCTGGAGAAGGGACGAGAGTTATACAGGGGGTGTCCAGGACTTTTGTTCATAGGATCGCTATGAGTTGCCTGTGACTCGATGGCACTTAACAACATTATATTATGTTATATTTTATTGTATTATATTATGTTATGTTACGTTACGTTACATTATGTTATATTATCCAGCTCTTGTATGTGTATGTAGTAATTTTAAATATCATAGCTTGGGACAGGTGCAACTTACATTTTAAAGTTGCAACTTTGTTCTTTAACAATTCAAAGAGATTTTGCAGCAAAACAGTTCACTGCTGTATGATGCATGCTTTCTTGATTGCTGCTTCCCAGGGTGTTGGTTTTGGATCTTTCTAAAACTAAATCTTTGAAACTTCAATCTATTCTTTATGTATCACAATATTGATTCAGGTGTGAGGATTTTTATTTTCTTGATGTTGACCTGTAATCTATACTGAAGCCTGTAGTCTTTGATCTTGGTCAGTAACTGCTTTGAGACCTCTTCACTTTCAGCAAATAGGTTGTACCAACTGCATATTATAGGCTGTTACTGGGTCTTCCTTCAATCTTAACGACACATTCTTTACACAGTCCAATTTCTTGAATTATTTTCTCAACATAGAGATCAAACAGGTTTGGATAAAGGATAGTAATCTGATGCATACTTTTCTGATTTGAAATCATACAGCATCCCCTTGCTCTAACTTTCTCTGAGTCTATGTACAGAGTCCAGCACAATTAAGTGTTCTGGAATTCCTGTTCTTTGAATGTTATCCATAGTTATGATTGTTATGAGTCACACATTTCAATGTCTTTGAATAGTCAAGAAAACAAATGTAAATATATTTAAAAAGTCAGTGTCAGGGAGACAAATATGAAGGAAAAGAAATTCTCTTGAGGAGAATGATATCTTCAATCTTTTACTATTGCAATCTATTACTTTCTGTAATAGATAGTAAGAACAAGCAGAATTTGTGTTATTTCTGGGAGACTAATGTCATAAATGTTTGAGTGAAAACACCTTTCCTTTCATCTTCTAAGTCTATATTCACCTACTACTGTCAAGTTGATTTAAACTCACAGTGATACTATTGGACAATGTAGAACCAGCCCAGCATTTTCAAGGTTGCAATCTCTACAGCTCTAGTAGCCAAGTAGGTAAGAAGTTGCACTGCTAACCCAATAGTGGTGTCTCAGTGGTGGTTCAATCCATCATAGGCTGGGAAAAAAATGGACAATCTCATTCTGAGTTATTTATAGCCTTTGAAAATCCATGAAAGGGTCAGCTTTGAGTTGGTTCCAACTTAATGATAATAAACTTTTGTTCATTTGTTTTTAATCTTTATAGAAGAAGACTATTTATCTCTTTCCCGTGGGTTAGCTACTGCATTTGAAACACTGAGGTTTTGGTTAGCAGTCTAGCACTTAACCAATGTGGTACTAAGACTCTTTTTTTAATCTATAGTCCTTGGAATACAGCAAGTATTAAAACATACTTATTAACTGAATTAATATCAATAAAAAGACTTAAACAATAAAAAGAGCAAAACAAGCAAGGGGGTATAGCTTATCTTAGACTACAATTCCAAGAAATAATAACAGTCCACTTCAGATTCCTAACTACCAAGGTTTTCCACTAAGAATTAGGCAGTTTAAATCTATTTTATTTCTTTTGTAAAATGTTATATCACATGAATATATGCTAAGAACAAGAAAGTGAACTAGGAGATCTGTTCTTTAAAGCATTCTCTCTTTTTTGTTTTTATTTAAATTATTTTGTTTATACTGGTTTACTTACAAAGCTTATATACATTATTTTTCACACTGGATCTTTTCCATTTCCTTTACCAACCCTCCATAAAGGAGGGTAATGAAGTAGAAAGGGAAGGTATTGTAAAGGTATTACCAGCTGTATTTCTTCAGCAGACAATACGAGACCCATATAACTATTTCTTCATTAATTGAGAAATATACCAAATTCAGAATTTATGGGGAAAAATGCTGCCTTGACTGTGAAAATAGTTTCTTTTGAAGACAAAATAAAATTTTAGAAAATAGTTTGATAAAATACATGATGACAAATTTACATAACCAGAAATGGCAATATAATAATAACAAGAATAATTAATAATAAAATGGGTTGTTAGTACATGACATTGGCATTAATCTGAGGAGCTTTGGCTAGAGTCAATGAGCAAGGAAAAATGTACACTATAACCAATATACTGAGGCTATAAAAAAATGGATCAAGAAAAGCCAAAACTGGCAGGTTACACAAAGAAGGGTAAGTATGTATGGCAAAATTGGAAACCACACAGAAGAACCAAAGAGTAAAGAATCAATGGGCAGAATCAAAAAGGTCCAGTGTAGGGGTTTGTGAGCATAAACCAAATATTTTATCAGTATTTAAAGAATGATCTTCTGGGCTGGCTTGAATAGCTGTTCCACAACTACTTAGAGCTCACTAATCACTATTGAAATGGTTTTAAGCATGTGTCATTAAACCTCTATCTTTTATGTAATACATTACTAAGGTGTGGAGGCAATCCAACAAAACAAATAACATCAGGACGGGTGAAAATACTCACGTTCCACAAAGTACGAACTGGCATCAATCTTCCAAATGATCTGACCCCGATGAGCCCCATTGACTCCACGGTTCTTATAATCCAGAAAATTTTCAGATAGAACTTCATCTATATTTAGAGAGGGGGGACATGGACATGAGAAATTTCCCAGTCGATAACATGTTTCATTTATAAAAAGAAAGAAAGAAATGCTATCACTAGCTAAATAGAAGAATGAAGCATCTTGAATCAGCATTCTTCACATACCACGTGGATCAACTCTCTTTCAATTCAGAAATCTCATCTCCATCCTGTGAAACCTCAGGGGGAAAGGCCACCTAACTAGTTCAACTTTTCCAAACTCAAGACCAAACTTGAGTTCAGTCAGTTCTAATTCACAGTAGCCTTATGTTTACTGACCAATAGGGTTTTCCTGGCTCTAATCTTTATGGAAGATTTCAGGCCTTTCTTTTAGCAGAACTATTAAGTAGATTTGAATTGCCAACCTTAGATGAGTAGCTAAGTGCAAGCCATTTGTGTTAGTTCTTACATATCTTAAATTTCAATGTTAAAGTCTTCTACCTAAAGCTTCTATCATCTTATTCCTATTCATAATTCAGATAAGACAGAAATAAAATAAAAAAAAACCACATTTTCTATTAGAACACAATTCACAAGGATTCCTACGGCAAGTAAACACAAAGAAGGAGTAACTATGGCAAAGATGGATACCATACAAAAGAGTCATGGAGTGAAGATTCAATAGGCAAGAGCCAAAAGGCCATGTCTAGGGGTTTAGAAGCTAGTCTAGGCACTCTATCATTATTATTCTGCATATGAGACTAATTCCTATATTCAGAGACTTGTGCATTTATTTAAAAAGATCTTACTCTTATATGTAAGAACAGCACTGTCAGGGATCTGTCACTTCCCTGAGTCTTTGTCTGCTCAGGCAGTAATAACTCCCTCCCAACCAGACCCAGAACTACCAACATTTGGGAACTGCACTGTTAGGAATTTAAGACTTCCATGACCTCTGTCTGCTCAGGTGGGAATAACTCCCTCCCAACTAGCCCCAGGGGAGAAGACAGGTATATGGCCATTAGCAACTACCAAGACAGGAGAACTGCACTGGTGGAAACTTGTGTGAACCTTTGTCTGTTCAAGTGAGAATAACTCCCTCCCAACCAACCAGGGGAGAGGGGACAGGTACATGGCCATTAACACTTATTGAGATGAGTGTTGCAATGCTGGAATTTTGAAACTTTCCTGGACCTTTCCCTGAGAAATATATCCCAGGTAGCACTCTTGGTACTTTGCCTCCCCTGGGGGAAGCCACTACTCATCAAACTACATGAAAGGATAGAAAAGAAGGCCCAATGAAGCACAGATAGACATTCTTCTGGTATTCTTTGCTTTCTGCCAAGATCCATCTAACATTGGTTATAATATCCCTAGTACCATGACCTCTTCTAAATCCAGCCAGCATATCTGGCAGTTCTCTCTTGACATATTGTTCCAAACGTTTTTTGGATAATTTTCAGCAGAATCTTGCTTGCATGTGATATTAATGATATTGTTCGATAGTTTCCACACTCTGTTGGGTCACCTTTCTTTGGAATGGGAACAAATATTGATCTTTTCCAATCAGTCGGCCAGCTGGCCATCCTCCAGATTTCTTGGCACAACTTAGTTAGCAAATCCAAGGCAGTGTCTGTTTATTGAAATATGTCAATTGGTGTGCTGTCAACTCCTGGAGCCTTGTTTTTGCCAATTCCTTCAGAGCAATTTGAACTTCCTCATTCATCACCATAGGCTCTTGCTCATATGTGATTTCATTAAATTCTTCTGTGTCAGCCAATTCCTTCTGATACAGTGACTCTGTGTACTCCTTCCATCTTCTCTTAATACTTTCTGGTTCATTTAACATTCTACCCAAAGTATCTTTAAGTATTGCCATCCGTGGCTTGAATTTGTTTTTCCAATCCTTCAGCAAAAGAAACGCTGAATGAGTTCAGCCTTTTTTTATTTTCTGACTCCAGCTCACTGCACATTTCATTATAGAGACACTACATGGTTCAAAATCAAGAAGGGGTTCCGTCAGGGATGTATTCTGTCTCCATACCTTTTCAATATGTATGCAGAACAGATCTTCCTAGACACAGGGCTGTACGAGGAGGAATGTGGCATCAGAATTTGTGGAAGAGTCATAAACAACCTGTGTTATGCAGATGACACAACCCTTATTGCTGAAACTGAGGAGGACCTGAAGCACTTGCTGCAGAAGGTCAAGGACTGCAGCCTCTCATATGGATTGAAGCTCAACATCAAGAAAACAAAGATTCTCACTACTGGGCCAATTGGCAGCATCAGTATGGATGGTGAAGAGATTGAGATAGTTAACAGTTTTAGTTTACTTGGTTCCACAATCAACACTCTTGGTAACAGCAGCCAGGAAATCAAGGACGAACTGCATTGGGAAAGTCAGTTGTGAGGGACCTCTCAAGAGTACTGAAGACCAACGATATCAGGCTAGAGACTAAGGTGCTCCTGATCCGGGCGATAGTCTTCACAATTACTTGCTATGTATCAGAGATTTGGACAGTGAATAGGTATGATAGAAAGAGAATTGATGCCTTTGAGCTGTGGTGCTGGAGAAGAGTGTTGAATATACCATGGACTGCTAGGAGAACGAACAGGTTTTTCCTGGAGATAGTGAAGCCGGAATGCTCCTTGAAGTCAAGGATTCTGAAGCTTCGTGTGACATACTTTGGGCATGTTGCAAGGAGGGACTGGTCCTCGGAGAGGGACATCATGTTTGGCAGAGTGGAGGGGTGGCACAGGAGAGGAAGACCTTCGATGAGATGGATTGATTCTGTGACTGGAGTGGTGGGAATTTGTGCATTTGAGATAGCTAGGTTGGCAGAGGATAGAGTGGCATTTAGGGCTCTTGTACATAGGGTCGCTATGAGTCGCAAGTGACTCGATAGCACATAACAACAACAACAATAACATGAAAAGCTATCCTAAATTTTTAAATCTAAAAAAAATTTAAAAAATAAAATAAAATTTTTAAATCTAGAGGAAATTCATAAATTGCTAGAAATCCAAATTCTACCCAGGTTAACATGTACAGATATAGAAGACAAACAGATCCTTCACACAAAAAAAGATATTAAACAGGGTACTAACCCTCCTGCCCCCGTCAAAAAGCCTTGAGCCAAATGCCTTCCCAGATGAATTCTACAAAACATTTAGAGATGAATTATCACAAATTCTACATAAATTAGCTGAAAAATAGGGAGAAAAAAGAAACTATAGTCTTCAACTGAAGATCAACATCAAGAAAACAAAGATTCTCACTAACGGTCCAAACAGCAGCTTCAGCTTGCTTGGTACCATAATCAACACTTGTGAAATCAGCAGTCAAGAAATAAAAAGATGAATTGTATTGGGAAAGTCTGAAGTCGGGGACCTCTCTAGAGTATTGAAGAGCAACAATGTCAGTCTAGAGACTAAGGTGCACCTGATTTAGGCCATGGCTTTCACAACTACTTGCCATGCATCCGAGAACTGGACAATAGCTAAGGATGATAGAAAAAAATATCAATGCCTTTGAGTTGTGGTGCTGGAGAAGAGTGTTAAATATACTGTAGACTGCCAGAAAAACAATCAGGTCTGACGTAGATAAGGTGAAACCAGGTTGCTCCCTGGAGGCAAGGATTTTGAGGCTCTGTCTCACATACATTTGGCATGTGGCCAGGAGGGACCAGTCCTTGGAGAGGGACTTGGAAGATGCTTGGAAGAGCGGAAGAGCTGTGCAAGAAATGAAGACCCAGGATGAGATGGATTGATTAAATGACTGAAGAAATGAGATTAAGTCTGTCAGAGATATTGGCTCAGGATAGGGCAAAATTCAGAGCTAAAGTACATAGAGTCACTAGGGTTGTAGGCAACTCGATGGCATGTAACAACAGTAACAACAATATGGGATAAATAAGCTTGCAAATATATCCAGAAATGTACAGTCAGGGGAAGATAAAATTGACAAATGAGACGTAAAAATCAAGCCCCTGTGTGCATCAAATAGATCTACATATTCAATGCAATCCTGGTACAGATACCAAAATATTTCTTTCAGAGAGGTAGAAAAGGCAATTGGCATGATTATTTGGAAAGGTATTTATAAAGAATAAAGATACAAGAGAATCAGAATATATATGTGAAATCAACTAATATGGGAAAAAAGAATATGTATGACTATCACAATAAGATGAAACTATTATATATACATATACATATGTGTATACATAGTTGTACACTCATACATGTGTAAATATATATACACCTAAACATGCCTCCAGAAATTCTTTGAACTTTGATAAATGTTGATTTCAGGCCTTTTGTTCATAAAGTTGCTGAGTCGTGCTCGACTTGATGGCAATTAACAACAACAATTACAAGAGCAATAAGTAGACACAGAGAATGATACAAGATAAAGAAATAACTAATCTTGTTCATAATATAGAACACACAATTATATGATCACACACAAAATATTTACAAGAATTGAGCATCTATAGGTCACACAAAAACATGCTAAACTGGACAAGAAGGTCATCGCAACGAAGGTTTTGGGAATAGTAAAATGTTTCAATGTAAGGAACGGATATGGTTTCATCAACAGGAATGACACTAAGGAAGATGTATTTGTACACCAGACTGCCATAAAGAAGAATAACCCCAGGACGTACCTTCGCAGTGTAGGAGATGGAGAGACTGTGAAGTTTGATGTTGTTGAAAGAGAAAAGGGTGCGGAGGGAGCAAATGTTACAGGTCCTGGTGGCGTTCCAGTGCAAGGCAGTAAATATGCAGCAGACTGTAACCATTATAGACGTTATCCACGTCGTAGGGG
This sequence comes from Elephantulus edwardii, assembly GCF_000299155.1. Classification (NCBI taxonomy): domain Eukaryota; kingdom Metazoa; phylum Chordata; class Mammalia; order Macroscelidea; family Macroscelididae; genus Elephantulus; species Elephantulus edwardii. Next base: position 2,509,891 of record NW_006400026.1, read on the forward strand.
TCCTCCACGTAATTACCAGCAGAATTACCACAATAGTGAGAGTGGGGAGAAGAACGACGGATCGGAGAGTGCTTCCGAAGGCCAGGCCCAACAACGCCGGCCCTACCTCAGGAGACTGTTCCCACCTTATTACATGCGGGAGACCCTATGGGCGTCGACCACAGTATTCCAACCCTCCTGTGCAGGAAGAAGTGATGCAGGGTGCTGACAACCAGGGTGCAGGAGAACAAGGTAGACCAGTGAGGCAGAATATGTATCGGGGTTTTAGACCACGATTTCGCAGGGGCCCTGCTCGCCAAAGACAGCCTAGAGAGGAGGGCAATGAAGAAGATAAGGAAAATCAAGATGAGACCCAAGGTCAGCAGACACCTCAACGTCGGTACCGTAGCAACTTCAATTACCGACACAGACGCCCAGAAAACCCTAAACCACGAGATGGCAAAGAGACAAAAGCAGCCGATCCACCAGCTGAGAATTCGTCCGCTCCGGAGGCTGAGCAGGGCGGGGCTGAGTAAATGCCGGCTTACCATCTCTACCATCATCCGGTTCAGTCATCCAACAAGAAGAAATGAATATGAAATTCCAGCAATAAGAAATGAACAAAAGATTGGAGCTGAAGACGTTAAGCGCTTGCTTTTTGCCCGTTGACCAGATAACTAGAACTATCTGCATTATCTATGCAGCATGGGGTTTTTATTATTTTTACCTAAAGATGTCTCTTTTTGGTAATGACAAACGTGTTTTTTAAAAAGCCTGTTTTTTCTCAATACACCTTTAAAGGTTTTTAAATTGTTTCATATCTGGTCAAGTTGAGATTTGTAATAAAAGTTTACAACTTGATTTTTTCAAAAAAGTCAACAAAACTGCAAGCACCTGTTAATAAAGGTCTTAAATAATAATAATAATAATAAAATTGCTAAACTGGGAAATATCTACTATCAAAAACTTCTCCAAAGTGCTAAAGAGCAAGAATGTCAGTTTAAAAAGTATGGTGCATCTGCTCCAAGCCATGGTATTTTGAGATGCTTCCTATGCATCTTAAAGCTTGACAATGAATGCAGAAAAGGTATTGATGTCTTTGAGTTGTGGTGTTGGTAAAGAGTAATGAATACCTCATGGGCTGCCAAAAGAACAAACAAGAGTATCATGGAGGAAGTGCAACCAAGACAAGGAAGGTGAAACTTTATCTCACATACTCTGGGCATGTTATTAGGAGAGGCCCGTCCCTGGAAAAGGTCACCATGCGGAGGATCAGAGAAAGAGAGGAAAAGATCCTCAAAGAATGGGATAGACACAATGACTGTAACAAGTTTGATCATATCAGAGATTATGAGCATGATGCAGAATTGGACAAAGATCAGATTTGCATTCTTAGTGTTGCTATGAGTCATGGTTGGTTCAATGGCATATAATCACAGCAAAAACATAGGTCACATAAGATCATGATGACCTCCATCAATTTTATGAGGCTATAAATCTTTACCAGAACAGACTATACCCCTTTTCTCCTGCAGAGTACCTAATGGATTCAAACGATCAATATTTTGCTTTGCAGCCCAAAATGTAACTCATTGTGCTATCAATGTTCTTTAGAGGATATACAATAATACTAAAAAGATTTCATAGAATAAATTTGGCATTAACCATAATCTCTAACAGCACCCAGGTGAAGCAACCTAGATAGTATGGAAAGGGACATGTATCCCAGACACTAACACATGGTATACTTCAAGATGTTATTCTAGAGAATTTTTCAATTTTCCTTTATCTGTGAGTTAACATCATGGTATTGCATGGTTTAATACTGCATATTACTAATAGCAACTAATAAAGTTGTTTTTCAATCTTAAGCCTACTTTATCTATTCAACTGTATATTCATGATTTTAATTAGATATCTATTTCATACTTAAACAGTTTTAATAAAGCCTGTTTCCAATGAAGTGAAAGGACTCTTTGTGATGACTTAGATGAAAGTGAACAGAGCAAAAATTTATTTTCCATTTAAAAGTAGTACATATTTTGCTTAATGACATTAATTACAATACCCACATTGCAACTGTAATTTTCTTATGTATCTTTCTGTTTTCTTTCTCTTTACTGATATTGTACTAATCATCCCCTTTTACTTACCTCAATATGTGTATTTCATCTATTTAATGAATTTTTATTTTCCTCCTCTCTCTCCTCTCAACGGCAAATTACAACAACAACTCTCACTTCTAGTTGTCAAGAAAAATGCTTCCGTGTTTCTAACCTTTATTTAGCTTTTATTTTTAGTGGACTCATAAAATGTTTGTCCTTTTGTAATTGCAATTTCACTCTGCAAAACATTCTCAAGAGCCCTGGTGGCATTGAATATTATGTGTTTGATTAGGAGTTTGTGTCTAACAACTGCTCTGTGAGAGAAAGCTGGGCTAACTTCTCTAGCAAAGATTTACAGCCTTGGAAATCAGTGCAATGACTGTTTAAAAATATTTATATAATCTTTAAAAGGATTTATTTTTTTTTCTTTAAAAGGATTTAAATGAATGCTATTTTAATTCAAGAATATGAAAAGGAGTGAAAATAATTATATAGATATTTTCTAATTAATTTAGCATCCTGTTGAATAAAAGTGTAATTATGCCTGAACCCAATTATGTGATGTTGCTTCCTTAAAGCCATGACAAAACTGTAACTCCATATGGAGCTAAAAGACAAAAACCAGTGCTGCTAAGTCAATTCTAATTCATGGTGACTCTATGCATGTTAGAATAGAACTTTGCTCCATAGTTTTAATTGGCTGGTTTTTGGGAAGGAGATAGCCAGGCATTTCTTCTAAGGTGTTCTTAAACTTCCAACCTTTGTTTTAGCAATCATTAATTGAACAATTTTTGCTGTTACATGTTATCGAGTTGATTATGACTCATAGCTACTCTAAGAACAATAGATTAGAACTTTGCCCTATCACGAGCCAATCTCACTGTCTCTGACACACTTGCTCCCATTGCCATAGTCACTGTGTCAATTCATCTCATTCAGAGTTGTTCACTCCTCCACCCTTCCCAGCATGATGTCCCTCTCTAAGGACAGGTTCCTCTTGGTCCAAAGTATGTGAGATGGAGCTTCAAAATCCTTGCCTCTAAGAGCAACCTGGTTTCACTCTCTCCACAACAGACCTATTTGTTCTCTTGGTAATTCATGGTTTGTTTAGTAATCTTCTACAGAACCACAATGCAAAGGCCTTGATTCTTCTTTGTCATCCTTAGTCATTGTCCTATTTTCCAATGGATAGCAAGTAATTCTGAAGAACATGGCATGGACCAGGTGTACCTTAGTCTCTAGACTGACATTGTTGCAATTTAGCATTCTGGAGAGGACCCACAAAGCAGACTTTCCCAAATAACTCTTCTTTTGATCTTCTTAATGCTAGTGCCAATGGTGTTGATTATGGATCCAAGCATGATGAAATTATTAACAACCTCTATCTCTTCTCCATCTATCATGATGCTACCAATTGTCTTTGTAGTTAGAATATTTTGTTGAAGTTGAATTGCAATCCATATAGAAGATTTAAATCTTTGATCTTCTGCAGCAAATGTTTCAAGTCCTCCTCTGTTTTGGCAAGCAAGGCTGTGCCATCTGCATAATGCAGGTTGTTGATAAATCTTCCTCCAATCCTGATGCCATATTCATCTGCATAAAGTCCAACTTCCTGAATGAGCTGTTCCATATATGGATTGAAAAGGTATGGAGAAAGGACATATCCTTGACTCAATGCTTTCTTGATTTTGAAACATCTAGTGTTTCCTTCAGATTGGAAAAGCTATGGAAGGCACACCAAAGAAATAATTCACCATGACCAAGTGGAATTCATAACAGGTATGCAAGGATGGTTCAACATAAGGAAAACGATTAATGTAATTCATCAAGTTAAAAAAGAACAAGAACTACATGATTCTATCAATTGATGCAGAAAAGACCTTTGACAAAATCCAACACCCTTTCCTGATTAAAACACTCAACAAAATAGGATTAGAGGGGAATTCCTTCAACATAGTAAAAAGTATGCAAACCCGAGAGCCAATATTGTTTTCAATGGAGAGAAGTTAAAGGCATTCCCTTTAAAAACAGGAACTAAGCAAAGATGCCCACTATCATCTCTCTTATTTAATATTGCTTTGGAAGTCTTAGTGATAGCAATACGACAAAAGAAAAGAATAAAATGTATCCAAACTGGCAAAGAGGAGATAAAATTATCTCTCTATGCAGATGATATGGTAGTATACTTAGAAAAGCCTAAAGACTCAGCAAGAAAACTATTGGACACAGTGGACTAATTTAGCAAAGCGGCAGGATACAATATCAACAAACAAAAATCAGTTGGATTTCTGTACAGTGACAAAGAGAATAGAGAGCCAGAATTAAGAAAAACAATACCCTTCACAATAGCTAATCACAAGATTAAATACATGAGAATAAATTTAACCAGAAGCACAAAGGATCTATTAAAAGAAAATTACAAAACATTACTACAAGAAACAAAAAGAGACCTTGAGAAGTGGAAGAATATCCCTTGCTCATGGATAGGAAGAATCAATATTGTGAAAAAATGGCAATACTACCAAAGGCAATTTACACGTTTAATGCAATCCAAATACAAATACCAATTCCATTCTTCAATGAGATGGAAAAGGCAACCTCCAGCTTCATTTGGAATGGAAAGCAGCCCCAAATAAGCAAATCACTCCTTAAAAATAGAAAAAAGGTAGGAGGTATCTCACTCCCTGATTTCAAATCCTACTATATTGCTGTGGTGGTAAAGAGAGCATGGTACTGGTACAATGACAGACACATGAACCAATGGAGTAGAATTGAGAACCCGGATATCAGCCCACCTATCTATGGTCAACTGATTTTTGACAAGGAGATGAAGTCAGTTAAGTGGGGAAATGATAGCCTTTTTAACAAATGATGTTGCCAAAATTGGAAAAGTATCTGCAGAAGACTCAAGCAAGATCCACACCTCACTCCATATACAAAAACCAACTCTAGGTGGATCATGGACTTAGGACTAAAACCAAGGACTATAAAACTTCATTAAAGAAAAGCTAGGAACAACATTAATCCACAATATAAATAGTCTTCCAAGTATCCTAAAAAACCTACAACCAGGAGAAGATAAAAAAGATGAATGGGATTTTCTAAGAATCAAATTTCTATGCACATCCAAAAACTTCTCCAATAGGGTAAAAGGGAAGCCACCAACCGTGAAGAAGTATTTGATAGTGACATATCAGATAAGGGACTTATATTCAGAATTTATAAAATACTTGAGCACCACAACAAGATAAATAATCCAATAGAAAAATGGGCACAGGATATTAATAGACACTTCACCAAAGAAGACATTCAGATGGCTAACAAGCACAAGAAGAAATGTTCAAAATCCCCAGCTCTAAGAGAGATGCAAATGAAACAACTATGAGATATCATCTCACCCCAGTCAGAATAGCAAAATTTAACAGAACAACAAGCAACAAATGCTGGTGAGGTTGTGGAGAAACTGGAACCCTTATTCACTGTTGGTGGGAGTATAAAATGGTGCAACCACTGTAGAAAGCAGTATGGCACTTTCTCAAAAAGTTGAAAATAGAGATAACATTTGACCCAGCAATTCCACTACTAGGAATATACCCCAAAGAGACCTTAACTGACATCCAAGCAGATATAGGCACACCATGTTTATTGCAGCTTTGTTCATAATAGCAAGCAGTTGGAAACAACCTAAGTGCCCATCAACAAATGAATGGATAGAAAAGCTGTGGTATATGCACACAATGGAATACTATGCTGCATTGAAAAACAAAGAACTCATGCAACATTATTCAAAATGGGTGACCCTGGAGGATTTTAGGCTGAGTGAAGTATCTCAGTTACAAAAGGACAAATACTGCATGGTGCCACTGTTGTAAAACAGTACTGACATCGGGGTTGGAGGGAAACTGAGAAAGATGGGTTCAATAATGCATACTGCATTGAAACAGATGAGGGAGAAAGTCGTTTAAAAGGGATATATGATTAGATATTTTTGTCATGACAGGAATCCAGAGCGAAGGCTGCAAAGTGGAGTGGACCTGGGGGGAGGCATTGTATAACAATGAAAGAATTTTTCTTTTACTTTTCCAAGAGGGTAGTGTACTGTTGGGGGGAGCATTGGGAGGGGAGAAAAGTGCAACAATGAAGAATGGAAATCCAAAGTCTCTGTAAATTTTCCTTGAAATTAATAATAAGTTTATTTTTAAAAAAGAAGGGGGGAGAAAGGCATTCTTCTTCTATGCAATTTAAAGCCTCAGGTAACTAGCTGGAGGGTCAACAATGAGTCAGCACTGACTCAGTTGCAATGACACTGCCTTCAGATGTTTTAGTTTTAATATATAAAGTGATAATTGTTGTTGTGTCTTTTAGACATTGGAACCAACTCATAACTGACTCTCCAGTGAGTTTTTAGAGTCAGAATATCACACAGGATTTAGTAAGCAGGAAGGTTTTCTGAGTCAATGAATCACACAGGAGATTGCCTGTCTTCCCCTCATGGAGCAGCTGGTGGATTCAAACTGCAAGCCTTTGGAATTGCAGCACAGGTTCTTACCATTAAGCCACTTAAATTTCTGAAGGCATGCAGTTTGAATCCACCCACAGCTCTGTGGTAGAAAGATGCTGTGCTATTAACTGTCTCTTAAAACTGGCCACAAGGTCAGCAATAGGTCAGTTTCAACTTGATGGTACACAACATCAACAGTATATAAATTATGAGCTCTGTTTCTCTGGAGAACACTAATACAGTATGAAAACATGAAATAAGAATAATATGCATATTGACCTCCCAATCACAGTCACCAGACCATGCTTCTTCAGAACATTTTGCCACTTTGGGTAAGCTAATAATCCAATGAAATGGAGCTGATAAGAAGGCACTATACTTACCAATGAGATACATGCCAATCCAGTCTCCAGCATCTACTTCCTCCTTTATGTCCCAGTGGATCACCAGATCTTGTGAATGTCCTATGGAATAGTAGGAGGTGCTGACCATGAGAGTGGAGCGGCTATCTGAGGTGACCAGGTCAGTGTCACTGGTGGAGCGAGGAAGAGTGACAGGGTCATGTGGACTATTCCTGATATCCACATTGTGGAACTGGTCAGGGTTGTAGCTGTAGCGGAGTGGTTCCTTGCAGCGACGCCGGCTTTGTGAGTTCCTAGATGGAGATGCCATGGCAGCCAGGCCCAAAAACCTGTTCTGGTAGAGATTCTGTGGGGGCAAACAGACAAACATCAGGTTAAGAGATGTCAATAATGAAAGGTTTTCTGGAAGAAATGAGCCACTAGTAACCTTCTATCCTACACAAATCTGAAACAAGATAATGAATTTCCACTTCATGATGGAATCCAGGTTCATACTGGAAGAAAAAAAGTACAGATCCATTAAGGGTTCATATATTTCCATACACTGGTGTGGTCTCTGTCTCTCCAATGTCCAGTTAAATTAACTGGTATTAAAAGGGCTGGAATATGTATAGAATGGCCTCAAAATAGTACCTCCAAAACATTATTTCTTTAATTGCCCCAAATAAATTTAATTGTATCTTCCTCTAGGGTAAATGATGATGATTATTACTGAACACTCTAGGTGTCTCTGAAGCATTCAAGTCCCTACATGTGTATATGTGTACACACAGCTTGGAATGAGAGAGAATCCTGTTGAGTGAGCTAGTCATTCTTCTCCATTTAGAACTTTCACTTACAGAACACATATAGATTGTGTCCAGATTCAATTAGACATTTCAGATCTTCAAATAATCTTTCTTGAATACTGCATTTTAATAAAATTCAATTGAAATGGCTATCTTTTCATTGGAGCCAATGTTATTGTAGAAAACATCACACTTGATGTGTAAAAAAGAGCAAGTCTACTACTTAAAGCAGAGAGAATGAGCTGAGCTGATGCAGAGCAATAACATGATTTTTGAGATAAAGATTACTTTAAAACTAGAGAAGGAAGGGAATCACAGAGATGTGTAAAAGGTATCATTCTGAAAAGAGCAAAGCAATTCTGCTTTCATCTAACAATACTAAAATCTGAATTTGAATGCATAAATATAGGTGTCTTAGTTTTAAATGTTAATATTTTCTAGCAACTAATAATATTTTCATTTTAAAGAAGAGAAAATTAAAACCAGAAAAGTATTTCATTATGCAGTATATGTTCCAGAAATAATAACAACAACATGCAGGTTGTTGACTTTTTGTTTACCATTGGTACCAGATCCCAGAATTAAATATTTTAATTATATAAACTTACCAGTATATTGTTATTATTGTTGTTAAGTGCCATCAAGTCATAGATGACTCATAGCGACCTTATGAATGAAAGACCTGAACACCTATATAAATTTTGTTATTTCTCCAAGTTCATAGGTTTTCCTGAGGCAAGCTATTTTGGAAGTGGATGCCACTCCTGCTTCCAGGCTTGTTTTAATTGGAGAGCTCCACCAAACATTGTCCATCATGGGTAACCATTGTCACATTTGACACATCAGTGTCACAGTGTTCAGCATCACAGCAACCATGGGTTACCTCTATAATACAGCAAATGCACAGGGATGTGCTATGCCACTTAGAAGAATGTTTGACCAAAACCTATTAAAACCACTAGAACCAAATCCATTGCCATGGAGCTGATTCTCGCTTAAAATGACCCTCCTTTGGATTCCCAAAGCTGTAAACTGTAACTGGAGGGAACTACTCATCTTCCTCCCTTGGAGCTGATGTTAAATAAAAAAAAATGCTACAAATTTTACCACCAGAGTGTCTTAAAAAGTCTATTAACCAGCTAAGTGTGGTGTTGCATTCTGAGTCTCAATCCTTAATCTTGTGGCAGGCATTTTCATTCATTATTTATGATTCTTATTAAAAGCTCTGCTGTTGATAAATGTGGCATTAGTATGTGCAGAAAAGGTACACATTAGAAAGCATCTCATAATACTAATTATTCCATATGTCCTATTTTTATATAGGACATATTTTTTTAAATATTCTTGTCACTACAATGGCATGAAAATAGATTATATGTTGCCTGAAAACCAGACTTCCTCTCAGAAAGATAGGCCAAGTGATTGAGTCCACGGACAGTCTGCTCCGCTCACAAGTACTACAGTAATTCTGGGTAAGATGACTAGGAGTTTGGAGGAAATTAACCATCTTTCTTTTGGTATTCTTTACTTTCAGCCAGGATCAACCTGACATCAACAATATTCCTAGTACCATAGCAGCTTCTAAATCCTGTTTGAAATTCTGGAAATTCCCTATCAATACTATTCAAGCTGTTTTAAATGATCTTCAGCAGTATTTTGCTTGCATGTGATAGTAATGATATTGTTCGATAGTTTCCACACTTCACCTCACATACTTCAGGTATATTGCTAGGAAGGGCTATTCCTTGGAGACGATTGGCAAAGGAAAGGAAGTCCCTCAACCAGATGGATTGACAATAGTGACTGCTGCAATGGGCTCTAGTGTCTCAGAAAGTGTGAGAATGGCACAGAGTAGAACAGAGGTCAGATTTGTTGTTCATAGGGTATGGGTTGTACTAGACTCAATGACACCTAAAAACAACAACAATAACCATTATTCAGGGAATCAATGGTGGTGTAGTACACAGGGAGTTGGATTGCTAACCCCAAAGCCATACCTTGTTGGTGGTTCAAATCTACCAGCAGCTCTATGGAAATAAGAAGGACAATCTTCTGTGAGACCAACAGCCTCTGAAAACATCCTGGAGAGTTACCTACAAGTTAGTTACAACTCAGTGACAATGAGTTATAGTTATTTTGAGTTTGAACTATTTTTGAGGGAGCCACAATAGATTGAAACACTCCTACTTATGCACAAAATATATCTTGGAATCCTAGTCCATATACTTGTGGATATGATCTGCTTTGGAAGAAAATATCTTTAGTTATGATAATTAGATGGTAACCAAAACACAAGTAGCTGCAGGAAAGACAGAGGCCAGGTGAGGATCATGTGAGAATGGCAGAGTCTGACTTCTACTAACTCCACAAAGGAGAAATGTTCCCATCAACAAAATTCACAGTACAAAACGAATTCCTTTAAAGTCAGACATAGTCTCATGTTCTTGCACATGTCGTTGTGTTGTTGTTGTTGTTATGTGCTGTTGAGTAGCTTGCGACTCATAGTGACGCTATGTACAAACAGCCCTAAACGCTGCTCCGTCCCGTGCCAATCACACTGTCTCCGACACACCCATCCTGATTACCCCAGTCACGGAATCAATCCACCTCATAAAGGGCCTTCCCCTCCTGTGCTGTCTCTCCACCCTCCCAAGCATGATGTCCTTCTCCAAGGACCAGTCCTTCCTTATAACATGTCCAAAGTATGTTAGACGGAGCCTCAGAATCCTTGCCTCCAAGGAACTGCCTGCTTTAACCCTCTTCAGGATGAATTTGTTTGTTTTCCTAGCAGTTCCTGGTACCCTCAACACTCTTTTCCAGCACCAGAGCTCAAAGGCATCAATTCTCCTTCTGTTCTCCCTAGTCATTGTCCAACTCTCTGATGCATAACACGTGATTGCAAAGACTATGGCCTATATCAAAAGTGCCTTAGTCTCCAGAGAGACAATATTACTCTTCAGTACTTTGGAGAGGTCCCTAACAGCAGACTTTCCCATGGCAATACATCTTTTAATTTCTTGGCTACTGGTGCCAAGACTGTTGACTGTGGAGCCAAGCAAACTAAAGCTGTGAACAATCTCAATCTCTTCACCATCCATCCTGATGCTGCCAATTGGTCCAGTGGTGAGAATCTTTGTCTTCCTGACATTGAGCATCAATCCATATTGAAGGCTACAGTCCTTTACCCTCTGCAGCAAGAGCTTCAGGTCCTCCTCAGCTTCAGCAAGCAGGGTTGTGTCATCTGCATAACACATATTGTTGATAGATCATCCACCAATCCTGATCCCACATTTCTCCTCATAGAGCCCAGCCTCCTGGATAATCTGTTCTGCATACAGGTTGTAAAGGTATGGAGACAGGACACATCCCTGGTGTATGTCCGTCCCAATTTTGAACCATTCAGAGTTTCCTTGCTCTGTTCAACACCAATCCTGCTGCTTTATTGGGTCCAAAATCTACTGCAATGACTACACAGATTTTAAAAAACCGTATTCACTGTTACAAGGTTTATTAGGAAACTTAACAGGCTATAATGTAGGTTGTTGGCAGAATACAATCTCTCAGTCAAAACATCTTTTCTCAAGCTTGGTCATAGTCCCTTTGACTTTTAACCTCATGGATTAGGTCAGTGTTATAAAGTTCCCTTAGTCTTGTGAGTTATGATGTCTTCTCTCAGTTCTCCAGCAAGCTTGGGTGAAGACCTCTGGCTCTGGATCCATAAGGCAGCAGTCCCAAGACAGGTCTGTATAATGACCATGTCTTGCTTTTGAATGAGGCTGCTCTTATATAGATCCTGGTCTGGCTGATACAGGCATCTCTGTCCCCACAGGGCTTGTGCTGCTTCTTCTTCCTTGTTGATGTTGAGATTCCCAACTTCTGCCACTTAATCCACTCAATTTAGCTGTGAGACTAGTGAATTCCCTTGTGGACAAACAGACCCTATATGTATGATCCTGCCTATCCATGTGGCAAAGTACAAATCAAAAGTTAGAAAAGTAATTTTGAAGACTAAACTCTTGACACCACACTATTATAAGACTTGAAAGCTACTTATAATTATATATTGTTGTTGTTGCTATGTACTCTCAAGTTGTCTCAGCCTCATAGCAACCCTATGTGCAACAGCTCTGAACCCTGCTCTGTCCTGAGCCAGGCTCATTGTCTCTGACACACTTAGACCCATTACCCCAGTCTGTGATTCAATCCATCTCATCAAGGGTTTTCCTCTCTAGCACTGTCCCTCCACCCTCTGATGTCCTTCTCCAAGGACTGATTCCTCCTTGCAACATGCCCAAAGTATGCCAAATGGAGCTACAGAGTCCTTGCCTCCAAGAAGCAGTCAGGTTTCACCATCTCTAGTGCAACCCAGATCCAAAGAGGAGAAAATAGATGGTTTCTATCAACTTTTGCAGTTAGAAATATATCTAACATGCAACCAACATGCATTAATGATAATGGGTGACTGGAATGCAAAAGTTGGGAACCAGGAAGAAGGGTCAGTAGTCGGAAAATATGGACTTGGTGACAGAAATGAGGCAGGGGATAGAATGATAAAATTCTGTACAATAAATAATTTATTCATAGCAAATACCTCTTATAAGAAATGTAAATGCAGGCTATACTCATTTATTTCATGTGATGGGATGCACAGGAATCAGATGGATTACATTTGTGGGAAAAAAATCATTGGATAAGTTCAATAACAGCAGTGAAAACTAGTACAGGTGCTGATTGTGGAATAGACCTTCAACTACTAACATGCAAGCTCAAATTAAAGTGAAATAAGGTTAACTCATATCCAGAGGAATAAAAAGTTTACTTTGAGTCTATCCTGCATTTAATTTTAAAACCATCTCAGGAGTAGGCTTGAGGCCTTGAACACTAATGAACGAAGGCCAGATAAGGTATGGGAAGATATCAAGAATATTGTTCATGAAGAATGCAAAAAGGTATTACAAAGAAGGAAGAAGAAAAAAAGACCAAAATGGATGTCAGAAGAGATTCTAAATATTGCACTAGAGCACTAAAAAGCCAAAGTAAAGGGAAGAAATAAAGAAATTAAGGAGTTGAATAGAAGTTCAAAGGACAGCTCAAGAAGACAGGCAAAATATAATGAAATGTGCAAGGAGCTAGAGTTGGAAAATCAAAAGGGCTAAACTCTCTCAGCATTTCTTAAGCTAAAGGAACTAAAGAACAAATTCAACACATTAGTTACAATGCTTACGGATGCTATGGGCAAAATGTTGAATGATTCAGGAAGCATTAAAAGAAGATGGATGGAGTATACAGAGTCATTGTAACAAAAAGAATTGGCTGACCAAAAAAATTCAAGAAGTAACAGATGAGCAAGAGGCAATGGTGATGAAGGAGGATGTTCAGGCTGCTCTGAATGACTTGGCAAAAAAAAAAAATAAAGTACCAGGAATTGATGGAATACCAATTGAGATATTTCAGCAAACAGATTCTTCCATAGATGTGCTCGTCAAGTTGTGCCAAGTAATCTGAAAGACAAGTACTTGGCCAACAGATTGAAAGAGATCCACATTTATTCCCATTCCAAAAAAGGTGACCCAACAGAATGAAGAAATTATCAAACAATATCACATATTAGCAAACTCCTGCTGAAGATTATCCAGCAACAACTGGAACATTGACAAAGAACTATCAGAAATACAAGCTGTGTTTAGAAAAGGCCATGGCACTAGAGACATTATTGCCAATGTCAAATTGGTCTTGGTAGAAAACAGAGTACCGGAAGAATATCGATCTGTGTTACACTGACTATGCAAAGGCATTTGCCTGTGTGGATCACAACAAATTGTGGCTAACCTTGAGGAAAATGGGAATCCTAGAATACTTGATTGTGTGTATGCAAAACCTATTGGACCAACCAAGAAGCAGTCATCAGACCAGAGCAAGGAAACACTGCATGCTTCAAAATCAGGAAAGGAATGCATCAGAGATTCATCCTGTCCCCATAACTTTTCAATCTGTATGCAGAAAAGATCATTTGGGAAGCAGGGCTTTATAAGAAAAAGTGTGACATCAAGATTGGAGGAAGACTCATCAACAACCTACAATGATACAATCTTGCTTGCTGAAACTGAAGACCTGAAGCACTTGCTGCAGCAGGAAAAGGATTGTAGTTTTCAATATGGATTAAAGCTCAACATCAAGAAGACAAAGATTCTCACCACTGGGCCAATTGGCAGCACCATGATAGATGGAGAAGAGATTGAGGTTGTTAGGAATTGCAGCTCACTTGGCTCCGCAATCAACATTCTTAACAACAGCAGTCAGGAAAACAAAAGATGAATGGCATTGGCAAAATTTGCTGTAATGAACCTCTCCAGAGTGCTGAAAAGCAACAACATCAATCTAGAGACAAAGGTATGCCTAATCCAGGCCATGGCTTTCTCAATTATTTGTTATGCTTCAGAGAGCTGGACAATAAATAAAGATGACAGAAGAATAGATGCCTTTGAGTTGTGGTGCTGGAGAAGTCTTGAACATGGACTACCAAGGAAACAAATCTGTCTTGGAGAGGGTGAAACCAAGTATCTCCCTGGAGGCAAGAAATCTGAAGCTCTGTCTCACATATTTTGGGCACGTGACCAGGAGAGACTGGTCTTTGGAGAAGGACATCATGCTCAGAAGAGTGGAAGGACAGTGCAGAAGGCGGCCCCAGATGAGATGGATTGGTACAGTATCTGGGGCAATGAAGGTTGATGTGTCAGAAATAGTAAGACTCACTCAAGACAGGAGGGTTCAGAGCTGCTATATTTAGGGTCGAAGACACAGAGAGAACTATGTTGGCCTAGTGGACAGAAAGTTATGCTAGCAAGCCGAAGGAGCGTGATTATAACCTGCAGCCTTCAGGCTTGGTTCAAATTGATTTTTAGCAAACACTCTTCTAGGTGGTATAGCACTGGTTTTTGCATTGCTGTACAGAGGTAACTTGTGGTTGCTGTGATGTTGAACAGTGACACTGATGTGTCAAATGTGATAATGGTTACCCATGGTGGCAGTGTTTACTGGAGCTTCTCCATTAAAACAAGTCTGGAAGCAGGAGTGGCATCCACTTCTGAAATGCCTTGCCTCTAGAAACTCTATGAACAGTGCTCAGGCCTTTTATTCATAGCATTGCTATGAGCCGTCTATGACTCGATGGCACCTAACAACAACAACAACAACAACAACATATGTCATAGCTGACTCAACGGCGCATAACAAGAAAAACATACTATATTGGTTGTTTGTTGGGGTTTTTTTGTTGTTTTTTTTTTAATTTAAGCCTCTTGTTTAGAGTCAACAAGACCTTGGGGAGGTCTTTGCATTTAAAAGTTGGTTATATTTTGGAGGAACATTTTTGTAAGTGGTACAGCACTCTTCTCTCAATAAGCTGCACTGAGGAAACCTGGGGTTGTTGTGATGCTGAACTTTGTACCATTGCAATGCCAAATGCCATTTTGGTTACCCTTGGTGGAGCTCCCAGTTTAGGACAAATTTGGAAGCAGGAGTGGCATCTACTTCCTAGACAACATGCCTCTGGAAACTCTATGAACTTTGATAAATGTTGATAGTTATAGAAAGGTTTGTCATAGAGTCTCTATTAGTCATGTTCTACTTGATGGCAGTCGAGAACAACAACAACAGAATGAACATAATTATTCTCCTAGCAGTTCATGGTATATTCAATACTCTTCTCTAGCACCACAGCTCAAAGGCATCAATTCTCCTATCATCCCTAGTCATTGTTCAGCTTTCTAATGGATAGCCAAGACCATGGCCTGCATCAGGCACACCTGATGACATTGTTATTCTTCAGTACTCTGGAGATGTCCCTGACAGCAGACTTGCCCAATATAATTCATCTTTTGATTTTATGGCTATTGGTACCAAGACTGTTGGTTGTGGAGCCAAACTAAAACTGTTTACAAACTCAATCTCTTCACCATTCATAATCATGCTGCCAAGCACGGTAGTGAGAATTAATCTCTGTTTTCTTGATGTCGAGATTAAATCCATATTGAAAACTACAGACTTGGCCCTTCTGCAGCAAGTGCTTCAAGTCCTCCTTAGTTTTAGCAAGCAAGGTTGTGTCATCTGCATAATGTAGGTTGTTGATGAGTCTTCCTCCAGTCCTGATGCCACATTCCTATTCTTAGAGCCCAACCTCCCAGATCTGTTCTGCATATTAATTGAATAGGTATGGAGACAGCACACATCTCTGAACTAAATCCTTCCTGATTTTAAAAAATGGAGTGTTTCCTTGCTATGTTTTGATAACTGCCTCCTCGTTCAAATATAGTTTTTGCATAAACACCATTAAGTGTTCTGGTATTTCGATTCTTCTCGGAGATAGCCACATATAATTATATACATAATAATATTTATCTATGTATCCATATATAATCATATAATAATTTCTATCTAACAAAATCTTTGATGGCTTTTCTGTTTTGAACTGTAAAGCAATGAATGAGTGTCTTCTAAGATATGAAAAGAATTTAAATATTTTTATTGAAAAAAATTTCAGAAATTATTAAGCTAGTGCAGTAACAAGTTTTCCATCTGTGTATCCTTGGATAGTTACTTAATTTTTCCAGTTTCCTCATCTGTAAAACGAGTTGTTCTGGAAACTTATGGAGTTAATGCAAATCAAAGTCTTAGCAAGTTCTCAATAAATTAAAATAATTACTATTATTATTGCTTATTGGTAAAACTTTCTCTTTCCTTACAAAATCAAAATTGTGTCCTTACAGCATCAAAATTATATAAAGACAAGTGTATTTTGAGGCCAATGATCTTCCACTATTTTTAAGTTTTTTGCTTAAACAGGTTATTTTTGCCTTAGATTGGGGAAGGCTGAGAAAGACTTTTATCTACATTATTTCCCTCAGAACCTCAGAATTATTTCAGTATGCTCCATTTTTGTTGAAGACAAAAGCTCTGTTGTGGTTAACTTATACCAATGGTCAACGTTTTCATAGCAGGAGTAAAGATATTAAAAGAAACATTAGTCAGGGAAGATGTTTGTTGGTAATTTACTAGGTTAGACCACTGACATTTGTTTGAAATGAAAAGGTCAGCCTCATAGATGCCATATTCTTTACACTATCCATGACTTGGATAGTTGATAAATATCTTCCCACTAATACTTTGGGAAGAATTTGCAAATCAATATTTCTTCTCAAGAATGTGTTCTAGCACCAACTCTGTCATCATCTCCCATGCCCAAGAGACAACAGAATTCTGCTTTGTGATCTTACTATTCTATTCTTCTGCAAGGATTGTTACTGTAGCACTGCTAGTTGACCCTTAGTCCTTTCTGGCCAAAGTTTCTGTTTTCTTCTTTGTATCCTCTGCATTTGACACAGTTCTTAGTATGCAAAAGACTTCTAAATTATAATTGAAAGAACTTATTTTTATTAGTTAATATTATTTTTTATTATAGTAAGGTTTAAGGTGAGCTTAAAATCCTGAAAACACATAATTTGAGTAGGTGGTGTAGATAAAAAGAATAAAGATAGGCAAAATAGAGCCTTCCTACATAGAAGGATACTAACATGAAACTGCATTCGTATATGTTTTGTCCAAAACTTATGGCTATTAAAAGACTCAGCCGTTGCTTCTGAAATTCAGCAAAGAGACAGAATTGACTGCTCAGCATTTGCGTCCTTGGAGGCCCTGTTTTTTTCCTAACCATAATTGTGTGGACCACATCAAACTGTGGCTAATTCTGAAAAAACTGGGAACTCAGGAACACTTGATCTTGCTTATGTGAAACGTATATTTGGACCAGGAGGCAGTCATCAGAACAGAACAAAGGAACAAAATTGGTTTTGTTCAAAATTGGGAAGGTTGTACACCAGGGATGTGTCCTATCTAAATACCACTGCAATCTTTGTGTTATTGTTGTTGTCGTTCTTATGTGCCATCGAGTCGCTTGCGATTCATAGCGACCCTATGTACAACAGCCCTAAACTCTCCTCTGCCCTGTGCCAATCGCACTGTCTCTGACACTCCCATCCCGATTATCCCAGTCACTGAATCAATCCACCTCATAGAGGGCCTTCCCGTCCTGCGCTGTCCCTCCACCCTCCCAAGCATGATGCCATTCTCCAAGAACTGGTCTCTCCTCACAACATGTCCAAAGTATGTTA
>NW_006400026.1:2528696-2537122 GCF_000299155.1 Elephantulus edwardii
AACCCAGCCTGGACTTCTGGTAGTTCTCTGTTGATGTGCTGTTCCAGTTGTTTTTGGATAATCTTCAGTAAAATCTTGCTTACATGTGAAATCAGTGATCTTTGTGTAGAACATATTATTTGGGAGGCTGGGCTCTATGAGGAGAAATATGGCTTCAAGATTGGAAGAAGACTCATCAACAACCTTTGTTACGAAGATGATACAACCTTGCTTGCTGAAACTCAGGAGAATCTAAAGCACTTGCTGCAGAAGGTCAAAGACTACAGCTTTTATTGAATCTCAGTGTCAAGGAAACAAAGATTCTCACCACTGGGTCAACTAGCAGCATCATGATGGATGGTGAAGAGATTGAGATTGTAAACAGCTTTAGTTTGCTTGGGTCCATGATCAACACTTTTGGCATGAGCAACCAGGAAATTAAAAGACATATTGTGCTGGGAAAGTCTGCTGTTAGAAACCTCTCCAAAGGAGTGAAGAGCAAAGGTGTCAGTTTCGAGACTAAGGTGCACCTGATTCAGGCCAAGGTCTTTGAAATCACTTGCTATGCATCAGAGAGCTGGACAATGACTAGGGCTGATAGAAGGAGAATTGATGTCTTTGAGCTGTGTTGGAGAAGAGTATTGAATATACCATGGACTGCTAAGTGAATGAACAGGTTCATCCTGGAGAGGGTTAAAGCAGGCTGCTCCTTGGAGGCAAGGATTCTCAAGCTTTGTCAGACATACTTTGGACATTTTGCAAGAAGGGACCAGTCCTTTGAGAGGGACGTCATGCTTGGGAAGGTGGAGAAACAGCACAGAAGACCCTCACTGAGATGGATTGATTCAGCGATTGGGGTAAGGTGGAGGTAAGTGTGTCAGAGACAACAAAATTGGCACAGGATAGAGCAGGGTTTAGGGCTGTTGTACAAAGGATTGCTATGAGTCGCAAGCAACTAGACGGTACATAACAACAATAGCAGCATGTACAAATGTACCTAGTTTAAACTCTAGAATCATTGGGCTACAAGAAGCATTTTAATCATTGCCCTTTTTCACATTTGATCAGTGAGAGATAGACGAAGATCTGTTGTTTTCATATTGCCCTGAATAAAAGTCTACTCTGTTCCTAGCCAGTAATTCTCATGTTTTTCAAGGCTGAATTTCCTCCCATCTTCTAAGGCACATATGATACATATGACAGTAGGACACCTTTCTTCTCTTTGTTTCTTGCAAAGGAGTAGAATGACTCTTTCTATTCTCTGTCTGAACTTTGTATCAATAAATATCTTCCAAATTTCTTTTCGTTATACCAAGTAATTTAATGTCTTTTACAGTCTCCGAGTATTGGTGGTTCAGTAGAATTCTTGCTTTTTAGATAGGAGATGTGAATTTGATTCTTGTCCAACACATCTCATGCATATCCCCATCCATGGACAGTTATATTGTTGGTATGATGCTGAAAAATTTGTAGCAGAGGTCTTGGATGAATATAGACTAGGAAGAAAGGTCTGGTTATCTGCTTCTGAACATAAGACAATGAAAACTCAGAACAGTGGTCTGATTTATAACTTGTCATGGGTATGACACAGGTCAGGACAGCATTTTATTCTTTTGGGTGTGAGGTTGCCATGAGTTGGAGTCAATTTGATGGCCAAACACAGCCATGCCTTCAGTTATAAGAAACACAATCCTGTTAAATATAGATTTTATCTGATGTTTACAAAAGAATGTCCAATGAAGGAATCACTGAAAACAATGCAGTTGTAAACTCATTGCTATCTACTTGAAGTCAATTTGTAGCTGATCCTTCACTGGATTTCCAAGGCTGTAAATAACATGGGAGGAGATTGCTTTTCTTTCTCCCACAAAGCCACTAGTGGATTCAAACTGCCAAAGATATAAGGATTTTGAATTAGCAGTGCAACTGCCTACAGGCTGAGCCACCAGAGCTCCAAGAGTGAGGCTAACTATATAATAAGTAAAATTCAATCTGATGGATTTTTCATCATTAGTAGCACATTTATCATGATGTTTGTTTAGCTTTGCAGCTTTAAAAGCATTCTAATTTCTAAAATAGTTTTTAATTAAGAGATATGTTCTTGGACTTTTCCTTTAAATCTTGAAACAACCCTTGCATGCTTAATATGCGTTAAGATACCATTATGCGAGTTGCTCCTGCGCCCGGTGCTGCTGCTGCTGAGCTGTGGAGCCCGTGGTCCTGTCACCAAGATGGCGGAGGAGATGCAGCCCCGCGACCAGCCGATGGAGGAGGAGGAGGTGGAGACGTTCGCCTTCCAGGCCGAGATCGCGCAGCTCATGTCGCTGATCGTCAACACCTTCTACTCGAACAAAGAGATCTTCCTGCGGGAACTCATCTCCAACTCCTTGGACGTGCTCTGCAAGATCCGCTACGAGAGCCTGACGGACCCCAGCAAGCTGGACTCGGGCAAGGAGCTGCACATCAACCTGATCCCCAACAAGCAGGATCCGCACGCTGACCATCGTGGACACGGGCATCGGCATGACCAAGGCCGACCTGATCAACAACCTGGGCACCATCGCCAAGTCGGGCACCAAGGCCTTCATGGAAGCGCTGCAAGCCGGGGCCGACATCTCCATGATCGGGCAGTTCGGCGTGGGCTTCTACCCGGCCTACCTGGTCGCTGAGAAGGTGACCGTGATCACCAAGCACAACGACGACGAGCAGTACGCTTGGGAGTCCTCGGCCGGCGGCTCCTTCACCGTCAGGACCGACACAGGTGAACCTATGGGTCGTGGAACAGAGGTCATCCTGCATCTGAAGGAGGACCAGACTGAGTACTTGGAGGAAAGGAGAATGAAGGAGATTTTGAAGAAGCACTCTCAGTTTATCGGCTATCCGATTACTCTGTTTGTGGAGAAAGAGCGAGACAAAGAAGTGAGTGATGACGAGGCTGAGGAGAAGACGATAAAGAGGAGGAAAAAGAGAAGGAAGAGAAGGAGGCTGACCACAAGCCCGAGATCGAGGATGTGGGTTCAGATGAGGAGAAGGAGAAGGACGGGGACAACAAGAAGAAGAAGATCAAGGAGAAGTACATCGACCAGGAGGTGCTCAACAAAACCAAGCCGATCTGGACCAGGAATCCCGACGACATCACCAATGAAGAGTACGGCGAGTTCTAGAAGAGCTTGACCAATGACTGGGAAGACCACCTGGCTGTCAAGCATTTCTCCGTTGAAGGGCAGTTAGAGTTCCGCGCCCTTCTCTTTGTCCCGCGGCGGGCTCCCTTTGACCTGTTTGAAAACAGGAAGAAGAAGAACAACATTAAGCTGTACATCCGCAGGGTTTTCATCATGGATAACTGTGAGGAGCTGATCCCAGAGTACCTCAATTTCATCAGAGGCGTGGTGGATTCTGAGGATCTTCCGTTGAATATTTCCTGTGAGATATTGCAGCAGAGCAAAATTTTGAAAGTTATCAGGAAGAATTTGGTAAAGAAGTGCCTGGAGCTCTTCACTGAACTGGCAGAGGACAAGGAGAACTACAAAAAGTTTTATGAGCAGTTCTCCAAGACATTAAGCTTGGAATACATGAAGATTCCCCAAACCGGAAGAAACTTTCAGAGCTGTTGAGATACTACACGTCTGCCTCAGGTGATGAGATGGTGGCCCTCAAGGACTACTGCACCCGGATGAAGGAGAACCAGAAGCACATCTGCTACATCACTGGTGAAACCAAGGACCAGGTGGCCAACTCTGCTTTCGTGGAGCGCCTGCGGAAGCATGGCCTGGAGGTGATCTACATGATTGAGCCCATCGTCGAGTACGGTGTGCAGCAGCTCAAGGAATTTGAGGGGAAGACTTTAGTATCAGTCACCAAAGAGGGCTTGGAGCTTCCTGAAGATGAGGAAGAGAAGAATAGGCAGGAGGAGAAGAAAACCAAGTTTGAGAACCTCTGCAAAATTATGAAAGACATCTTGGAGAAAAAAGTCGAAAAGGTGGTGGTGTCCAACCGCCTGGTCACATCTCCATGCTGCATTGTCACCAGCACATATGGCTGGACGGCAAACATGGAGCGAATCATGAAGGCGCAGGCCCTGAGGGACAACTCGACCATGGGCTACATGGCGGCCAAGAAGCACCTGGAGATCAACCCTGATCACTCCATTATCGAGACCCTGCGGCAGAAGGCGGAGGCCGACAAGAACGACAAGTCCGTGAAGGATCTGGTCATCCTGCTGTACGAGACCGCACTCCTGTCCTCCGGGTTCAGCCTGGAGGACCCTCAGACCCACGCCAACAGGATCTACAGGATGATCAAGCTAGGCCTGGGTATTGATGAAGACGACCCCACTGCTGACGACACGAGTGCCATGGTCACTGAGGAGATGCCCCCACTGGAGGGCGACGATGACACGTCACGCATGGAAGAGGTCGACTGAGCCCAGCTCCGTTCACTGTCCACGTTCACTACTTCACCCTCATTCCTTCTCTCTGATAATATATTTTCAAGGATTCTTTTCTTTATTTTTGTTAACATTTAAAGAAATTGTATGGCATGACAATAACCCCAGGGGCAGATGAGCTTCCTTCTGCTTGTGACCCTGCGTACTGTAGGTGCTCGGGCAGAGCCAGTTGTCCCCTCGTTTACGTTGGCTAATTTACCAGATGGAGGTAATTTCTGTTGTAAGGTGTGTGTAACCCAACCCTAACCCTGGTCTGAAGTTAGCTATTCAACGGATTCCTTAGTAAATAATTTTTGGTCACTGAAAAAAAAAAAAAGGAAAAAAAGATACCATTATGCATTATAACATGTCAGCAAAAAACAAAGTCATCTTCACAAAGGAGATGTAATTTTAAAACCAGAAAAACTTCACTTCTAGGGAGGGAAGATATTGTTATACATAATCTGTTTTAAGAATAGAGTGTTCTAAGATTCTATCTGTCAAAGCCATTGATGTTTATTTTGGTTTGAATTGTAAAGCATTTAGTGAGTGCCTCCTAAGAACCAGAAAGAAAACAGATTAAAGGTATATCTAGAATTGTTGTTGTTAGGTGCCGTTGAGTCATAGACGACTCATAGCAACCTTATGAATTAAAGGCCTAGAACTGTTCGTACATAGAGTTTCCAGAGGCAAACCATTTTGGAAGTGGATGCCACTACCGCTTCCAGGCTTGTTTTAGTTGGGAAGCTCCAGCAAACATTGCCCACCATGGCCAAGTTTGGCCCATCTGTGTCCCAGTGTTCAGCGTCACAGCAACAATGAGTTACCTCTGTACAGCAATGCACAGACCAGTGCTATACCACCTAGAAGAATGTTTGACAGGAAAACAATTTGAACACAGCCTTAGGGCCACAGATTAGAATCACACACCTTCGGCTTGGTAGCATAACTTTCTGTCCACTAGGACGATGTAGCTCTCTCTATGTTGTCATTAGTATTGTTGTTATGTGTCGTCGAGTCATAGACGACTCATAGCGACCCTATGAACAAAAGGTCTGAGCACAGTTCGTTCATAGAGTTTCCGGTGGCAAGCTATTTCAGAAGTTGCACTCAGAAATAAAATATTCCAAGTAAAAAATACAGCCCCCGAAAGGAAACATTATTAAAGTACATGAAATGAGGTTACAGAAGCTGGTATTATATAATTAGAAGGAGCATAATAGCTTTTGAGTCCATGAGAAGATTGTATTTTCAGTAAATAGATACCTGAGCTTTCTTCTCCTACATTCAACAAGTTATGCTGCTTGGGGGTAATGGATGTTTTAAAATTTGCATGTCTCATTCCACAAAGGATTTGAGAAAATATATAACAAATGAAGTGTACTATGGAATAGGGAAATATAAACCATAGAGAAACCAGGATATTGCAATAAGAAAGAAGAACAAAATAACTTCTGAACATACACCTATACAGGGATTTTTTTCACATTAAAAAAATCATTTGCACACAATTATTCATACACATCATGTATTGTACATGAACTTAGTATTTTTATAACCATTCATATGCAGTACATTCAACATAATTTATTACCATTGCTCTATGTCTATTATCACCAATGTCAGATGAATCATGACTGAAAGCAAAGAGTACCAGAGGAATATTTGTTCTGCATTGACAAAGGCAGTGTACATCACAACAAATTGTAGCTAAGCTTGAGAAGAATGGTGATCCCAGAGGACTAGATTGGGCTCATGGAAAATCAATAGTTGGACCAAGAGGCAATAGTCAGAACAGAACAAGGAAACACTGCTTGGTTCAAAAATATTAGTGTGTCAAGGATGCATCCTGTCTCCATATATTTTTAATCTATATGCAGAACAGATCATTCAAGAGGCTGAATTTTATGAGGAGGAATGTGGCATTGGAGAAAAGTCATCAAAAACCTGCGTTATGCAGATGATACAACATTGCTTGCTGAAAATGAAGAGGATCTGATCCATTTGCTGCAGAAGGTCAAGGACTGTAGTATTCAATAGAGATTGAAGCTTAACATCAAGAAGACAAAGATTCTCAGCATACAGCAAATTGTCAGCACCATGATGCTTTGAGAAGAGATTGAAGTTGTTAAAATGTCATCTTTCTTGGCTCTACAACCAACACTCTTGATACCAGCAGTCAGGAAATCAAACAACTAATTGCATTGGGGAGTTGGCTGTCAGGAACCTCTCCAGAGTACTGAGGAGAAATGATGTATATCCTAGAGACTAGGAGGTATCAGACGCAGGCCATGGTCTTCACAATTATATACTATTCATCAGAGAGCTGGACAATGACTAAGGATGACAGAAGACAGGTTTTAAGTTGTGGTGCTGGAGAAAAGTACTGAAATCTTGGACTGCCGGGAGTACAAATGTTTGCAGAGGATGAAACCAGGTTTCTCCTTGGAGGCAGAGATCTTGAAGCTCCATTTCACATAATTCAGGCACATGGTCAGGAAGGATCAGTCCTGAGACAGGGACATCATGCTTGGAAGGGTGAAGGGACAGCGCAGGAGAGGAAGACCCTGGATGACATGAATTGACATGATAACTGGGTCAATAGGATTAGGTGTGTTGAAGTCAGTGAGCCTGGCTTGGGACAGGGCAGGGTTCAGAGCTTTTACACATAGGGTCGGTATGAGTTGCAGGTGACTCAGCAAAACATAACAACTACAACAAGATTATTATCACCCTATCTTTTCAAGTCCTCATTGAACTTTTCCCATTACTTCACCTCCCCTACCCTTACTAAACTCTGCTCTCTTAGCGATTTCTTTCCCTTCCCTTTTTTCTGTCACCTTTCTTCCCCCTTTTGAACATTTGTACATATCTTGCTTGCTTACTGTCATCTTATCACTATAGTGGCTATATACAATATTTGTCCTTCTGTGACTGAGATATTTTATTTGGCAAAATGCTCTCTAGTCTCTCCCAAGTTACATAGTATTTTAAATAATTTTTCCTTAGTGCTGCATAGTATTCCATTGAGAAAGGTACAATTTTTCAATTCATTAGTTTGTTGATAGGCATTTGGGCTCTTTCTGTTATGTTGCTACTGTGAATAGTGCTGTTATGAACATAGGTGTATATATCTCTGTTGGTGTCTCAGTTCTTATTTCCTTCGGTATTTTCCTAGCAGTGGAATATCTGAGTTATATAAGATTTTTATGTTTAACTTGGTGAGGAAATGCCAAACTGCCTTCTATAGTGGTTGTACCATTTTACAATCTCACAAGCAGTGTATATAAGTTTCAATCTTTCCACAGCCTCTCCAACATTTATTGTTTGCTGTTTTGTTCAACTTTGCTACTGCTGCTAGAGTAAGATGGTATCTCATTGTTTTGATTTACATTTTTACTATTGCTAATAATTTTGAGCATTTTCTCATGTGTTTCTTGACCATCTGAATGTCCTCTTTTCTAAAGAGTCTTTCCCTCATTTTGTGATTAGATTATCTATCTTCTTTTTTTTATAGAGGCCCTATTGTGTTTTGTAAACTATGATTATGAGATTCTTAACTTAAATATAAATGCTAAATGTTTTTCCAAATCTGTCAGCTTTCTTTTTATCCCATCAGAGAAAATTTTGATACACAAAGGAATTTTATTTTAGGAAGTTCCAATTTATCAATTTTTTATCTTCTCTGGATTACGCATTTTTGGCTATGTTTGCAAGCCCATTTATGCCGTAGGCTTGTGTTGTTGTTGTTATGTGCCGTCGAGTCGCTTGTGACTCATAGCAACCCTATGTACAACAGCCTTAAACCCTGCTCTATCCTGTGCCAATTGCATTGCCTCTGACACACCCATCCTGATTACCCCAGTCATTTAATCAATCCACCTCTTAGAGGGTCTTCCCCTCCTGTGCTGTTCCTCCACTCTACCAAGCATGATGTCCCTCTGCAAGGACCTGTCTCTCCTTACATGTCCAAAGTATGTCAGACGAAGCCCCAGAATCCTTGCCTCCAAGGAGTAGCCTG
>NW_006400026.1:2546572-2551621 GCF_000299155.1 Elephantulus edwardii
TATGAGGTGGATTGATTCAGTGACTGGGATAATTGGGATGGGAGTGTCAGAGACAGTGCGATTGGCACAGGACAGAGCGAAGTTTAGGGCTGTTGTACATAGGGTCGCTCTGAGTCGCAGGCGACTCGACGGCACATAACACATAACAACAACAACGTGAACAGATACTTTAACAAAGAAGACATTCAGATGGCAAACAAACACATGAAGAAATGTTCAAAATTCCTAGCTCTAAGAGAGCTGCAAATCAAAACAACTATGAGATATCATCTCACCCCTGTAAGAATAGAAAAATTTAACAGAACAGTAAATAACAAATGCTGTTGAGGTTGCAGACAAACTGGAGCCCTTATTTACTGTTGGTAGGAGTATAAAATGGTGTGACCACTATGGAAACCAGTATGGTGCTTTCTCAAAAAGTTGGAAATAGAAATATCATTTGACCCAGATATTCCACTACTGGGAATATAACCTAATGAAACCAGAACTGCCATTCAAGCAGCTATATGCACACCCATGTTTATTGCAGCTTTGTTCACAAAGCAAAGAGTTGCGAACAACCTAAGTGTTCATCAACAAAGGAATGGATAGAAAATATCTGGTATATTCACACAGTGGAATACTACGCTGCATTGAAAAACAAGGAACCCATGAAATAGTATTAAAAATTAGTGACCCTGGAGGACATTATGCCGAGTGAAATATCTCAGTTACAAAAGGACAATTACTGCATAGTTCCAGTGTTGTAGAACAGCACTGACATCAGGGTTGGGGGGAGACTGAGAAAAATTGGATAAATTATGTATACTGCATTGAAACAGATGAGGGAAAGAACTGTTTAAAAGCAATATATGGTTGGATATTATGGTCATGAAGAGAGTCCAGAATGAAGGCTGTGTAGTGGAGTGGACCCGGGGGTGGGGTGGGGGATTGTATACCAAATGAAAGAATTTTTCTTTTACTTTTCAAAGAGAAGAGCGAACTGGGTGGGGGAGGCGTGGGCAGGAAAAAAACTGCAACAATGAATGAATGGAAATCCAGTCTCTGTAAATGTTCATTAAAATTAATAATAAAAAAATATGTAAAATTGGGAAAAAAGGTAGCTCTCCAGACCCAACCCATTGTTGCTGCTCTCTGGCACCACAAGGTAAAAACGGGCCTCAACAGGACTTGCCTTCAAAATCTACTCGGACCACTTCCTCTGCCAAGAAAAAGCCTTTTCCCATCAAGTGGTCAAAAGCCAATTCACTCCCAACCCATGTGCGACTTCTCTGCCCTTTGCTGCCCCTATCTTTGATTTTGAGTCTATCTTTCTCTTCGTTTATTAGATGTGTCTTTTGTAGACAACATATTTACAGACTTTGCTTTCTTTCATTTTTTTTCTTCCTGTCTGCTACTCTTTTATCTTGATTGGTAGAGTTAGTCCATTCACATTAAGTGTGATTATTAACGGGCCCAGTTTTATCATTGTCATTTTGCTGTTTTTCTTTCTTTGTTATTTCTTCCTATTATAGTCCATCCACTTTCCTTTGGTGTGTCTGGGTAAAGTACTTCTTTTTAAAGTTCTTGTAGTTTTGGTCTTTTTTCACAAATTACTTAAGTTCATTCTTTTCTGTAAAGGATGTGATTTTCCCCTTCATATTAGATAGAAAGCTTTGTTGGGTTCAGAATCCTGGGTTGCCAATTTATTTTTTTCTTTCAACTTTTTGTATATGCCTTCCCATTGTCTTCTTGCTCGCATGGTTTCTGCTGAAACAGATGAGCTTAAATGTTTAATATTGGAATATTATGAAGAGTTATGTTGTTGTTGTTGTTGTTATGTGCAGTCGAGTCTCCTGCGACTCATAGTGACCCCATATACAACAGCCCTAAACTCTGCCCTATCTTGTGCTAATCTCACCATCTCTGACATACCTACTCCCATTACCCCAGTCACTGAATCAATCCAGCTCATCGAGGGTCTTCCTCTCCTGCGCTGTCCTTCCACCATCTCAATCATGACATCCCTCTCCAAGGACTGGTCCCTCCTATACTCAGATAAAAATTGGGACGTTTGTATGACAGAGATGTGTCTTACCTCCATATCTTTTCAGAAGATATGCAGAATAGATTTTCTGGGAGGCTGGACTCTATGAGGAGAAATTTGGCATCAGGAATGGAGGAATACTCATCAACAATCTGTGTTATGTAGATCAACCTTGCTTGGTGAAACTGAGAAGGATCTGAACGGGTTGCTGCAGAAGGTCAAGGACTGCAGCCTTAAATATGGATTGAAGCTTAATACTGGAAAAGCAAATATTTTTACCACTAGGTCCATTGGCAGCATTGTGATAGATGGTGAAGTGATTGAGATTATTAACAACTGTAGTTTGCTTGGTTTCACAATTAACACTCTTTATATCAGCAGCCAAGAAAATAAAAGACGAAAGGCATTGGGAAAGTCTGCTGTCAGATACCTCTTCAAAGTACTGAAGAGCAACAATGTCAGTCTGGAGACTAAGGTGTGTCTGATTGAACCCATAGTCTTTGCAATTACTTGCTATGCATCAGAAAGCTGGACAATGCCTAGGGGTGATAGAGGAGAATTTATGCCTTTGAGCTGTGGTGCTACACAAGAGTATTGAATTACCATGGACTGCTAGGAGAACAAACAAGTTCATCCTGGAGAGGGTAAAGTCAGGCTGCTCCTTGGAGGCAGGAGTCCTGAAGCTCTGTGTCACATACTTTGGGCATGTTGCAAGAAGGGACCAGTTCCTCAGGCTTGTGAGGGTGAAGGAACAGTGCAAGAGAGGAAGACCCTTGTTGAAATGGATTGACTCAGTGACTGGGGTAGTGAGAGTAAGTGTGTCAGAGACAATAAGGTTGGCACAAGATAGAGCAGTTCAGAGCTGTTCTACATGGGATCACTATGAGATGCAAGCACCTCAATGGCACATAGGAACAACAATGCATGGGAATCATTGCGTGAAACATAATGTGAATGAGGAAAAGTGTGAAAGACTATGTATATGAACTTCTTAAGCAAACCAATATAAAATAAGTAAAATAATAATTCATCACAACCAAATGGAACTCATAACAGATATGCAAGGATATAAGAAACACAACAACCACAAATTTGTATATGCATTGCTAATGTAATGACATTAACAATGCAAATCAAAAGAGCCACAGGATTCTAACAACTTATGCATAAAAGGCCTTTGACAAACTCTAACAACACTCAGTAAAATAGGACTAGAACTGAATTTCCTTAACAAGTGAAAAATATATGTGGAAAACCAAGAGTAAATATCATTCTCAATGGAGAAAGACTAAAATCATTCTCCTTGCAAATAGGGACCAGACAAGAATGCTCACTGTCATCGTTCTTATTCAACATTGCATTGGATGTACTTGCTAGAGGAATATAGCAAGAGAAGGAAATAGAGGCATTCAGGTCACCAAAGAAATTGTGAAACTGTCACTATATACAGATGATATGATAATGTATACAGAAAACCCCAAGGATTCAACCAAAAACTGTTAGAGCTAGTATACCAATTTAGGAGAGTGACAGGATAAAAAAAATTAATATTCACAAGTCTGTGGGATTCCTCTACATTAACAAAGGAAACACAGGGAAGGAAAATAAGAAAATAATACAATCTATAATGTAATAGTTGTTAGGTGTCATCGAGTCGAGCATGACTCATAGTGACCCCATGAACAAAAGATCTGAACCCTATTGTGTCCTGCACCATCCTCACACTTCCTAACACACAAGAGCCCACTGCAGCACTCATGTCATTGCACCTGGCTGAGGGTCTTCCTCTTCTTCTCCAACATTCCTTCCTTTCCAGTATCATGTCTTTCTCCAAGGAATAGCCCTTTTTAGTGTAACATGCCCAAAGTACGTGAGGCAAAGCCTCATCATTCTTGCCTCCAAAGAGCACCATCTCTAAGACATATCTGTTCATTCTCTTGACTTCCATGGGATAATGAGTGCTCTTCTCCAATACCACAGCTCAAAGGCATCAATTCTTTCTCTGCTATCCTTATTCATTTTCTAGCTCTCTGATGCATAGCAAGTGATCAGAAGGAGTATGGACTGAATCAGATGCTCCTTATAATAACCAAACACAAATTGAGATACTTAGGAATAAACCTAACTAGGGTCACAAAAGACTTTTACAAAGAAAATGACAAAAATACTTCCTTAAGAAACAATACAAGACCTCAATAAATGAGAAAATGTCTCCTGTTTATGGATAGGAAGATTCAATATAGTGAAAATTACAACTGATGCAAAGGCATTTGACTATGTGGATCATAACAAGTTGTGGCTGATAAGAAGAACGGGCGTCATAGAGCTAATTGTGACTTATGTGAAACCTATATCTAGACCAGGAGGCTGTTATGCAAACAGAGCAAGGGAACAGTGTATGGTTTAAAATTGAGAAAGGAGTGTGTATAAAGGTTGTATTCTTTATCCATCACTATTCAATCTGTATGCTGAGCAAATTATTTGAGAACCTGGACTCTGTGAAAAGGAATGTGGCATAAGGATTAGTGGGAGACTCACCAATAACCTGTGTTATGCAGGCGAGACAACTTTCCTTGCTTAAAGTAAGGAGGACTTGAAGTAATTGATGCAGAAGAATAAGGAATACAGCCTTCAGTATAAATTACATCTCAATGTCAAGGAAACAAAGATTCTTACCACTGAAACAGTGGGTAACATCATGATGTATGGAGAAAAGATTGAAACTGTCAACAACTTTTTCTAACTTAGACCCACAATTAGTGCCAATAATCAGGAAATAAGGAAACATACTACACTGGGAAAATATACAGTTAGAGACATCTTCAAATTAGTGAGGAAGAACTGAGTAAGATGGGTTCAATAATGTATACTGCACTGAAACAGAGGAGGGAGAGAACCGTTTAAAAGAGAGATGTAACTGGGTGTTTCTGTCATCACAGGAGACTAGAGCGAGGGCTGCATGGTGGAGGGGACCTGGGGGAGGGTTTGTAAAACAATGAAAGAATCTTTTCTTTTACTTTTCC
>NW_006400026.1:2551721-2555696 GCF_000299155.1 Elephantulus edwardii
CTGTTAGCTGAAATATGTCAACTGGTATACCATCTATTCCTGGGGCCTTATTTTTTGCTATTTCCTTCAAAGTAGCTTGAACGTCTTCCTTTATCACCATAGGCTAGGGAATCTAATTTTCTTCCCAGTTTATCTCTTTTATGGTTTGCGGGTTTCCTCTAGGTAAAAACTTTAAATTGGTTTTTGTATATGGTGTGAGATATGAATCCTGTTTCAGATATCTGCCAGCACCATTGTTTAAAGAGGTCATTGTTTCCCCCTTTCAGGGTTTTATCATCTTGTCAAATATCAGCTGACTATAGGTCGATGGGTATTTTCTATTTTATTACATTGATCTATCCATCTGTCACTGTACCAATACTATGCTATTTGATTAATACAGCTGTGCAGTTATATTTTGAGATCAGGGAGTGAAATGCTGCCAACTTAATTTTCATTTTTTGGAAGAGCATTGCTTTTTCTGAGTCTCTTTCCTTTCCAAATGAAACTGGAAATTGTCTTTTCTATCTACTGAATTAACTTGATAACTGTGTTGGGATTGCATAGAACTTTTCAATTAAAAATATTTGATTATGTTGAATATTTTTCTACCCATTTTGATCTTTTGAGTTTTTATTGTTATATTGGTCTGCACAAAAATTCATATATATTGTACTTCATACATATATATTGTGTTTCACATATTCCTTCATTCACGTTGTGTTTCATAGGTTCATTCCCATATGCTGCATTTTATAAAACAAATAACTATTGATCTATGTCCACTATCACCCCATCCTTTCAAACCCCCACTGGATCTTTCCTAATTCCTTCACCCCCTTCCTCCATCCACCAAACTCTTTAAACCCAGTAGTTTTTCCTCCCCTCTCCTCTCTCCTACCCTCTTCCTTCACCCTTTGGATTTTAATACACATCTTACTTGTTATTCTTCTATTGTTTACAGTAATGGTCTTATGCCATATTTGTCCTCATGAGACTAAGTTAATTCACTCAGCATAATGTTCTCTAATAGCTTACATGTTACATAGTAATTTTCAAAATCTTTGCTCCTGGATGCTGCACATTATTCCATCTTGTGAATGTAATACCATTTCTCAATCCAGTAATTTGTTGATAGTTCTTTGGGCCATTTCTATGTTCTAGATACTGTGAATAATTGCTATGAACACCCATGGATAAATATTTATTTGTCTCAGTTATATTTTCCTTGGAGCATACTCCTAGCAGTGGAATAACTGGATAATATGACATTTCTATGTTCAGCTTTTAGAGGAATTTCCAAACTGACTTCTAGACTGGTTGTACCATTTTACAGTCTCACTAGCAGTGCATTAAGCTTCCAGTCTCTCCACACTCTCCAACATTTATTGCTTGCTGTCCTGATAAATGATAGGCCTGTAAGGTTGACTTATCAAATCCTGTGACACAATCTCAAGGAAACAGAAGTTACAAAGGGGATTTCCCAAGCCATCTGATACAGCAACCTACCTCACCGTCTGATGGCAAAACAGCCAGTTCCTGTCCAATAGCATCAGCAGCTAACACCAACAGGCTCAGCCAATCAACAAGCTCTATGACCACTTCCTCTGCCAAGAGACCAGCCTGCCTAACAGTGTCATCAGCTGCCATCCAACAGTGCCAGCAGCCACAGCCAATTAGAGAGCTCCATGACCAGTTCCTCTGCCAAGAGACAACCCCTTCCCACTGAGTGGTTAAAAGCCTATTCACTCCACCCCCGTGAGACTTCTCTGCCATTTACTGCCCCTCTCCAGCCTGGGACAATGAATCTCAACTGAGAGCTCCCAAGAAAAAGCGCTTTTGCTTACTTTTGATTTTTGCACCTGTTTTACATTACATCTGGCACTGACCCTGGGGAGAGTTTGTGTCCCTGATCCTCTTCTTCACCTTGGGCAGACAGGGACCTTCCAGAGTCCAGCCTCCTCCTGCCAACAGTAAGTCCATGTGGTCCCCCCAACCCTCCTTCCCTGCTCCATCTCCAGGCTTCCTGTCCACAATCACGGTCACATCAGGAATTCCCGTTTCCACTAGACCAAGTCTAACCCAAGGCCTCAACTTGGGACACCACAGCCGCCTTGCTGCCCTTCCACCTTTCCTTCTTTGTGTGGACTAATCTCTGGGATGTTGACATCTCTCCACATATTGCTCAGGGATAGAACAGACAATGGGATCACAAGTGTCTAAATTTGACCCTAAATCATGGCTAGGTTGCTTACTTTCTAATTAGCATGAATTGTAAAATTGCTTTTTCTGCTGTTTATTGTCCTCAGTACCCACTTGGTAACCACCTCTATGAAAACCTCCTCTGTTGGCCACCTGATGGCTCTTTAGACTTTGATATCGTGATAGCCTTAGACAGCTGTTGTCACAGGTTAGGCAAGACTTGAAGGTCCTCTATGTCCAGGCCTTTTGGCTCGTTCACTCTCACACAGACCTCTGTTCACTCTGTTCCACGGCACATGTTTTTCTTGCTTAAAAAATTCCAAAACTTTCTTCTCCTTCTCTTGCCACTCCAACCTCTGATCCTACCCCCCTGACCCAGATCCTCCTGAATATTTAGCCTCTCCCCTTGCCCCATGTACAATCAACTGCATCCAGTGCCCTTCTGTCTCATCCTAAACTCCCTCCATACCTCAAATCTTCTCCCCCTTCAGTATCCTCTTTCTCTTCTTTCATTAGCTCTCAGACACATTCTCATGACCTGTCATCTAAGTGCTGTCCACTTTCCCCATCTCCTGAGTTACTCTGCCCCCTATGGGAGGTTGCAGGCACCAAAGGGCATGTTTATGTCCATATTCCCTACTCTTTGTCTGATTTGTCTGCTATTGAAAAATGCCTCAGTTCCTTTTCTTCAAACCCCTTTCTTTACCATAAAGAATTTTTCTACCTAAAACAAGCTTATGACCTTACCTGGCATGATCTCCACATTATCCTCACCTCTACCCTCACACCTGATGAAAAAGACCACTTTTTAGCAGCCACCCACACATACAGAGACCAGACACACCTCACAGACCAGACAAGGCCTGTAGGTACAGTAACCATCTCAGATGCAAAGCCCAACTGGGACTATCAATATGGCCAAGAAGGCAGGTGCAGGTGTGAGCATATGATTCAATGTCTCTTAGCAAGTATGCAAAGCACCGCCCAGAAAATTATTAAGTATAACAAACTCCAAGAAATAGCACAAGGACCAGATGAAAATCCAGCATTCTTCTTAAATAGACTAACCAAAGCTCTAGCACAGTACACCCGCCTAGACCCTTCAACTGCACCAGGGTCTACTTATTGTTTTAGTCACTCATTTCATAACACAAACTACGCCTGAAATAAGAAAAAAACCCTCAAAAAATCTGAGTATGGACTACAAATGCCCACAGCTTTTAAAGTTTTTAATCCAGGGATGACAGAGCTGAAGCAATGAAACAAGCTCAGATGCATCAAAAGGTAGCTCTCATCTATTTTATCCTCTCCTGGTTGTAGATTTTTCAGGATGCTTGGAAGACTGCTTATGTTGTGGATTAGGAGTTCTAGAGTCCTTCCAAGCTTTTCTTTAAAGAAATTTGCAGTCCTTGGTTTTAGTCCTAGATCCATGGTCCATTTTGAGTTGGTTTTTGTGTTCAGAGTGAGGTGTGGATATTGCTTGAGTCTTCTACAGATAGTTTCTAAGAATCAAATGCTTATGCACATCTAAAAACTTCTCCAACAGAGTAAAAAGGGAAGCCACAGATTGGGAAAAAATATTTGGTAATGACATGTCAGAGAAAGGTCTTATATCTAGAATTTATGAAATACTCAAGTACCACAACAAGATAAAGGTAAATAACCCATTGGAAGAATTGGGACAGGATATGAACAGATCTACACAGTCAAATGCCTTTGCATAGTCAATGAAACACAGATAGACATTCCTCTGGTATTCCCTGCTTTCAGCCAAGATCCATCTAACATCAGCTA
>NW_006400026.1:2562826-2564671 GCF_000299155.1 Elephantulus edwardii
GAATAGTGCAACAATGAATGAGTGGAAGCCCAAAATCTCTGTAAATGTTTATGAAAATTAATAAAATATAATTATAGGAAAAAAAATTAGTGAGGAAGAATCATGTCAGTTTTAGAACTAAGATGCGTTTGATTCAGGCCATGGTATTTCTGATAACTTGCTATGCATCTGAGAGCTGGACAATTAATAGGGACAACAGAAGACTAATGCCTTTGAGCTGTGGAGTTTGAGAAGAACACTGAACATTCCATGGACTGTCAAAAGAACAATAAAGAACAAACAAATATATCTTGAAGAGGGTGCACCCAGAATGCTCTATGGAGGCAAGGACAATGAGGTTTGCCTCATATACTTTTGCATGTTGCTAGAAGGAGGTATTCCTTGGAAAGTAATGTGATGCTGGAATGGTAGAGGGTCATCAAAGGAGAGGAAGACCTCTGACCAAGTGAATTGACACCACAACTATCTCAATGGGCTTTAATGTGTCAGGAGATGTGAAGATGGCACAAAATAGAATAGGGTTCAGATATTTTGTTAATAAGGTCACTATGAGTCATACTTGACTTGATGGCACCTAACTACAACCACTGCCAAAAGCAATCTACATGTTTAATGCAATCTCAATAGAGATACCAACTTCATTTTTCAAGAAGATTAAAAAGGAATTGCAAGGTTTATTTGGAAAGGAAAGGGACCTTGAATAAATGAAACATTTCTGAACAACAAGAATGAAGTGGGAAATACAGCACTCCCTGGTCACAAAACCTACCATACAGCTGTAATAACAAAACCAGAATGGTACTAACATAATAAAAAATACATATACCAATGGAACAGAATCAAGAATCCAGAAATTAAACCATCTATCTGTGATCAACTAATATTCATTCATCAAGGAAATGAAACCTATCAAATGAGAAATGACAACCTCTCCAACAAATAATGCGGGCAAAACTGGACTGCTACCTGCAGAAAAATGAAGCAGGAGCCACACCTCTCACCATATAAAAAAATCAAGATGGATCAGAGACCTAGGCATAAAGCCCAAATCCATAAACATCATAAGAGACAAAGTGGGACTAAGCTTCAAAGGCCTCACCTATGATGTGAGACTGTCAAATATAGCCAGAAATGCACAACCAGGAGAGGATAAAACTGATGAATGGGATCTTCTAAAGATTACATCCCTGTGTGCATCAAAACCTTTTCCCAACAGGGTAAAAAGAAAACCTACTGACTGGGAAAATGTATTTGGCAATACTATTTCAGATAAGGGTCTCATAGTAAAAGCTTACAGAATACTAGGGGGCCTCCAGAAGGTATGTGTGTATTTATATATACGCAACTGACACGGAAAGACTTCACAGAGAAAGACATACAGAGGGCCAACAGAAACAAAAAGAAATGCTCAAAATCACTGACAATATGAGAGATGCAAATCAAAACCACAATGATATATCATCTCACCTCAGTAGCAGTGACAATGTTTAGTAGGACAGCAAACAATAAATTTTGGAGAGGAAGTGGAGAAGTGAGAACTCTCATACACTGTTGGTGGGATTGTAAAATGGAATAACCACTCTGTAAGGCAGTTTGATGTTTCCCCAAAAAGCTGAACATAGAAATTCCATATGATCCAGCCATTGCATTCCTAGGAATATGCCCCAAGGGAATTAGAACTGAGAAATGGAGAGATTTGTACATCAATGTTCATTTGTTGTTGTTGTTGTTATGTGCCGTCTAGTCGTTTCCGACTCATAGCGAACCTATGCACAACAGCCCTAAACCCTGCTCTATCCTGCGCCAACCGCACCGCCTCTGACACACCCATCCCGATTACCCCAG
>NW_006400026.1:2566146-2572482 GCF_000299155.1 Elephantulus edwardii
CTGGATCATTTAATATTCTGCCCAAAGCATCCTTGATTACAGCAACTCCAGGTTTGAATCTGTTCTTCAGTTCCTTCAATGTTCATAGCAGCATTTTAATGATCTCAATAACATGGAAGCAACCCAAATGTCCAACCGTAATCACCTGGATTGAGAAATTGTGGTATGGTCACACAATGGGATACTACACAGCAACAGCACTCAGAAACAACAATTTTGAAAATGACTACATAACTTGGCACAGAGAGGGAAGAATAGGTTGGGGGGGGGAATCATAGGGACACACAATTTGGGGAGTAGAGGGATGAGGGGTAGAGGAAATGGGAAAGATCTAGTGGGGATCTAGAGAAACAGGGTAATGATGGTGACTGACTTAATAAAACATAATGAATGAGAATGATTGTATTAAACACAATATGAATGAAGAATAGTGTAAAACACATACATACAAACTTTGTATCCAAACCAATGTAAAATTTGAAAAAAACAAAATTTTAAAAACTGTAAAGTGAAAAAAAAAGAAAGAAAGACGGGGCTGAATCTTTTCTCCATATCTAGTCAATTTGTATGCCAAGTAAATTTTTTCAAAAGCTGGACTTTACGAAGAAGAATGTAACATAAGGATTGAAGAAAGACTAATCAACAATCTATGTTATGCAGATGATATAACCTTACTTACTAAAAGCTAAGAGGATTTTAAATGCTTGCTGCAGAAAATCAAAGATTATTACAGCTTTCAATATGGATTACATCTCAATATTTAAAAACCAAAAATCCTTACTTCTAGGCCAATAAGCAACATTGTGATAAATGATAGGAAGGTTGAAGATGTCAACAATTTTATTTTGCTTGGATTCAAAATCAACACAGTTGGCACTGGCAGTCATGAAATCAAAAGACATTGCATTTGAGTAAATCTGTAGTCAAGGAACTAAGTGTTAAGAAAAAGTAATTCCATTTTAAAAATTATGGTGTGAAGAAAATAAAAATTAATGTTTTAAAATAAAAACCATTGTTTTTTAAATTACTTGTTATATATCTGAAAGTTGAACAATGACTAAAGACAATAGAAGAATCAATGCTTTTGAATTGTAGTTTTAGAGGAGAGTACTGAATAGTCTATGAACTGAATAAAGAAGAAACAAATGTGTCTTGGAGAAAGGGCAGTCAGTGTGCTCCTTGGAAGCAAAGATGCTTTGTCTCACACATTTTGGGCATGTTGTTAGGAAGGTGCTATCTAGTCATTTTCCAACATTCAGATGGCTAAAAAGTAACTGAAAACATCATGACTTGGATCAGGTACACTTTAGTCTTCAAACTGACATTGTTGTTCTTCAAGACTTCATAGAGGTCCTTGCCAGAATATTTACTCATTGTAATACATATTTTTTTTATTTCTTTTCTGGGAGGAGGGAGTAGTTAAAAGGTTATAATTCAGATTAATAATAAAAATACAGTCAAGACAGCTACCAAAATACACACACAGACACCTAAGCCTTGAGTCTCATGACCCAATTTCTCTGTCATGTCTATATTGACTCCCCTCCAATTGTCTAACAAAAGTCTCAGTCAAGCTAATTTTTATATCTTGACTGCAGATGTCAAGGGTGTTTACTGTAAGCCCCAGCAACAGGAAATCAATGAAAACTTCAACTTTCTATTACAATGTTGCCTATTGTCCCTATAGTGAAGATGTTTGTCTTTCTGATGTTGAGATGCAGCCCATTATGAAGGCTTTGATCTTCTGCTCAAACATTTCAAGTTCTCTTCTATTTTGGCAAGCAAGATTATATTATCTGCATAATGCAGGCTGTTGATGAGTCTTATTCTGATCCTGATGCGACAGTCCTCATGATAATGGTCCAGCCTCTTGAATTATTTACTCAGCATTGGGATTGAATAGACATGGAGAAAGGCTATAGTCCTGTTTCATACCTTTCTTGATTTTAAACCATATGTGATTCCTTTGCTCTGTTCAGACAACAGCTTTGTGGTGTAGGTATATATTCACAACCCTAAAACTCATGCCTCCAGATTAGTTCCCTTGACTCTAAAAAGAAATTGGTAGTTTGGAAATGCAATTAATAATACAAAAAACAAATAAATAAGTACATAAAATTGATAAATCTTTAGCTAGACTGACAAAAAATTATGGAAGATGCAAAGAAAGAAATCAGAAATATAAATAAGTGTATTAATGCCAATAATGTAAAAATAGAAAAAAATTTAAAACTCACTAAAACATATACTTGTACATTCATCCTGGAAAGGCTGAAACTGGGCGGCTCCTTGAAGGCAAGGATTCTGAGGCTCTGTCTAACATACTTCAGACATGTTGTAAGGAGAGACCAGTCCTTGGAGAGGGACATCATGCTTGTGAGGGTGGAGGGACAACGCAGGAGGGGAAGGCCCTCTATGAGGTGAATTGATTCAGTGACTGGGGCAATCTGGATGGGAGTGTCAGACAGTGCAATTGGCACAGGACAGAGCAGAGTTTAGGGCTGTTGTACATAGGGTCGCTATGAGACACAAGTGACTCGATGGCACAGAACAACAAAACATACACTTAATATTTGATAAAGTAGCATGTTTACACACACACACACACACACACACAGAGACACACACAAATATAAATCTACAAAGAAATCGTATTGTCCTACATTTCCTCTGATTCATCATTAGTAGGGAAATAATTTGCTGAAGATAGGATTAAATACAACCTCCTGAGATCTCCCTGAGAAGGAAGTCTGCTCAGCAGTTGCTGTTTATGAATGAAGTCATGAGACATATATGATTATGGGTGTGAGGTGGCTCTGATCTCCAAACTGTCTTGTTAGAAGGCAGTAGCTCTTCTGTGAAGGCAGGTGGGAGGCCATGCTGCTGCCGTAATTGTAATTTTTTTGGCTCTGGGTATCCAAGGGTTCCTAAAACTTTTGTCTCAAAATTGTGTTTTTAGCTTCAAAAACACATGTTGAGACAGCTTTCTTTTGTACTGGCCATTGTGCAGAAAAATGTCTCAAATTATATACACTAAACTGTGTGGGCAATTTTTCTTTGAAGAAGAAATATAATCCCACGCATTGAAGACTGAAAGAGAACATTAGGCAGAGAAAATTTTAATAAGCAAATCAAGGCAAGCCAAAGTAGACCCACGTGGAAATCAGGTTATAAAAGAAAAGGGACTTCTTATAATAACAGTCAAATATTTTAGAAACACAGAAAGCTATATCAGGAAAAAAGAAATTCAATAATAGGTGCTCTGCTTCCCCCACTGTGTCTGCTCTAGAGCTCAAAGATGTTAACAGAGGGGAAATATTTGAACATCATACATACTCACTAGAGTCATGTGTGGGAGGCCTGGGCTATGAAGTCTAGGTGTGTACTCTACGAAGGCTAGATATGTATGTTTTTACTGATTTTGTTAAACATTAATTTTC
The DNA here is from genome assembly GCF_000299155.1 of Elephantulus edwardii. NCBI lineage: Eukaryota > Metazoa > Chordata > Mammalia > Macroscelidea > Macroscelididae > Elephantulus > Elephantulus edwardii. The sequence continues at coordinate 2,569,587 of NW_006400026.1, forward strand.
TGCTGTGTACTAGTTTTTAAAATTCTTATATCCCTAGGAGATTAATTAGACTTACCTTGGTTTGTGAAGATTTTTAGGTAGATTTTGTTGCTACTTCTTTGCTCACAATTTAAAAAACAATAAAAAAGCCAATCTGTTGGGTTTCTGAGTCTGTAAATCACATGGGAGGAGACTGCCTATCCTTTTTCCTCACAATTCCCTATGAACTTTGCCAGTTCTTTTGACTAGCAGATGTTTATTCAATATTTAGTATTTGCTAGATCTTGTGGTAAATAGAAGCAGTCCTTGTGTCATGAGTAACATAAATTCTTAACTGATATGAAAGAATTTGTAGGTAAATTAGAACAAGTGTGTGTGTGTGTGTGTGTGTGTGTGTGTATTTGTCAAGTGGATTACAAAAATACATAAGCAAATAATGACAAGGAGTGACCACTTTACAAAAGGTTAGAGGGATTTAGAAGACAGAGGAGGTAACAGCTCTGATGGAAAAAGGAATAAAACTTTAGGAAGAAGTGAAGAAGTTACATTCTAAGCAAAAGGAGCTCATAACAAGACACTGAGTTATAAAGATAGCATGTTCAGAGAACAGTAAGATTTGGGTGTCTGATGTATAGAATCCATGTGCAGTAGCAGTGAGGAACTATTACACTGGAAGAGAGAAAAGGCCAAATTTAAAGGGCTTAATTTGCTGAGGCAAGAAGAAGGGGTTATATTTGAAGCGACTGGGCCATTTTAGAGATAGGGAAATATCTACTGTAGTTGAACTCACATCATGCCTTTACACATTTCTAAGTATCTTTCCTCAGGAACAAGAAATAGAAACTTTTGCAGAAGTATGAGAGGGAGTTACTGGGAAATTTGTTAGCATCTGCTCCATTAGACTATCTATGAAGTTAGAGAAGGGCATCATCTTAGGCAGTGGCTATAGCAAGACTGTCATCAGTAGAACATGCCCAGCATCACTATACAGTGGGGTTAACTGGCAGAAACAGCAGTATTTTCTTTCTGGGTTAACACATCCCTATCTGATCTAATTCAGTCCTAATATCCAAACCATATTTGGAAGTCAATCTAAAGCAATTACGAAGAGTAAAATAGTAGTTGGAAATGTAAATTATCTGGGCTCCTTATTTCCATGTTTCACAGCTATTTCTCTTGCTTCCTTGCAAAGTATGGACACAAAGACAACAAAGCCATTTCATATGACATAAAAAGTTCAAGTCATCCAATTCCTTTATCTAATTATCATGTCCTCACCTGTGATATTTCTAGTCTTTGTTATGCAATTCTATCTGTAATTCTTTTTCTCCAAGTCATACAATATCATGTTTTAATATGAGAGCTGTCAGAGATAGTTTAAATCAAGATATTTATATTAGAAGGGCAGAAAAATAAAGACTTTGATTATTTTAAGGGAGATATTTTGTCTATTTTTACTAATTTAAAATAAAATTACAGAGATAGTTAAAATGATAGGGAGAACAAAAATAATCCACCAGCACTTCCATCAAGTTCTAAATATCTACAGAAACAAGAAATGACATACAGCAAAGATAAAGAATGGTTTTTTCAGTGAACCATGGTTAAATTGACAAGTGTACATCAGTAGAAAACTCCAACTGCATGAGAATATTCCAGTGTCTCAGAAAGTGTGATGTGATTTTACTGTCAATTATTTAAGGGAATGATAGAAGAACAGAATTTCATTGCAAACAATGAAATTGTTTTCATTGAAAACAATGATAATTGCTATTCATCTCTAATTGATATTTTTGTTGTTGTTATGTGCTGTTAAGTCACCTGCAATTCATTGCAACCCTATGCACAATAGTCCTGAGCTCTGTCGTATCGTGAGCCAATCTTGCTTTCTCTGACATACCTGTCCCTATTATAGTAGTCACTGTATTAATCTTTCTCATGCCGGGTCTTCCTCTCCTGCATTGTCCCTTCACCCTTCCAAGCATGATGCCCTCCTTCAAGGACTGGTCCCTTCTACAACATGCCCAAAGTATGTGAGATGGAGCTTCAAAATCCTCACTTCCAGAAAGCAACTTAGTTTCACTGTCTCTGGGACAGACCTTTTTGTTAGCAGTCCACGGTATGTTCAATATTCTTCTCCAACACCACAACTCAAAGACATCAATTCTTATGCCATCCATAGTCATTCTCCAGCTCTGTGATGAAGAGCAAATAATTGCTAAGGCCATGTCCCGGATCAGGCACACCTTAGTCTATAGATATCAACAATCTGGAGAGGTCCTAATTCAATTCACCTTTTGATTTCCTAGCTGCTAGTTCCAAGAGGGTTGATTGTAGACCCAAACAAGCCAAAATTATTTACAATCACAATCTCTTTTCCATATATTATGGTGCTGCCAATTGGCTCAATGATGAGAATGTATGTTTTCTTGATGTTAAGCATCAATTCATATTGAAGACTGCAGTCCTTGACTTCCTGCAGCAGATGCTTCTGATCTTCCTCAGTTTCAGCAAGCAAGGTTGTGTCATCTGCATAATGCAAGTTGTTGATGAATCTTCCTCCAATTCTGATGCCACATTCCTCCTTTATAAAATATCACTAAAATTATCCCTTAATAAAATTGGAAGTGAATGTCTAGACTTTTGTTATTAATATACCTTGATTCTCTACTTTACTTCTTATGTATAAGAATCATTTATTACAAAGTTTTAATTATTATAAATAAAAATTAAGAGAAAAGCAATAGTCCTTTGATGCAGTGTAGTATTCCATTGTGTGAATATACCATAGCTTCTCTATCCATTCGTTTGTTGATGGGCACCTGGATTGTTTCCGACTCCTTGCTATTGTGAACAGAGCTGCGATAAACATGGGTGTGCATATATCTGCTTGGATGTCAGTTATGGTCTCTTTGGG
>NW_006400026.1:2605821-2611649 GCF_000299155.1 Elephantulus edwardii
TAGGAGTTGGTTCTTTGAAAAGGTCAACAAAATCGATAAACCACTAGCAAAACTCACAAAAGCAAAGAGGGAGAAGACACAAATAATCCGAATAAGAGATGAATCAGGTAACATCACAACAGACCCAACTAAAATAAAAAAAAAGCTAACATTAGAACACAATTGTCAGTGTAAAGACTGAGTTGTGTCTGGCACAAGTCATGGTATTTTCAATAGCTTCCTCCGTACCTGGAAGAAAGATGAAAACGTGACTGAAGAAACATCAATGCCTTTGAACTGTGATGTTGGGGAAGAATACCTAAGAATAGCTAAAAGAATAAACAAATCTGTTTTGGAGGAAGAGTAATCAGTTTGCTCCTTAAGGGCAAGGATAGAGAAACTTCATCTCACATACTAGAGACATGTTGTCAAGAGGGCTCAGTCCTTGGAAAAAGATATCTTGTTCAAAAAAATGGAGGGCCAGAGAAAGGGAGGAAGATGCTAAACAAGATGGTTTGACACAGTGACTGTTACAATGAAGTCAAACATATTAAAGAATGTGAGGATGGCACAGGATGAAGCAAAATTCTGATCTGTTGTTTATAGGGTTGCTGTATGCTGTAGTTGACTGGGAGACATTTAATAACACTACAGTGCTGTCTCTAATCTGAGAGAAACTTTAAAAAATGCTAGTGCTTGTGTGTCATCCTCTCTCCTTTTAAGATTCTGAGTACATTGGTCTATAATGTGGCTGGATCATGGGTTTTGTTTAAGTATCCAGATAGTTCAAATGAGCAAAATTTTCTTGATCCAGTGCATCTAACAACCATTTCCAGGAAACTTTCACAAGATTGTTTTACATTTTCTTCTCTATTTGAAGCTGCTCTTTGTACTGAAGACTTGAGAGAATTGCATGACACATAAAACAAAACAAAAAACCAAAACAAACAAAAAAACCCAACTTCCAGAAATTCTCTATTTTTGGTAATAATTACTCTTCTTTAAAAGGGTTACCCTGTTGTAATCCAAAAATCTAACTAAATATAATTAATGTACATATAAGTCAAACCGTTAAAGGTAAAAGAAAGTGAAATTACATTGAAAACAAATACAAAGTGAACTATATCAGCGGAGTGTTTTGTGATTTAGAATTTTAAGTCCTACTTAGGATACAGCATCTTGCTGTATCTCTACCTTTGGGCAAGTACCTTAACCACTTCACTACTTTCCTTATTTTTAAAGACTAAAATGCAAATACTATGGCAATTCAAACTTGATGTAAGAGAAAAATGGAATAGGTCATAGGAATGCATGTCATCAAAATTGAGAATAGGATGGAAATTATTTCAGTACCTGGAGAATCTAGCTATTCTGTTTCTAGATGAGCTGTGATTCGTAGGAAGTTTCTAAGTGATAAAAATGGTTAACATTTTTGGCTGCTAAGAGGCAGATTGGAGGTTCAATACCAGCTAAAGGTCTAAGACAGTCCAGAAGCCTCTGAAAAGGATGACTTTTGGAAGATAAGTGACTTGAAAAACTTATGGTGTGTAATTGAAACTTATGTAATTAAAACTCTTTTATTTAGGAGACAGAAAGTATTAGAATGTTTGAAGATCTGTGTGTAATGATTGTGACTTGGAATCTTGCTTTGGAGTAGTCAAATATCATAGACACAGGGGAATACTGTGGCAGGAGGCCTCTTGGTGAGTGTCACTCAGGACTTAGTAATTCACGTCTCCGTATCTGTTCCCCATGTCCTTGAAACACAATGAAGCTGTGTCTAGCTACCTAAAAAGCTTGCAGTTGAACCACTACTGATAACTGGAGATAGACATTTTTCTTTTAATTTTATACTGGTTTATTTACAAAGTTCATATTCCCCTGTGTCTATGATATTTGCTAAGAGGAAGATTGGAGGTTCAATACCAGCTAGAGGTCTAAGACAGTCCAGAAGCCTTTGAAAAGGATGACTTTTGGAAAATAAGTGACTTGAAAAACTCATGGTGTGTAATTGAAACTTATGTAATTAAAACTGTTTCTTATGGGACTGACTTAGTTCACTTAGCATAGTGCTCTCCAGTCTCTCCCAAATGAGGTAGTAATTTATAAAATTATTTCTCCTACATACTGCTTAGTATTCCATTATGTGAATGTACCATCATTTTTTCAATCCATTCCATTGTGATTGGACATTTGGGCCGTTTCCATGAACTTGTGATAGTGAACAACGCTGCCGTGAACACTGGTGTACAAGTCTCCGTTTGTGCCTAAGTTCTCATTCTCTCAGGGTATATTCCAAGCAGTAGAATAGCTGGATCATATGGAATTTCTTTGTTCAGATTTTTGAGGAAATGCCAAACTGTCTTCCAGAGTGGTTATTATCATTTTATAATTCCACCAACAATGTATAAGTGTTCCTATCTCACCACATCCTCCCCAATATTTATTAATTGCTGTCCTGTTAAATTTCACCTCTACTACTGGAGTGTGATGGTATCTCATTGTGGTTTTGATTTGCATCTTTCTTATTTCTTATTGCCAGTGATTTTTGAGCATTTCTTCTTTTGTCTGTTAGCCATCCAAATATCTTTTTCATGTCTTTTGCCTATTTTGTAATTGTGTTATCCGTCTTTTTTTGTTGAGGCCGTATAGTAGAATACTATACAGAATGTAACTTTTGATATAAGACCCCTTTCTGAAGTGGTATTGCCAAATAGTTTTTTCTGTTAGTAGGTTTTCTTTTCACTCTGTTGGAAATTTTATATATATATGTATATACATACACACACACACACACACACACACACACACACAGGGATTCTATTAATCTTTAGAAGGTCCAATTCATCAATTTTATCCTCTCCAGATTGTGAATTTCTGGCTGGAGACAGACTTATTTTGGTGAGGATTTGAGCAAAAGTGTTCAAGTAGGGTATAAGACAAATTAACTTACCAAATCCTTTTACTGGAATACATAGATGACATAAATTATTGTATGAAAATTTTTCTTTTTTAGTATTGTCAAGGTCTTGCCTCTCTTCTGATTTCAATTCATGATCCTAGACATCCCTCAGAACAGTTGTGCCTAAGGGACAAGTCCCAAGGTTGAGCAGTACCTATTACTCTTGAAGTCTTAATCAGTGCTTCTTAAATGGTATACTTTCAGAACCTTTTTTACATTCTTTACATATACTGAGTACCTAAAAGAGTTGAGGGTTTTGGTTTTTTCCATTTGTGAGTTACATTTATTTTATCATATTAGAAATTAATATAGAAAACTTAAAATATACTTATTAAGCCATTTGAAAACTAAATTAATAAAATTTTATGCAAAATCGCCAGTTTTACAACTATGAGAACGGAAGCACCATTTTACATTTTCTTCAAATCACATCAGATCTAATAGAAAATAGCTGAATTCTCACATCTATTTCTGCCTTTAACCATTGTGACAACACATATGGAAATTCCCAAGGATTCTAGTGACAACTGTCAGAGAAATAATATGAATATGGCAAAAAGAGTCAGAATACTATCACAGAAATAGTTTTGACACAGTCATCTTTTTGAAAGTTTCTTGGAGATCTGTAGGTGTCCTCAGGCTGCACTTGGAGAATTTTTGGTCTAGGTGAACAAGAGATAGATTCTTTACCTTGGCAGTCAGATGACCACTGAGTACTAGAATTCTGATGAATCAAAACCCATTAAGTCATTAAGTCAATTCCAACTTATGGCAGCCATTCATAGAATTTCTGGGGCTGTAGATCTTAAAAGAAAAAGACTGTTTCATCTTTCTTCCAGGAAGCAACTAGTAAATTTAAAATATAACCTTCTTGGTTGTTGTTGTTGTGATTAGGTGCAGTCAACTCAAGCACAATTCCTAATGACCCTACGAAAAACTGATCTGAACACTGGCCTATCCTGTGCCATCTTCACAATCACTTCACTCAAGTCCATTGCTTCAGTCCCTGTGGCAACTCACCTGATTGATGCCATGCCTCCACCTTACCAAGCATGATGTCTCTCTTCGAAAAACATTCTGAAAGTAAGCTTCCTCATCTTTGCCTCCAAGAAGCACTCTGACTGGACCTTCTCCAAGCGACAGCTCTTTGTTCTTTTGGTAATCTGTGGGATATTAAGCCTTTTTCTCCAGCACCATAGTTCAAAGGCATCAACTCTTCAGTAATCCTTATTCATTGTCTAGCTCTCAGATGCATAACAAGTGACTAAAAAGAATGGCCTGAATGAGGCATTCATTTCTTAGTCCTCAAACTGACATAATTGCTCCTCAATAATTTGGAGAGATCCCTGACTACAGACTTTCCCAGCACAATACGTCTTCTGATCTCCTGACTTCTGGTCACTGATACTTTTCCTTTCTCTGTACGTCATGATGTTGTTTAATGGACCTGAGGCAAGAATGTTTGCTTTTCTTGACGTTGCAATGTAATCCATATCGAAGACTGAAGTGTTTAATCTCCTTCAACAAAAGATTCAAGCCTTCCTCATTTTCAGCAAGCAAGGTTGTGTCATCCCCAAAATGAAGGTTATTGGTGAGTCTTTCTCCAATCCTGATATCACATTCTTCTCATAGAGTCCAGCTTCTTGAATACATTTTCTTAGCATACAGATTAAATAGATATGGAGAAAGTATACAACCCTGACACTTTTCTTCATTTTAAATAATGTAATTTCCCCTTGCTCTATTTGCACAACTGCCTCTGGTCCATGTATAGGTTTTGAATGAGCACAATTAGTTGTTCTGGGATTCCCATTCTATTCAATGTTAGCCGTAATTTGTTATGTTTCACATAATCAAATGTCCTTACATAGTCAATAAAGTACAAATGGACATTCTTTTGGTGTTCTTTGATTTCAGCCAAGATCCATCCGTTATCAGCAGTTATATCCCTGGTGACAAGACTTCTTCTAAATTCTGCTTGAACATCTGGCAGTTCTCTGTTTATGTACTATCCCAGACATTTTTTAATGACTCTCAACACTATTTTGCTTGCATGTGATATTAATGATATTGTTTGATAATTTCCACATTCTGTAGGGTCACTTTTCTTAAGAATGGGAATAAACATGGATTTGTTTCAAATAGTTAGCCAAGCTGTCCTCCAAATTTCTTGGCATAGACAGGTGAGCAAGTCCAGGGCTACCTCTGTCATTTGAATCATTTTATTTGGTATCACATAAATTCCTGGGACCTTATGAAGGCATAATGCAATGCCTTCAATGCAGCTTGCATTTCTCCCTTCATTACCATTGGCTCTTGATCATATGGTACTTCCTGTAATATTTCAACATCAGGCAATTCTTTTTGGTACAGTGACTTTGTGTATTCCCTCCATCTTCCCTTGATGTTTCTTGGATCATTAAGATTCACTCATAGCATCTCTAAGAATTTAAACTAGAGGCTTGAATTTTGTTTTCAATTCTGTCAGCTTGAGAAATGCTGTGCAAATCTTTCCTTTTTATTTCCCAATTCTAGATCTCTACACATTCCATTATAGTACTTTCCTTTGTCTTCTCAAGCTGCCCTTTGAAATTTTCTGTTCAGCTCTTCTCTTTGTTTCAGTTTCTCAGTGCTCCAGTGCAAATTTCAGGGTTTCCATTTTAGTTTTCTCTTTCTCCTCTGTCTTTATGGTAACCTTTTGCTCTCTTTATAAATGGCATCCTTAATATCATCCCACAACTCCTCTGGTCTTGGATCATTGGTGTTCAATGCCTCAAACCTTTCCTTAAAAAAATTTGAAATTCAGGTGGGATAGACTCAAGATCATATTTTGTTTCTCATGGACTTGTTTTAATTATCTTTTTTTTCTTCCTTTGACTTCTTTTTT
>NW_006400026.1:2611749-2617822 GCF_000299155.1 Elephantulus edwardii
ATTAAAAAGAAAAGCAGCCTTTTCCATTCAAAATCCTGGAAGTAAACTGTAGAGAAGTAATATCCAAATTTGAAGACAAGGTAACGTGGCCGGATAAAAGCAGCAGAAGTACCTGATACAGGAGACAACACAGAAATGCTTCTCAAGTCCTGAGTTCAGAATTTTGTTTTCTTTCTGGAATGAAGAAAATATAAAAGCACCTAAATGTCAAGGAAAGTGTTCTTCTTGTGTTAAGGAAGCAACATAATCCATTAAACGCAATTGACATCCCAGGGCCGGCCCGACCCCTCCGGCCCCAAGGCCCGTTCAGCAGGGTGCACCCCACTCCACCAGTTTCACTCCTTACATTGTTACCTTTGAGCCCACTGACTGTCCATTGGGTTTCCCAAACTGTAATTTTTTTAAAAAATTTTTTTTATTTATAATTTTTTTACAGAGGTTTTGGATTTCCATTCATTCATTGCTGCAATTTTGAGCTTGAATGTGAATAATTGATGGTCTATTCCACAGTCAGCACCTGGCCTGGTTTTAACTGATGATATAGAGTTACTCCCACAATTTCTTCTACAGATGCAGATAATCTAATTTCTGTGCAGTCCAGCATGGGAGGTCCATGTGTAAAGTTGTCATTTGTGTGTTTTTTTAAAAGGTATTTATGGTGAATAAGTCATTAAACATACAAAATTGTATTCTCCTGCTTCATTTCTATCTCCAAATCTATGCTTTCTGACTGCCCTTCTTTCTTCATTGTTTTTCAACTATTACATGACTACCTTCTTAGTTAGCAGCCCAGTTCTTAATGTACTAGACAAGAACTGTACATAGTTTTATGGTTGTTTTTGTTATGTGCTGTTTAGTCCCCTACAGCTCCTAGCAACCCTATGCACAATAGCTCTGAACCCTGTCCTATCCTAAGCCAGTCTCACTGTCTTCAACATGCCTAATGATATTATCCTAGTCACCGTATCAATTCATCTTATCCAGGGTCTTCTCCTCTTACACTGTTCTCCACCCTTTCAATCATGATGTTCTAGTTCAAGGACTGGTCCTTCCTGGCAACATGCTTTGAAGTATGAGAGATGGAGCTTCAAAATATTCACCTCTAAGGAGGAATTCAAGCCTTGAATTGTGATACTTAAGGATGTTTTTGGAAGAATATTAAAAGATCCAGGAAGCATTAAAAGAAGATGAAAGGTGTATACAGAGTCACTGTACCAAAAGGAATTGCCTGACACAGAAGAATTTCATGAAACAATGTATGAACAAGAGCCTATGGTGATGAAGGAAGAAGTTCAAGCTGCTCTGAAAGAATTGGCAGAAAAAAAGGCCCCAGGAACTGGCGACATACCAGTTAACTATGTCAACAACCAGATGTGGCCCTGGATGTACTCACCAAATTGTGCCAAGAAATCTGGAGGACAACAACCTGGCCATCTTACTGGAAAAGATCTATATTTGTTCTCATTTCAAAGAAAGGTGACCAGACAGAATGTGGAAATTACCAAACAAATATCATTAATATCACATGCAAGCAAGATTCTGCTGAAAAATATTAAAAAATGACAGGAATAGTAAGCACATCAACAGAGAACTGCCTGATATATAGGCCAGATATAGAAGAGACCGTGGTACTAGGGATATTATAGTTAATGTTAGACGGATATTGTCTAAAACCAGAAAATACCAGAGGAATGTCTATCTGTATTTTATTGACTATGGACAGGCATTTGACTGTGTGGATCACAACAAACTGTGCTTGACTCTGAGAAGAATGGGAATCCCAGAACATTTGAGTGTGCTTATGTGAAACCTAAATTGGACCAGAAGGCAGTCATCAGAACAATGCAAGAAAACACGAAATGGTTCAAAATCAGGAAAGGTTTATGCCAAGGTTGAGTCTTATCTCCATACCTTTTCTATTTATATGCATAATAGATCATCTGAGAGGCTGGGCTCTATGAGGAGAAATGTGGCACCAAGATTGGAGTAAGACTCATCAACAACCTGTGTTCTGCATATGACACAATTTTGCTTGCTGATATTGAGGAGGACCTGAAGCACTTGCTGCAGAAGGTCAAGCACTACAGGCTTCAATATGGATTGAATCTCAACATCAAGAAAACAAAAATTCTCACCACTGGGCTGATTGCCAACACTATGATAGATGGTGAAGAAACTGAGATTGTTAATAGCTTTAGTTTATTTAGCTCCGCAATCACCACTCTTGGTACCAGGAGACAGGAAATCAAGAGGATTTTGGTGGGAAAGTCAGCTGTCAAGGATGTCTCCAGAGTACTGAAATGCAACGACATCAGTCACTAGACTAAGGTATGCTTGACCCAGGCCAAAGTCAGGAAGCTGGACAATGACTAGGGGTGAGAGAAGGAGAACTGATAGCTTTGAACTGTGTTGCTGGAGAAGAGTATTGAATATACCATAGACTGCCAATAGAACAAACAAGTTCATCCTGAAGTGGGTGAAATCAGGCCACTCCTTGGAGGCATGGATTCTGAGGCTTCATTTGACATAGTTTGGGGATGTTGCAAAGTGGGACAGTCCTTGGAGAGGGACATCATGCTTGGAAGGGTAGAGGAACAGCACAAGAGAGGAAGACCCTGGATGAATTGGATTGATTCAGTGACTGGAGTAATGAGGGTAGGTGTGTGAGAGACAATAAGGTTGGCACAGGATAGAGCAGGTTTCAGGACTATTGTACATATGAGTGGTAAGTCACTCAATAGCACATAGCAGCAAGAACAGCAACACGGAGCAATTTGGTTTCACCCTCTCTAAAACACCTATTTGCTCTCTTGGCAGTCCATGGAATATTCAACACTCTTCTCCAGCAGCACAACTCAAAAGCATTGATCCTTCTTCTATCATTCTCAGTCAGTGTCCAGCTCTTTCTCTCTTTTTTCTAATAATGGGCAAATAATCTCATTATACAGGGAAGACCATTAGGTGGTCACTAGGCATATAGAAACTCTTTGAATTTTTTTAAATATTTTAATGAAAGTTGATAGAGAACGTGGATCTCCATTCATTCATTCATTCATTCATTCGTTCATTGTTTCACATTCCACCCCACCCCACCCCCCGTTCACTTTTTTCCTTTGGGGGGGGAAATTCTCTCATTGTTATATAGTCATTTCCCCTTGCCCCCCAGTCCACTTTGCTATGCAGCTCTTATTCTGGACTCTTGCCATGACAATAAGACCAAATCATATATTCCATTTATACATTTCTCTCTCTTGTCTGTTTCAGTGCCATATACATTATTTATCCTCTGTTTTCTTAGTTTCTCCAAACCCCCATGTCAGTTCTGTTTTATAACAGTGGCACTATCTAGTATTTGTCTTTTTATGACTGAGATTTTTCACTCAGCATAATGTTCTACAAGGCCAACCATTTTGTATAATATTTCATGAGTTCTGTGTTTTTTCAGTGCTGCATAATATTCCATTATGTGAATATACCATAGCTTCTCTATCCATTCGTTTGTTGATGGGCACTTGGGTTGTTTCCAGCTCTTTGCTATTGTGTACAAAGCAGAAATAAGCACGGGTGTGCATGTATCTGATTGGGTGGCAGTTCTGGTTTCTTTAGGGTATTTTCCCAGTAGTGGAATTGCTGGGTCAAATGGTATCTCTATTTGCAACATTTTGAGAAAGTGAAATACTACCTAGTGGTGACACGATTTTACACTCCCACCAACAGTGAACAAGGGTTCTGGTTTCTTTACAACCTCGCCAACATTTATTGTTTGCTGTTTTGTTAAATTCTGCTATCTTACTTGGGTGAGATGATATCTCATTGCTGTTTTGATTTGTATGCCTCCTAGAGCATTTTGAACATTTCTTCATGTGTTTGTTCACCATCTGAATGTCTTCTGTGGTGAATTGTCTGTTCATATCCTGTGTTCATTTTGCAATTGAGTTGTTTACTTTTATCTTGTTGTGGTGCTCAATTATTCTAGAAATTCTAGATATAAGTCCCTTATCAGACATGTCATTACCAATTTTTCCCCAGTCTGTGGCTTCCCTTTTTACCCTGTTGGAGAACTTTTTGGATGTGCTTAGGGATTTGATTCATAGAAGGTCCCATTCATCTATTTTATCCTCTCCTGGTAGTGAAAGGAAAATTTTTTAAATAATGTCCCCACACCCAAGTATTGTAAGAACCTATATCTTTGATCTTGTGTGAATGTTTATGTTCCAGGAACTAGCTGTCCACAAACTGAACAAGCAATTACTGGCAAAAACCATATCTTAACTAACATCAGCAGCAGGTAACTGACCTAAAATTGAACTTCTCCTTTTCCAAAGAGCCAATGAGCGAATTCCACGCCAAAGAACCCCTAGACCTAGTATAAATTCCCTTGCTTTTTTGGTTCGGGGTCAACTTCCCTGTCTTCTGTGTGAGATACAAGTCTTCCCAAAGCTTCGTCAATAAAGCCTCTTGTGATTGCAGCAAGTGGATCTGGTGTGAGTTGCTCGGGGTCGCACCCGATCTGGGAAAATCCCTAGTTTGGGGTCTCTCTCGTCCGGGATTGAGCGACCACCCCCGCAACCCACCAGTCAACCACTTGGAGGTAAGAGGATCCTCTAAAATTCCTTTGTCTGTGCGGTGCCGCCAAACCTGTGTGTTCGTAAGTCTGTTTTATTTTCAGCTTACTTAAAGTTTGTGGGTGGCATTCGCCCGCCAGGGCTGGACAACTGTGGTAGGCAGACGTGCCTGAGAACCACGAGTAACAGCCCTAGGAGACGTCCCTTTGGGTGGAATACGGATCCAGAGGCTTTACTAGTCTCTGGTCCATCTGAGGGACTTAGAGTGTCCCGCTGGAGAGGAGGGGCCCGGAGGGCTCTCCCGTCTGAAGCAGCTTTCAATTGGTTGTCACGAAGAGAGCTTCTTGTGTGTCTTGTATTTCTTGTGAGTGTCTGCTGTGTTCTAGGGGTGACTAATATGGGACAGACAATGACTACACCCCTATCTTTGACTTTAGGACATTTTTCTGAAGTAAGAACCAGGGCTAATAATCTCTCTGTTAACGTTAGAAAAGGACCTTGGCAAACCTTCTGTAACTCTGAGTGGCCCTCTCTGGGAGTTGGTTGGTCACCAGAGGGAGTATTTGACCTAACAATAATTTTGGCAGTTAAAGATCTCGTTTTCCAGGAAGGACCAAATGTGCATCCTGACCAACAGCCATACATCATTGTGTGGCAGGATTTAGTGCAGAATCCACCGCTGTGGGTAAAACCTTGGGTTTTGAAGAAACGTACCACCCCTCCGCGCACATTAGCCCTAAAAACCCGAACTTCTGAGTCCAGAGTTCCTCTGGCCCCAGAAGCTGTGCCATCGGCACCACCTAAAATTTATCCTGAGATTGATAATCCACCTGAGTGGCCTGAGATACGCCACAATCCTCCCCCATATAAGGGCCAGGTTGATCCCGGTCCCCCCATCCCTGCAAGTGCCCCCCAGGGACCAGCACGAGGGACTCACAGTCAGAGGGGTCTAGAGAGCCCAGATCCCACTGTGGTTCTCCCCTTACGAGCGTACGGAGGGCCCCCAGAGCCAGGACAACTCCAACCCCTCCAGTACTGGCCATTTTCCTCTGCTGAGCTCTATAATTGGAAGACTAACCATCCTTCCTTTTCAGATAACCCCACAGGGCTTATTGGACTAATTGAGTCCCTCATGTTCTCTCACCAACCTACCTGGGACGATTGCCAGCAACTTCTCTAGGTCCTCTTCACTACTGAGGAGTGAGAGAGAATTCAGACGGAAGCCAGGAAAAACGTCCGAGATGCCGCAGGGCAATCAGTCCAGACTCCTGCAGCCATGGACGCGGGATTTCCTCTCGTTTGCCCCAACTGGGATTATAACACTGCTGAAGGTAGGGAGCAGCTATCCGCTTACCTCTGGGCTCTTGTAGCGGGTCTCGGAGGGGCTGCGCGATGCCCCACTAATTTGGCCAAGGTAAGAGAAGTCCTTCAAGGACCTACTGAACCCCCCTCTGTGTTCCTAGAAAGACTAATGGATGCCTATAGGAGACACCCTCCCTTTGACCCCG
>NW_006400026.1:2619162-2619662 GCF_000299155.1 Elephantulus edwardii
TTAGACTTGAAAGATGCTTTTTTCTGTCTGAGGTTGCATCCTTCTAGCCAAGCTATCTTTGCCTTTGAATGGAGAGACCCTGAGGCCGGGATAACTGGACAATTAACCTGGAGTCGGTTGGCTCAAGGGTTCAAGCATTCGCCGACCCATTTTGATGAGGCCCTGAACCAAGACCTCAGTGAGTTCCAGACCAGCAACCCTCAGGTGACTTTGTTACAGTATGTAGATGACCTGCTCCTAGCCGACCTAACCGAAGAGGAATGCATTGAAGGTACAAAGAAGCTTCTTATGGAGCTGGGGACGTTAGGCTATCATGCCTCAGCCAAAAAGGCCCAGCTGTGCAAAACTGAAGTAACTTACTTAGGGTATGTACTGAGAGAGGGCCAAAGGTGGCTAACAGAAGCCCAGAAAAAGACTGTAATGCACATCCCGACTCCCTCCTCACCGAAGCAGGTAAGGGAATTCCTGGGGACAACCGGGTTTTGTCACCTGTGGATACC
>NW_006400026.1:2621452-2632877 GCF_000299155.1 Elephantulus edwardii
TCTTACTAGTGTAAATGTGAAGTACAATGATGCCAGTTTTACTGATTCTGCATCATTAATGATTCGGTTGAAAGGTCTAGAAACATGCCAAAAGGTGACCTGGCCAATGATTCAAGAGATTTATAATGATAAATTGCCTCCCCTCCCGCACTATTTTCAGGTTGGAGATAAAGTCTTTATCCGCCGGCACCGGACCAGCAATCTCGAGCCTCGCTGGAAGGGACCCTATCAAGTGCTGCTGACTGCCCCTACAGCTGTTAAAGTAGACCGAGTAGCAGCTTGGGTCTATGCTTCTCATGTCAAGCCAGCTCCGAGTAGTGAAGATGACCAAGTGGACTCTGGAAAGGACTGAGAATCCTTTTTGTTTGCGCCTTTGTCAGGACAGCCACAAGTAACCACCACCCGCACGTCCCTCACAACCTCACCTGGGTAGTCCAATCTCAAGCAGGGAACATTGTATGGTCTATCTCTGCATTCGTTACCCCTTGGACCTGGTGGCCAGATCTGTACCCTGACCTCTGTAAGTTAGCCCATGGAGCTCCTGCAGACTGGGACGTAGAAACAACCCTTAAACCCACTGCTCCTTCATGGCCCACTCCCCATGACGCTCAAGGCCTTCTAGCCTCTGCCCTCCTCGGAGGACGAGCAGGTTGTGGAAATCAGAGACAGAGAGGGAACTTAAGATGGTTCACTTTCTATGTCTGTCCAGGGCACGATCTGAATACACAAGTGCTAACTCATATGTGTGGGGGACAGAGTGATTTCTATTGTCAAAGCTGGAAATGTGAAACAACTGGGAATACTTACTGGAAACCTTCCTCCTCTTGGGATTTCATAACTGTAACAGCTAACTACTCTCAAGTTAACCCGAGAAATCCCAATTCCATTAAACAAGCAAGAGCTGCATGTGGTAATTGGTGTCACCCCCTAAAAATCTCTTTCACAGATCCTGGCAAAAAGGCCCGTCAATGGCAGTCAGGATATTGGTGGGAAATCAGGCTTTACCAAGAACACTATGATAATGGGCTATCATTTATGATAAAGCTGTTTGATCGTCCTCTATAGAGTACAGTAATAGGGCCTAACCCTGTGCTGGCGGGGCTCTCCCCAGCTGAGAAATCGCCTCCCTTCCCACCCCAGAGCCAAGCCATCTCAACTTCACTCACACCACCAAAGGGGTTAAAAAAACAACCCGCCTCTACAAGGGACCGTCTCCTCAATCTAATTAAAGGGGCTTTTAGTGCCCTAAATAATACCAACCCCCAAATCACTGATTCTTGTTGGTTGTGTTTAGCCACCAACCTGCCTTACTATGAAGGTATAGCAGTGGCAGGAACATATAAAAACTTCACTGAACATAATAACTGCACTTGGGATACTGAGACAAAGTTAACTCTAACTGAAGTTTCAGGAACTGGAACCTGTATCGGGAACTCTCCTGGCAATCCCTACTCATTATGTAACACCACTACCGAAGTGCCCTTCTCCAAGGGATACTTGGTTCCCAATACCGGATATTGGTGGGCCTGCAATACTGGATTAATCCCGTGTGTCTTTTTAGCTGTTTTTGATTCTAACTCTGATTACTGTGTATTAATTTATCTGATGCCCCGGGTATACTGTCACCCTGATGATGAATTTGTAATGAATTTGATCATGCACCTGAGCGCTGTTTTCGCAGAGAACCTATTACTATGACCCTAGCAGTCTTATTAGGAGTAGGAGGAATAGCTGCAGGAATAGGTTCAGGGACTTCAGCACTTGTATATGGGCAACAAAAATAGCATGAGTTAAAAACAGCCATAGATGAGGATCTTTGGGCTTTAGAGTCATCAATTACTCAGCTAATAGAATCCTTGAGCTCCTTATCTGAGGTAACCTTACAGAATAGGAGAGGACTAGACTTATTATTCCTCAAAGACGGGAGTCTCTGTGCCACGCTAAAAGAAGAATGTTGCTTTTATATTGACCATTCAGGAGTAATAGAAGACTCCATGCAAAAGCTAAGGGAAAGGTTAGACAAAAGAAAACGAGACCGAGAATCTCTGGCAACATGGTTCGAGAGCTTATTTTGTAAGTCCCCATGGTTAACTACTCTTGTATCTACCCTTATAGGTCCTTTAATACTCTTGTTTATATTGTTACTAGTTGGGCCTTGTATTATAAATAAGCTTGCTACCTTTGTGAAAGACCGCATCAGTACGGTTCAATTAATGGTTCTAAGACAACAACATCAAAATATGAGAGAACCTGACTGCAATGATACTGCCTCCAGAGATTCTTGGTTCTATGATTAGAGCCTTGTACTAAAAGAAGTTTGGAATGAAAGGAAAATTTTTTGAACAATGTTCCCACACCCAAGTAATGTAAGAACCTATACCTCTGATCTTGTGTGAATGTTTATGTTCCAGGAACTAGCTGACCACAAACTGAACAAGCAATTACTGGCAAAAACCGTATCTTAACTAACATCAGCAGCAGGTAACTGACCTAAAATTGAACTTCTCCTTTTCCAAAGAGCCAATGAGCGAATTCCACGCCAAAGAACCCCTAGACCTTGTATAAATTCCCTTTCTTTTTTGGTTCGGGGTCGACTTCCCTGTCTTCTGCATGAGATACAAGTCTTCCCAAAGCTTCGTCAATAAAGCCTCTTGTGATTGCAACAAGTGGATCTGGTGTGAGTTGCTCAGGGTCGCGCCTGATCTTGAAAAAGTCCTAGTTTGGGATCTTTCAGTAGTAGGTTGTTCAGCTCTCTTGTTCTTAGCAAATAATTACAAAAAGCATGGCCAGGATCAGGTGCACCTAAGTCTCAAGACTTTGCTTTTCAGCACTCTAGCAAGGCCTCTGACAGCAGATTTTCCCATTAAAGTTTGTCTTTTGATTTCTTGATCGCTGGTGCCATGATTGTTAATTGTGGAACTAAGCAAGCTGAAATTTCTAACAACCTCAATCTCCTCTCCTTCCCTCATGGTGATATAGTGGTTAGGTTTAATGGAAGAAAATATGGGTCAATAAGTACATGATGCTGTGATTATTCAGTTTCATGGTAGTTGTTGTTGTTGTTGTTATGTGCCGTCAAGTCACTTGTGACTCATAGCGACCCTATGTACAATAGCCCTAAACCCTGCTCTATCCTGTGCCAATTACACTGCCTCTGACACACCCATCCCGATTACCCCAGTCATTGAATCAATCCACCTCATAGAGGGTCTTTCCCTCCTACGCCATCCCTCCACCCTCCCAAGCATGATGTCCCTCTCCAAGGACCTGTCCCTCCTTATAACATGTCCAAAGTATGTCAGAAAAAGCCCCAGAATCCTTGCCTCCATGGTAGTAGTTAATAAAAGAATTCCTTTTCTATATTTAAAACCAAATATCTTTATTCATAAAGTTTTATTTATAACTTATATTTATTTTAGTTAATTCTCAAAGAAGAAGCAGGCTTCGCCTTGATGGGTGGGCTTCTGAGAAATGTGATCATACCTGTTTGGGGGGGGAACTGAGTCCCCACCTCTTGTGACTCATTTTGCTTCCTATATCTCCTCTTCCCTGCTGTGCCACATTGCTTCAGAAGGCTAAAGATTACAATCCTTAATATGGATTGCATCTCACCCTCAAGAAAATAAAAATCTTTACCACAGGACCAAGAGGCAACAAAAAATTGAAGATGGCAAGGGTTTCATCTTCCTTGGATCCACAATCAAGATCCTTAGTACCAGCAGTTAAAAATAAGAAGATATCAGAGAAGGAAGCACACGATGGGTTCAGGAAGCACTCGATGGAGCAGGAAGTGCACAATTGAGCAGGAAGTGTGTGATGGGACAGCATTGTCTGCGCTGCTCCCACAGTTATTTTTGGGGAAAATTGTTCTCTAGCTTGACCACGTTTGGCCCCTTAACTCAGGTACGTTGGGGAACAATCTGCTGTCAGACTCGACCATGCAGGATCCCTAACTAAGGCAACAGGGAGGTTCTGGGCCCCTCAAAGGAGGTAAGAAGCTACTTCCAGAAGAGAATGAAAGGCTTCCTCCATGCTCACTCCTGTCATGTAAAAAAAACCCTAGCAATCCACATCAGACATTATAAAGAAACAAAATAACCCTTTTCCTAAAAAAAGTAGACTCAGTCAATACCCCATATAGAGAGAATAAAAACAAATATGTTGATATAGAGTTACTTGGTCAGTTACAGGAAAAGATGCAAATGTGGAAAGAAATAATGGAAGTCATTAAGAGAGCAAATACTTCAGAGACAATAATCCAGAAGAAATATATAGATGAGGAGAAACTTGAACAGATATTAATGAAAATACAAAAGATGGAAGAAAAAATTCATAAAATAGACAAAGAGGTACAAGAAGTTAAAAAATGATCACAAGAAAAAGAGGGCACAGCCAACACAGTATTGGAATTAACAGAAAAGCATGAAAATGCAATCCAGAATATTAAGACCAAAATGGCAGAAGTGTCGAACATGCTGGTAGAACTGAAGATGGAACTGAAGATAGAACTGAAGATGGAACAGAGATTCAGTGAGCTGGAAGACAAAAGCCTCACTAGAAACCTCCTTGAAAAAAAAACCAAAAAACAAACAAACAAACAAAAAACCAAACCAGAGACGAGACATAAAGACAATGAAGAAAACATTAGAATTATGTGAGATACCATAAAATGGAATAATATACATATGATTTGGAATTTCAGAACATGGGAGGGACAGGGAAGTCTCTGAGAAGATTGTGGAAGAAGTACTAGAAGAAAACTTTTAAAGAATGGGTAAATCCACATCCAAGAAACATAGAGAACACCAAATAGACTAGACTCAAAAAGAAAAACAACAAGACATATCATAGTCAAATTCTCCAAATTAAAAGATAAGGATAGAATTCTAAAAGCAGCACAAGAAAAGTAACAAGTTACCTACAAAGGGGAAACAATTAGATTAAATTTTGATTTCTTAGCAGAAACCACTGAGAACTAGAAGGCAATGGGATGCCATATACAGAAAGTTGAATGATAACAATTGCCAGGCAAGGATCCTATATCTAGCAAGTCTCTCTATCAATTTTGAAGGGGAAATTAGATTATTTGCAAACAAGAAGTACCTTAAAGAATTTGTGAAAAGAAGATCAAAACTACAAGAATTTTAAGTGAAGTCCTTCACCCAGAGATGCCAAAGGAAAATAAATGGACCATAGTAACCAGAAACAACAGAAAAAGAAGCACAACAAAATGGCAAAAGTAAAACTTGTCCTGACAATTATCACACTTAATGTGAACGGACTAAATGAACCAATTAAGAGAAAAGGAGTAGCAGAATGGATAAAAAACCAAAACCCATCAATATGTTGCTTACAAGAAACACATCTAAAAATGGAGAAGAAAGTCTCAAAATCAAAGGCTGGAAAAAAAACATACCAAGCAAATGGCAACCTCAAAAAAGTAGGAGTGGCAATACTAATCTCTGATAAAATAGACTTCAGAATGAAAAACACCATCGAAGACAAGAAAGGATAAGATTAAAGGCACAATAGATCAAGAAGACATAACCTTGGTCAACATTTATGCACCAAATGACAGACCTGCAAAACACATAAAACAACAGTTAACAGAATTGAAGAGAGAAATAGATAGCAGCACAATAGTAGCAGGAGAGTTCAATATACCATATCACCAGAGGATAGGTCAACTCAAAAGAAACAACAAAGATGCAGAAGAACTAAACTATACAATCAAATAACTTGACCTTGTGGATGTATTCAGAGAACGGCACCCAACTAAAACTCAATTCACTTTCTTCTCAAGTGCACATGGTACATTCTCCAGAATTAATCATATATTAGGCCACAAAGCAAGCCTCAACAAATTAAAAAACATTGAAATAATACAACGTATTTTCTCAGACCACAATGCTATAATATTAGAAATTAACCACAGAAGAGTAAAGTTTATAAACCCACCCATGTGGAGACTAAATAACTCTCTGCTAGAACATGATTTGGTTATAAAAGAAATAAAGAATGAAATAAAAAGATGAAAATAAAAAATTAAGAATGAAACAAATGGTAATAAAGATACAACTTACCAAAACCTCTGGGACACAGTTAAGGCAGTCCTCAGAGCGCAGTTCATAGCAAGAAGCACACACATTAAAAAAAAAGGAAGAAAGAAGAAGATTCAATGATTTAACTCAACACCTTCAGCAAATAGAAGAAGATCAACAATCTAATATTATCGCCTCTAGAAGAAAAAACATTATAAGTACAAGAGCAGAAATCAGTGAGATGGAATACAGAAAAACAGTTGAAACCATCAATAAGACCAGGAGCTGGTTTTTTGAAAGGGTCAATAAAATTGACAAACCACTGGCAAATTTAACAAAAGGAAGAAAAGACACAGATAACTTCGATAATATCAAAATACTATGAAAAGCTATACTCTGATAAATTTGACAACCTAGAGGAAATGGACAAATTCATTGAAACACTTCCCCTGCCCAGATTGACAAGGATAGATATAGAACACTTGAACAAACCCATCACAAGAGAAGAAATTGAAAAGGTCATAAAAAGTCTTCCCCATAAGAAAATTCCTAGACCAGATGGCTTCACAGCTGAATTCTACCAAACATTCAGAGAGAATTTAGATCCATTCTACTTAAATTATTTCAAAAAATTGAAAAAAGAAGGAACACTTCCAGAATCATTCTGTGAAGCAAGCATAACCCTAGTACCAAAACCAGGCAAAGATATTTCCAAGAAAGAAAACTACAAACCAATATCTCTGATGAATATAGATGCAAAAATCCTTAACAAAATCCAAGCCAATAGAATCCAAAAGCACATTTTTTTTAAAAAAAAAAAAGCAAACCAATAAAAGCAAAACCAAAAAGCCCCACTATGACCAAGTGGGATTCATAAAAAGTATGCAGGGATGGTTCAACATAATAAAAATAATAATAATTCACTATCTTAACAAAATAAATAACAAGAATCATATGATCTTAGCAATTGATGCAAAAAAGGCATTTGACAAAATCCAGCAACCTTCCTGATAAAGACATTCAACATTATTGGAATAGAAGGGAATTTCCTCAACGTACTGAAAAGTATATATGCAAAACCAAGAGCCAACATCATTCTTAATAGAGAAAGACTAAAAACATTTTCCTTGCAAACAGGGAGCAGACAGGGATGCCCACTGTCACCACTTCTTTTCAATTTTGTATTGGAAGTGCTTGCTAGGGAAATACGACAAGAGAAGGAAATAAAAGGCATGCAGATTGACAAAGAAATGGTTAAACTGTTGCTATGTGCAGATGATTGATCATGTACACAGAAAACCTAATGACTCAACAAAAAAACTGTTAGAGTTAATAGGCCAATTTAGTAGAGTGGCAGGATATAAGATCAATATCCAAAAATCAATAGGATTCCTCTACAGTAAAAAAAGAGAACTCAGGGATGGAGATCAAGAAAGCAATACCATTTACTATAGCCAACCACAAATTGAGATACTTTGGAGTAAATTTAACTAGGGATACAAGAGACCTATACAAAGAAAACCATAGAGCATTTCTGAAAGACACAATAAAAAAACCTATAGAAATGGAAAAAAATGTGCCCTGTTCATGGATTGCAAGATTCAATATGGTGAAAATGACAATCCTACCAAAAGCAATCTACATGTTCAATGCAATTCCAATCCAGGTACCAAATTCATTGTTCAAGGAGATTGAAAGGGAAATTACTAAATTTATTTGGAAAGACAAGAGACCCCAAATAAGCAAAAGACTTCTTAGAAACAAAAACGAGATTGGAGGCATAGCACTCCCTGACTTCAAAACCTACAGCACACGCAGCAGTGGCAACCAAAACAGCATGGTACTGGTACAGTGACAGGCACATACACCAATGCAACAGAATTGAGAACCCAGAAATAGACCCACCTATCTATGGTCAACTGCTATTCAACAAGGAAATCAAAGATATCAAATGGGGAAATGATAACCTCTTCAACAAATGATGCTGGCAAAACTGGACTTCCACCTGCAGAAAGTTGAAACAGGGTCCACATCTCACACCATACAAAAAAATCAACTCAAGGTGATCAGAGACCTGGGAGTAAAGCCCCAAACCATAATGTTCTTAAGAGACAAACTGGGATCAAGCTTATAAGTGCTAGTCCAAGGTATAAAGACACTGCCAAATATAACCAGAAATGCACAGTCTAAAGAGGATAAAATTGAGGCATGGGACCTTCTAAAGATTAAATCTCTATGCATATAAAAATCTACAGACTGGGAACAAACATTTGGCAATATCTTCTCAGACTAGAGTCTTATAACAAAAGTTTACAGAATACTCCTGGGCCTCCACAAGAAAAAGACTGATAACCCAATTACAAAATGGGCAAAATACATGGAAAGAATTTTCACACAAGACGATATTTGAATAGCAAACAGACACATGAAAAAATGCTCCAAATCACTGGCAATAAGAGAGATGCTAATCAAAACCACAATGACGTAACATCTCACTCCAGTAAGAGTGGCAAAGTTTAACAGGTCAGCAAGTAATAGATGTTGGAGAGGATGTGGTGAGAAAGGAACTCTTATTCATTGTTGGTGGGATTGTAAAATGGTACAACCATTCTGGAAGGCAGTTTGGCACTTCCTTAAAAAAGATGAACATATAAATTTCATATGGTCCAGCTATTCCACTACTTGGAATATACTCTGAGAATAGGAGAACTGAGGCACAAACTGAGATTTGTACACCAATGTTCATAGCAGCATTATTCACCATTGCAAGAACATAGAAACAGCCTAAATGTCCAAACACAAACAAATAGATTAAGACAATATGGTATATTCACATAACACAACACTATGCAGCACTTTGTAAATTATTACCTAACTTGGGAGGGATTGGAGAGCATTATACTGAGTGAACTAACTCAGTCACATAAGGATAAATATTATATAAGACCATTATTGTAGAATGAGTATAAGGATCCAGGAGAATTGGGAGAAGCTGTAAGCAAAGGGATGTGGATGTACAGGAGGAAGAGGGGATTAATTATTGGGTTGTACAATCTGATGGGTGGGGGGGGTGAGAGAAATTTAAAGAATTTGTTTGAATTTTTATTAGAATTTTGTAAATAAACTAATGAAAAGAAAAAAGTCATCTTGGGGAGGGGGAAGGTAGGGAGAGGGGGTAAAATGTGCAACAATGAATGAATATCTAACTTTTCTGTAAACTTTTGTTAAAATGACAATTAAAATGAAAAATACATATGTTTTTAAAAAAAAGAAATCAGAAGATATTTTGCAATGGGAAAATCTATTGTCAAGGAGTTCTCCAAAATGCAAAGGAGTAACGATGTCAATTTAAAAATTAATGTGTACCTGTTCATAGCCATGGTCTTTTCAATTACTTTTGTACATCTTAAAGTTGAGTAATGAAGTAGGATGGCAGAAAAAAACAACTGATGTTTCTCAGCTGTTCTGTTGTGCTGTAGAACAGCATTGAATTGCCAAAGAATAATCAAGTATGTCTTGGAGAAAGTACAACTAGGATGCTTCGGAGAGGTGAAGTTGACAAAAGTTCATCTCACATACTTTGGGCATGTTGTTAAAAGGGGCCAGTCTTTGGAAAAAGACATCATTCTTGGAAAGGACAAAGAAAAAGAGCAAGACTCTCAACAAGATGAATTAACACATGACTGTAACAATAGATGCAAGTATATCAGAAATTAGGTGAGTGGCACAGGATAGGGCAAAATACAGATCTATTGTTCATAGAGTCATTATGAGTCATACTCACCTTGATGGCATCATACTTAATAATATTTATTTTATTTGTTTTACAGTTTGAACTTGCTTTACGATTTCCAAATATGTGACGGCCCTGGCCACCCCAGGTCTGCCCTCCACCAGCAGGCTGGTGAGGCCATAGAGGTCTACATCCCATCATTTTGTTATCAAGAGAGTGACCTGGAGTGGAATTACACAGTATTCAAGATAGATATACTAATGAACAGAAAAAAAAATTTTATTTAAAGAGATACAGTAAATTCCATGCCTTGCTCCAAAAGCTTAAGAAATGGATAAAACACCAGAAATTCCTCATAAACATGTTAGAAACTGAGTCCCAAAAGTCTCAGAACAATGACAACAAGGTTTAGAAACATATGTACAGGCTGTCATTTTATAAAATGAAGAACTTCCCAAACTGTTTCTTGATTTCCTAAACATACAACACTTGCCCTCTCTATGGAAGGCAGAGAGTTGTGGATCTTTTGATGGGACAGCATCTGAAGATAAAGCAAACTGTCCCATGAGCCAGTGCTGTTGTTGTTCAGGGATCCATACATCTTGCCTGCAGCCAGTAATTTTCCAAATATGGTTAATAAAGAAGTTCTCAATGGAATATTTTGCCCTCATCTACAGCCCAGGTGGAAATCCCGTGACTAAAAGAAGTAGATATATAGGCTAAAGCAACCCCAAAAGCATATTATACCTTCTTCTCTAATGTGTATTGAATGTTCTCCAGAATAGATCACATTTTAGGTTATAAGGCAAGCATTAATAAATTTAAAAAAACATAGAAATAATACAAAGCATATTCTCAGACTACAATGCTACAAAGTCAGAAATTAACAAGAGGATAAAGGAAAGAAAACCAACTTGTACATTTGGAAGCTGAATAACACCTTACTTGAACAAGAGTGGGTACTAGAAGAAATAAAAAATGAAATGAAAAAGTTTCTTGAAACAAATGACAATGGGAAAGAAAACTTACCAAAATCTCTGGGAAACAGCAAAAACAGTAATCAGAGGTCAATTTACAGCAATAAGCAAACACATCAGAAGGCAGGGGGGAAAAATGCCAAAATGACCATTGACTCTCCAACCCAACATCTCAAACAATTGAAAAGGAACAGCAAGAAAACCTGGAATCCTCTAAAAAAAGTGAAATTATAAAAATTAGGGCAGAAATAAATAAAATAGAAAGCAGAAAAACAACTGAAGCCATCAACAAAACTAGGAGTTGGTTCTTCAAAAAGGTCTATAAAATCAACAAACAACTAGCAAAACTAACAAAGGAAAAGACACAAATAATCCAAATAAAAGATGAAATGGGCAATGTCACAACAGAACCAACTAAAATAAAACAGCTTACACTGGAATATTATGAAAAATTATACTCAAACAAATACAAAAACTTAGAGGAAATAGACAAATACTTAGAAATTCACAACCTACATAAACTGAAACAAACCAAAATTGAACACCTAAACAGAGCCATTACAAAAGAAAAATTGTAAAGGTGATAAAACAACTCCCAGACCAAAATCTGTCTGTCAGATACTCCTCTAAATCTGAACATTCATATTAAGACAGACTAGGAAGAAGGATTGGCC
>NW_006400026.1:2635692-2651747 GCF_000299155.1 Elephantulus edwardii
ACAAAAAAAAAACAAAAACCCTGGACCAGACGAAATTTATCAAACATTCTGAGAAGAACTGTCACCAATTCTACATAAACTATTTCAGAAAACAGAAAAAGACGGAATTCTCTCAGACTCATTCAATGAAGCAAACATATTCTTGTTACCAAAGCCAGGTAAAGAACCACCAAAATAGAAAATGATAGGCCAATATCTCTCATGAACATAGATGCAAAATTCCTGAATAAAATCTTCACCAGTAAAATCCAATGACACATAAAAAAAAATGACCATGACCAAATGGCATTCATAACAGGTATGCAATAATGGTTAAACACTAGTAAAACTATGAGTGTAATTCATCACATTAGGAAAGTAAACAACAAGAACCACATGATCCTATAAATTGATGCAGAAAAGGCCTTTAACAAACTCTAACACCCTTTCCTGATTAAAACACTCAACAAAATAGGAATAGAGGGGAATTTATTCAGCATAGTAAAAAGTATATATGCAAACCTGAGAGCCAACAGTGTTCTCAATGGAGAGAGATTAAGGGCACTCCCTTCGAGAACAGAAACTAGGCAAGGATGCCCACTACCACCTCTCCTATTCAATATTATATTGGAAGTCTTAGCAATAGCAGTAAGACCAGAGAAGGAAATAAGAGGTATCCAAATTGGCAAAGAGGAGTTAAATTCTCTTTATTTGAAGATGGCATGCTTGTATGATTAGAAAAGCCTAAAGACTCATCAAGAAAACTACTGGACCTTGTTGACCAATATAGCAAGGTGGCAGGATACAAGATCAACATACAAAAATCAATGGAATTTCTCTACAGTGACAAAGAGAATATAGAACTGGAGCTAAGAAAAACAGTAAACTTCCCAATAGCTAATCACAAGATTAAATACTTGGAAGTAAATCTAACTAGAAACACAAAGGACCTATTCAAAGAAAATTACAAAACATTACTATAAGAAACAAAAAGAAATCTGAAGAAATGGAAGAATATACCGTGCTCTTGGATAGGAAGACAATATTTTGAAAATTACAATTCTACCAAAGACAATCTAAACATTCAATGCCATTCCAATACAAATACCAATTCCATTCTTCAACAAGAGGGAAAAGGCAATTTCCAATTTCATCTGGATTGAACGAGACCCCCCAAAAGCAAAGCACTTCTTAAAAAGAAAAACAACATAGAAAGCATCTCACTCCCTTATCTCAAATCCTACTGCACAATAGTGGTGGTCAAGACAGTGTGGTCCTGGTATGATGACAGAAACATAGATCAATGGGATAGAATTGAGAAGCCAGAAATCAGCCCATCTATCTCTGGTCAACTGATGTTTGACAAGAAGATTAAATTAGTTAAATGGGGAAACAATAGCTTTTTAACAAATGGTGCTGGCAAAATTGGAAAAATTATGTACAGAAAACTCAAGCAAGACCCATACCTCACACAATACACAAAAACCAACTTAAAATGTATCAAGGATCTAGGACTAAATCCAAGGACTATAAACTTCATCAAAGAAACGCTTGGAAGAAGTTTAGAAGCCCTAATCCACAAGATGAAGAGTCTTCCAAGCATCCTGAGAAACCTAAGACCAGGAAAGGATAAAATAGATGAATGGGACCTTCTAAGAATCAAGTCCATATGCACATCAAAAAACTTTTCCAACAGGAAAAGTCACAGACTTTTTCTTCAGTAAGAAAGTCACAGACTGGGAAAGAATATTTGGTAATGACATGTCTGATAAAGAACTTATATCTAGAATTTCTAGAATACTTGAGCACCACAAGAAGATAAAGGTAAACAACTCAATTGCAAAATGGGCACAGGATATGAACCAACACTTCACCAAAGAAAACATTCAGATGACAAACAAACACATGAAGAAATGTTCAAAATCCCTAGCTTTAAGAGAGATGCAAATCAAAACAATTATGAGTTATCATATCACCACAATAACAATAACAAAGTTCAGAAGAGCAATAAACAACAAATGGAGCGAGATTGTGGAGAAACTGGGACCCTTATCCACTGTTGAGTGTAAAATGGTGCAACCACAATGGAAGGTAGTATGGTGCTTTCTCAAAAAAGTTGGAAATAGAAATACTATTTGACCCAGAAATTCCACTACTGGGAAAATACCCTAAAGAAACCAGAATTGTCATCCAAGCAGATATATGCACACCTATGTTTATTGCTGCTTTGTACACAATAACAAAGAGTCGGAAACAACCCAAGTGCCCATCAACAAATGAATGGATAGAGAAGCTATGGTATATTTACACAATGGAATACTACACAGTATTGAAAAACAAGGAACTCATTAAATATACAAAATGGGTGAACTTGGAGGACCTTATGCTGAGTGAAATATCTCAGTCACAAAAGGACAAATATTATATAATGTCACTGTTATAAAACAGGATTGACATCGGGGTTGGGGAAAACTAAGAAAAGGGGGGGTAAATAATGCACACTGCATATAAACAGATGAGGGAAAGAATTGCTTCAAAGGAATTAATTATTAGGTATTGTTTTCATGACAACAGTCCAGATTAAGAGCTGCATATTAAAGTAAACTTGGTGGCGGGGGGGGGGGGAGGAAAGAATTGTGTAACCATGAAAGATGTTTTTTTCCAAAGAGAAAATCGAACTAGGGAGGGGGATGGGCAGGGAGAAAAATGTGCAACAATGAATGAATAGAAATCATGTTTTCTATAAACTTTCATTAAAATCTCAATTTAAAAAATTCTCAGAAAGTAAATAGAAAAAGAAGCAATATCCTTCCATATGATTTGCAGTCTCTGAAAACCTAATAAAGTTGAACTCCAAATCAATGGAAGAAAAAGAACAAAAAATGAAAGACTTCCAAATATGTTAGTCTCATGGTGTCTGGACTTGCATTTGTTGAAACTGTCTATGAACACTAAAAAACATGAAGAAATTATATGAATGAGTATGAATAGCCCTTTAAAGAAGGCAATTATGACCATATTATTTAGTGCCCAGGTAATTTTGTTCATACCACAGCTTCTTCCAACCAACTGATTGTTGAAGTTAGTCAGAAAAAAAAAATTCAAATTTCTTTCTTTATTTGTCTTGTAAACGGTTTGTCTTTATTGCTTCCCCCTAGTCTTTGTGCAAAATAATGTATTTCTGAACTGGCAGGATTCTGCCAACAACCATTTTCTCTGGGGACTTAGAGAACTGAGGCAGACTTCTCTAATAGGCCTTGTGGAGTAATTCTGGATGAGTATCTTAGTTTGTGAGTACTGCTGTAACAAAAAGTACCACAAGGTGGAAGAATTTAAAGAACTTAAATACATCTCTTTATAATTTAAAGACTGGAAGTCTAATTTCAGGATATGGCTAAGATCAAGTTTCATGTGATTTGTGAACAAATAATATTTTAATTTAAATGCTTCTTTCCACTTAATGAAAATGATAATATCACAAAAGATTAGTTTTCTTAAACAACGTATAAATTTTTTTTGATACAATAGACAAAGAGCACACTACTATTAATTTTATAGAAATAACCAAACACCTTGAGGAAATGAGTCACTGGGCTTGGTTTAGTGACTTAATCTCAGGAAACACCTAGACCAATAACATAGTATACTCCACAAATACATCTACATCCTATTTTTGTGAGTTGCAACTGAAATCTTAAAAGGCTTATGAATGACCATCTAAAGAACAGCTAAGGTAATGACAAGAATACCCATTCATATATCCCTTTTAAACAGTTCTCTCCTTCCTCTGTTTCAATGCAATATATGTCTTTCCTCCCCTTTTTTCTGTCTTCCCTTAACCCTGATGTCAGTCTCATTTTCCAACAGTGGCCCTATGCAATATTTGTCCTTTTGTGACTGAGATATTTCACTCAGCATAATATCCTCCAGCGTCATCCATTTTGTATAATATTTCATGAGTTCCTTATTTTTCAATGCTGCATAGTATTCCATTGTGTGAATATACCAGAGCTTCTCTATCCATTCATTTGTTGATGGGCACTTGGGTTGTTTCCAGCTCTTTGCTATTGTGAACAATGCCCCAATAAACATGGTGTGCATATAAGGCTGCATAGTGGAGTGGACTTGGGGGGAGGGATTGCATAATAATGAAAGAGTTTTTCTTTTTCTTTTCAAGGAGAAGGGTGAATTGGGTGGGCAAGGAGAAAACTGCAACAATGAATGCCTGGAAACCCTAAGTCTCTGTAAACTTTCATTAAAATTAATAAAAATTTTTTTAAAGGAACACCTAATGGTCTTTCTTCAATTAGAGCAAAGAAAAGTATGAAGATAATTAGTCTAAAGAACTAGCAGACCTGATGAACCACAGCCTCTGCTACTCTGAGACCAGAAGAACAACCTGCAACCATTACTAACAGCTCTGATAAGGCTAATGATGGAAGGGTCTTAATGACAAGAGAAGGAAAAAAATTGTAAAATAAATTTAAGAATTATAAAAAAAAAGAACAGACATACTGGTCTGATAAAAACTCATGGAAGCCTCAAAACTGTGATCTCTAGGCACTCTTCAAGCCTGGAACGGAACCCATTCCCAGGATTTAACATGCAGTCAAGCAACAGACAGGTCTAAAATGTTGAAAATAACACTTGAAAAACACTTCCAGGTATAATCAACTACATAACCAAAAGGACAGAATTTTCCCAAATGTAAAACTAATAAAACGTAAAGGAGTATGAAAGAAAGACAAAATATATTGAAATAGGGACCCTGAGAAGAGTGGTTATTACATTGAGAGGGTTGCAACCAGTGTCACAGAACAAAATATGTATAGATTGTTAAATGCAGAGCTAATTTGCTTTGCAAACTTTGACACAAAATACAATGAAAAGGTTTCAAAGGCTACACATTACACAGAAGATTGCCCATCTTTTTTCCTTGGAATTACTGCTGGATTTGATTCCTTTGAGTAGCAGTACAACTATCTATGGACTACACCACTAGATTGCATTTAAATATTAAATAGTAACCAAAAGATAAAAAGAACAAAAGAAAGATAAGAGGAAACAATGGAAAAGCCTAGGATTGTCCTTTGCCTACTTTGTTTAGAATTAATTCAGACAAGCTAAATTTATTGATTTATTTAATTCACTATAGCAGAGTTGTCACTGTGAACAGGGACACAACAATAACAACACCAAAAAAGTTCTTACTTGTTACTAAAGTCAAATGTCTCCTCTGTGAGTTCATTCTCAAAGCTAAATCTGAAAGGAATGAGTTGTTGTTGTTGTTGTTATTTTGGGTGCTAACATTGTACTGTTATGTCATTGACTCTTAACAATCCTATGAACAACAGATCTGAAGCCTCTCCTAAATGTAACCTAGATCTACTATAAATGACTAAAGAAATATGTATTAGTGCTTGTGTCCCCTGAAACTAACACCCTTATTCATTCAATTGTTTTTTTCTTGAATATTTGCCAATCTTGATACTACATATAAAAGCAAACAATAGATAAAATCCTTACCCTCCTAGTGTGTAAATACTCTCTGGAGGAGACAATAAGCAAAATAATTAAGTGATGGATATATACATATGAGAAGGAGGTAAGACTTATAGAGAAAAACAAGACAGGGAAAGAAGAGTAGAGTGTGAGAGTCCTTGTTATTTTAAAATATCCAGGAAGACCTCTTGATTTGATGGAACAAATGTAGTAGACCATGTGAAAGTACAAAATCCCCGAGAAATGTACCTGAGTGTTAGTGAAGTGGTTCATATAGCTGGGAAAAGAGGAGCTTGGAATGAGGATGAGAGCCATAGATGTCCTAAGAGAAAATAGGATTCTGGATGTCATTGGCAGGATAGAGGTTGGATGTGGGCATGAGAGGAAGGGAAGAATCAAGCAAAACTCCATGGATTTTGTACTTTGGCACAGGATAGGTAGAGTTGTCCTTAACTGACACAGAGAAGAATTCAAATGAGGGAATTGATAAATAAAGCGGTAAGTGGACATTTTGAGATGTTTATTGGGTGCTCACTTTAAGATATCAAACAGGCAGCTGAACATTCAAGCTCAAGTACAGAGAAAAGGTAAAAAACAGATAAGCAGTTTGGTGTATCTCCAGGCACAGATGATATATCAAGTCACAAGTGTGGGTGAGATCACCAGGGGGAGTATGCACACAGGCCAGAGAGAGGTCCCATGTCTGAGTCCTGTGGCAAACCACTGTTAAAACGTTTTGGAATGAAGGAAAGACACTGAGAAGGGGTAGCCAGTAATTGGCGTTAGGGATGGGGGAAGGGGAGCAGAAGGAGGGAAGGGATAAAAATTTAAATAAAGACAAGAAAAGATGTTTTCTTGGAAGTAAAACCCTGAGTGGTGCAAACAGGTAACTGTTGGCTACTTGACTGTTAATCAAACAGTTGGAGATTTAAGTCCACGCAGAGTCTGCTTCAGAAGGAAGGTTTAGAGAGCTTCTAAAAAATTAGCCATTGAAAGCCCTGTGGAGTACAGTTCTATTCTCATACACATGAGGGTGAGGAGAGAAAGCACGCAATCACATACACAGTACTTCATGGATGTTATTAAGCAAGTCAAGTGCTGTAAGGTGAGAATGACAATTGACCACTGAGTTTTCCAAAATTGAAGTCACTGGTGACTTTATTTGAGAGCAGCTGCAGTCTAGGGGTAGAGTAGGAAAAGGCTGATCAAAGAAAGTTTAAACGAGGATGAGAAGGAGAATTTCAGGGAATGGAGGAAATGAAGAAAGTGGCAGAGAGTAAGTTTTGTGCACAAACATGGAACTGGCTTCAGAGAGGAGCTGGGTAGCATTATGTATGGTGTCATGTGGGGGTCTATGGGCAATTTTTTTCTTATGTATTTTCTATACCATTCATCACATTAGTAGGAGGATGGTCAGGTAATGATGTATGTGATACAAGCACACTTTAATGAACTGATGGGTTGAATTTTCTTCCATATATAACACTTAAAAATCTGTTCATATGCTGTTAAATTTACTTTGGATCATAAGCATTTCATGTGTATCAGGATACAGCTCCACTGCATAAGATTTCCACTTACTGGTTTTTCACAAGTAGATTGTCGATCTTTCCTTTGTGATCCCTGAGTGGACTCAAATCTCTAACCTTCTGGTCAACAGCTGAGCGTACGCCTGTTATGTTATGTGGAAGAGGAAGGAGGAGGAGAAAGTGAAAAAGGAGCCTAAGCACTGAAAAACCAAGAACACCTGAACGAAGCTTCCAGCCAACATTGAGAAGGTTTAACTCATGTTTTCTGAGTGATAAATATAACCTGGCCAAGTGGGAAGCATATTCCTGCAGAATACACTTTCTGTTCCACGGGAGAAGGGAATGTTTACTCCCTTCCCTCCCAGGCATTCTGTGGGATTTAGGTAGCTGATTTCACATCAGCAAAGCAAACATAAAAGAGAAATGTTAACGTGAGTGACGAATAAAGAAAGTGCTCCTCAGGAGAGCAGAGCTGAGCTAACTTTGTATGTACTATAAAATATTAACTGAATTCTGTTTGAAGTCTTCCTGAAATATAGAATATTCCACAGGGCAGAGAAGACTGCATTTGACTTAAGGCATTCCACCATACGAAAATAGTAGCATCATCAGAGAAAGAAAACATGTAAATTTTATAAAGATTAATAATAATTTATAATAGCATAAAAAATGAAAGAAGTCTCCTTAATACAAGAGATGAAGGGCCTAGTTTTCATATTTTTTAAATTATAATATTCATTTCAATAGATACTTAATTTTAATAGCATATTATAACTTTGATTTTTATTTTCAATTGAATTTTACCTTTATGTAAATCCTGCAAATAACTACATGAGAAAGTTCTTTAAAAAATTAAGGATCAATGACAAATGAGAATAGTAGAAACAAGAGATCAGAAACAGGAATTCACAGGAAAGCCATACCCATGAGGAGTTTATGAATCCTGACATAAAAATCAATGTCTCTGACCTTTAAGTAACTCTAAACAACAGGTTAGGTCTTAAATCAGTCTACTAGACTGATGCAAAATAAATTGTTCATTACACAGTTTTATATGTAAGGTGATTTCCTACAGTCTCTAGTGTATTAGTCTGCCCAGGAGAGAAAAGAAATAAAAAGAGTTACTTCTTTCCACTGGACATCCATCAATTGATATTTGACGAACTGAGCCCCTGGATAAGTGTTTTCTGCACAATGAATTCTTTAAACATTTCCTCTACCTTTACCTCCTCTCAGCACTAGTAAAACCCAGTAAGGGAATTAAAAAATCACTAATGCTATCTCTCTAATTCCCTCTCCTATTGCCATCAAGTAGGAAAGAACTCATAGCTGCCCCTCCAGTGGGTTTTGAGAGGTTATAAATCACATAAGAGAAGGCTGCCTATCTTTCCTACATGGAACAGGTGGTAGATTTGAACTACCTGCCAGTGAGTTGGCAGTGCTTCTCCTTACCCACTTGGCCACTAGGGCTCCTGACTGATGTAATGATATAACACTATAAATATCAAAAGAAACAGACTCTTGAATCAATTAGCAGAATATGAGAGGAGGAGAACCAACTCTGTGAAGCATTAGATTTAATAAAAAGCAAAGCTGTCACTTTAAAGACTAAGGTGTGTGTGATCCAAGCCTTAGTATTTTCATTTGTTTCATATGCATCAGTATGTTGAACAATTAACAAGGAAGACTAAAGAAAAATAAATGCCTTTGAATTGTAGTATTGGCAAAGACTACTGAATACACCATGGATATGTCAAAAAAACAAGTCTGTCTTGGAGGAAGTGTAACCAGAATACTGCTTAGACTTAAAGATCATGAAATTTTGTCTCACATATTTCAGGCATATTGCCAGGAGGATGGAGTCATTGGGAAAAGACATGCTGAGAAAGGTAAGGGGTATGTGAAAAAAAAGGAAAGTCCTCAGCAAGATTGATTAACAGGGTGACTGCAACAATATGGCAGAGATTATGAGAATGGGGCAAGACAGAAAAAAAAGTTTAGATTTGTTGTCCATAGAGGTCGCTAGGAGTTATAGTTGACTTGAAGGCACTTAACAATAAGAAGACCGCCTATTATAGAAAAAAAATTATTGGATTTATTGCAGGTGTATGGTTGTGTATAGCAACTCTATAATTTTGGAAAACCCCCTTACCCTTACCTTTTTAACACATACTACTCTTTCTTCCACATTCACGGTTTTTAATAATAATAACAACAATAAAACCTTAAATCACTTGCCATAAAGTCAATTCCTCCTCATGGTGCCCTTATTGTTATAGAGCAGAATGGCTCCATCAGTTTTTCTTGGCTGCGATTTTATAGAAACAGATCATCAGGACTTTCATTCAGGACACTGCTGGGTAGATTCAAACTTCTAACTTTTAGGTTAGTTACTCATGTTGCCATTGAGTCAGTTTTCAACTCCTAGCTGACCCTTCATCAGTTTTTCAAGGTTGTTAATTACAAGGGAGGAGATTGCCCATCTTTCTCCCACTAAGCAGCTGGTGGATTTGAACTCCTGAAAAATGAGGCCTTCGGGTTGGCAGTGTAACTCCCTGTAGACTAAGCCATCTGAACTATCGTGTTGTTGTATTAAGTGCTTCAAGTCAACCATGACTCATATCCACCCTATGAATAACAGATTAGAACTTTGTCCTTATCCTGCAACCTCTACATCATCTTTGACATGCTTGAACACATTGTTAGTCATTGTGCCAGTCTATGTCTTTGAAGGGCTTCCTCTCTTTTCCTGAACTTATACCATTCTCATCATGATTTGGAGTGGAATGAAAACTGTGTTAACTAGGGATTTTAATAAGGACAATAATAGTTAAGTATTGAAGCTTGTAACATAAAAGTATGCCGAGAAAAAAAAAAAACTAGCTCAAATTCCATAACTCCAGATAAGAACTAATACATTAGGAATATTCTTCCAATCCATTTTCTATGCCAAAAAAAATACGTATTTTTTTCAGCCACCAAATATTGTGATGCATATGCCATTAATATTATGCTTTACTTATGTAACACTGTCATAAGCAATATTTAAGTTATTAAATATTTTATGTTTATTTTACATGGCTACACAGCACTCAATATTATAAAACTAACTACAAAACCCCACCATCATTTAGTGGATTCCAACTCTCAGTGACTCTACAGGACAGAGTAGAATTTCCTCATAAGGTTTCAAAGACTGCAAACATTTACAAAAGCAGGCTGCCCTATTTTCTCCCATGGAGTGGCTGATGGGTTCAAACCACCAGCCTTGAAGTTAGCAGTCAAATATTTCAATCACTATGCCCCAGAGCTCCATTCCATACTTAAATATTATTAAATAGTCTTTTAAGCAATGTTTTTTGTTGAATTCAAGGATTCTATGTTTCACTATTGGAAATATAATTCTGAAAATATACACTTTTACAGATTTTTTTCAATTGTTGAGTATTTTTATTTTTCTTTTTTTCTCAACAATCAGAGTATTGCCTTTCCTTCTACTTTACTTTAATACCTGTCTCAGTACCTCTTCAATAGCATGGAGTAATGGATTTTTAAAATATTATAGACAAATTTTCTGAGGCATGCACCAGCAGCTGATGTGGAGGCATGCACCAGGGCTGCAACTGGTGAACAAAGACATGAGAGAGGGGAGCAGCAGACCAGCAGCAGCTCTAAAAAGTAGAAGTGGGTGGAGATAGCTTGAAAGACTAGAGCTGCTATGGGCAGAATCTGCACAAGGAAGTGGTGCAGTGCTGGTGGCAGCCTTAAGACAGAGTGGAGCAGCAAGAGCAAGACAAACCAGAATCACAGAAGTGGCTGGAGGCCTGAGCCACCATATCTAGCATTTGGTAGGGAAGGAGGGAGAGGAGTGCTGGCCAGGTAAGGCAAGGGTCAGAAGAAGGGAGGCAGAAGTTGATGTGGAGGAAGTGGATGCAGGTAGAACAGCGGTGGAACTAAATCAAAGGTGCCTAAAGGGAGAAGGATAGGGAACTAGCATTTAATTGGTTGCTTATACCTCATCTGCTCTTCTGGGTAAAATGCTTGTCTGCTAGATACAACTCTAAGTTGAACATTTAAATTAAGGCATGCTAGAAGAAGGTTGGTCATCCACTTCTGAAACAAGAATCATTCAGAAACCCTATGCAAAATAGAGCACACTTAAATTAGACTACCATACATGGCACTTGAGGCTCAGCCATCTGGTTGAAAAACACAAAAGAGGAGGAACTGTAGCAAGCAGACACTTCTTATTGGAATGTGGAATGTGAGAAGCAAGAATATAGGTAAATTGTATATTATTAAGAGAGAAATGGAACAAATAAATACCGATATACTATGCATTGGAGAAATGAGAAGGACTGTCATGGAGCACTTTGAATCAGACAAACATATGATCTACTATGCTAGAAAAGAAACATATGATCTACTATGCTGGAAATAAAAAGCTGAGGAAAAAGGGAATCATGTTCATAGTCAAAATGACCATTTCCAGATCCATCTTGAAATACAATGTTGTATACATTATATCCATATGCATACAAGAAATGCCTGTCAATACCACCATCATTCAAATATATGCACCAACAAAGAGAGCAAAAGACAAAGAAATAGATGATTTGTATCAACTTTTGTAGTCAGAAATTAATTGAACACGCAACCAGGATACACTAATAAAAATAGGTAACTGGTAAAGGGAGCTCTGGTGGCCTAGTGTCAAGAAGCTGCAACTGCAATCCTGAAGGTGTGCAGTTCAAATCCACCAGGTGTATTGCTGGAGAAGGGTGGGTAATCTCCTCCTGTGCCAGTCAGATCCAATGAGAAAGAGGGGAGGGAGATGGGGAAGGGAGAGGCAGGAAGGGGGAGAGGGAGAGATGGGTGACTGGATTGCAAACATTGGGAGTAGAGAAGAAGAATCAGTAGTTTGAAAACATGGGATTGGTGACAGAAATGTGATGCGGCTGGGGACAGAATGATAGAATTCTATACAGTAATGATTTATTTATTGCAATTACCTTTTATAAGAAACATAAATGGCAGATAGATATACATACATATGAGAGAGAGAGATTGATTGAGATCTCACCTGATGATCTGCACAGGAATGGTATTGACTACATCTGTGGAAAGAATAGTTGGAAAAATTCAATATCAGCTGTGAAACCTAGGCCAGGTGCTGATTGTGGAACAGGTCAACAACTAATCATATTGCAAATTTAAACTGAAGCTAAAGAAATTCAACTCAAATCTACAAGAATCAAAATCTGGCCTTGAGTCTATCCCACCTGAATTAAAAAATCATCTCAGGAACAGATCTAAGGCCTTGAACACTGGTGAGTGAAAGCCAGATGAGCTATGGGAGGATATCAAGAATATTATCCATTAAGAATGCAAAAAGTTATTACAAAAACAGAAGAGGAAGAAAAGATCAAGGTGGATGTCAGAAGAGACTCTGAATATTGTGTTAGAGTGCTGAGAAGCCAAAGCAAAGGGGAGAGATAAAGACATTAAAAAGCTGAATAGAACATTTCAAAGGGCATCATGGGAAGACAAAGCAAATTATTATAATGAAATGTGCAAAAAGCTGAGCTCAGAAAATCAAAGGGCCAAACTTTCTCAGTAGTCCTTAAGCTGAAGAAACTGAAGAACAAATTCAGGTCTTGAGTTTAAATACTTAAGGATGCTATAGGCAGGATATTGAATGATACCGGAAGCATCAAGAGAAGATGGAATGAGTACACAGAATCATTGTTCAAAAAAGAACTGGCTAACACAGAAGTATTTCATGAAACAACTTATGTTCAAGAGGCAATGGTGATTAAAGAGGAAGTCCAAGTTGCTCTGAAGGAATTGGCAAAAAAACAAGGCCCCAATAATTGATGGATGGTGTATCAACTGGCATATTTCAACAAACAGATACAGATTTGGAAATGTTAACCAGGCTGTGCCAAGAAATCTGGAGGACAACCACCTAGCCAACTGACTGGAAGAGATATTTATTCCCATTCCAAAATAAGATAATCCAAAAGAGTGAGGAAATTATAGAACAATGTCACTAATA
This sequence comes from Elephantulus edwardii, assembly GCF_000299155.1. Taxonomy (NCBI): domain Eukaryota; kingdom Metazoa; phylum Chordata; class Mammalia; order Macroscelidea; family Macroscelididae; genus Elephantulus; species Elephantulus edwardii. Next base: position 2,648,761 of record NW_006400026.1, read on the forward strand.
CCACACACAAGAAAATCCTGCTGAAGATTATCCAAAAGCAACTGAAACAGTACAAAGAAATATAAGCTGAATTTAGAAGAGGTCGTGGCACTAGGGACATCATTGCTACTGTCAGATGGATCTTGGCCAAAAGCAGAGTACTGGAGGAATGTCTAGCTGTGCTTCATTGACTATGCAAAGGCATTTGACTACATGGATCACAGCAAATTGTGGCTAGCCTTGAGAAGAGTGGGAATCCCAGAACACCTGATTGTGCTCATGAAAAACCTATATTGGGACCAGGAGGCAGTTGTCAGAACAGAGCAAAGAAACACTGCATGGTTCAAAATTTTAAAAAAAGGAGTGTGTCAGGAATGCATCCTATCTCTATATCTTTTCAATATTTATGCAGAACAAATCATTGGGAAGGCTGGACTCTATGAGGAGGAATGTGACATCAGAATTGGAGAAAGACTCATCAACAACTAGCATTATGAAGATGACACAACCTTGCTAAAATAGGAAAAACTGAAATATTTGCTGCAGAGGGTCAAGGACTATAGTTTTCAATATGAATTGAAGCTCAACATCAAAAAGACGAAAATTCTCAACACAGATCCAATTGGCAACACCGTAATAGATGGAGAAGAGATTGAAAATGTTAAGAATTTCATCTTGCTTGGTTCAACAATCAACACTCCTGGTACCAACAGTCAGGAAATCAAAAGACTAATTGCATTAGAAAAATATTCTGTCAGGGACCTCTCCAGAGTACTAAAGAGCAAGGATGTCAATCTAGAGACTAAAGTATGCCTGGTCCATGCTCTGGTTTTTGTAATTACTTGCTATGCATCAGAGAGCTGGACAATGACCAAAGATGATGAAAGAAGAATCAATGCCTTTGAGCTGTGGTGCTGGAAAAGAGTATTGAACTTTCTTGGAGAGGGAAAAACCAACCTGCTCCTTGAAGGCGAGGATTTTGAAGCTCAGTCTCACATACTTTGGGAATGTAGCTAGGAGGGACGAGTCTTTGGAGAAGGATACCATTCTTGGAAGATTTAGAGGGACTGAGCAAGAGAGGAAGATCCCCGATAAAATGGATAGACATAATAACTGGGGTAATAAGGGTAATTGTGTCAGAGATAGTGAGATTGGTTCAGAATAGAGCAGGATCTGCTGTGGTCACTATGAGTCATAGTTGACGGCACATAACAACAGCAGGCAATGTTGTAGGGTAATGTGGGATAAAAACCCAAATTTTAGTTTTTGCTTTTATTTCCTGGGAGATAACTATAAAATGCAACCTCAAAGACTGCAGCCTCCAATATGAATTGAGACTCAATGTCAAGAAGACAAAGATTCTCACCACTAGACCAATTGGCAGCATCAGGATGGATGGTGAAGAGATAGAGATTGTACACAGCTTTAGTTTGCTTGGCTCCACAGTCAACAGTCTTGGCACCAGCAGCCAGGAAATTAAAAGGCACATTGCCATGGGAAAGTCTGCTGTTAGGGACCTCTCCAAAGTACTGAAGAGCAATGGTGTCTCTCTGGAGACTAAGGTGCGTCTGATACAGGCCATGGTCTTCACAATCACTTGTTATGCATCAGAGAGTTGGACAATGACCAAGGAGGATAGAAGGAGAATTGATGCCTTTGAGCTGTGGTGCTGGAGAAGAGTATTGAGAATACCATGGAGTGCTAGGAAACCAAACAGATTTGTCCTGGAAAGGGTTAAACTGGGTGGCTCCTTGGAGGCAAGGATTCTGAGGCTCCATCTAACATACTTTGGACATGTTGTAAGGAGAGACCGGTCCTTGGAGAAGGACATCATGCTTGGGAGGGTGGAGGGACAGCGCAGGAAGGGAAGGCCCTCTATGAGGTGGATTGATTCAGTGACTGGGATAATCGGTATGGGAGTGTCAGAGACGGTGCGATTGGCACAGGACAGAGCAGAGTTTAGGGCTGTTGTACATAGGGTCACTATGAGTCGCAAGCGACTTGATGGCACACAACAACAACAACAACTATAAACTCTTAGAATTTCCCTAGTAGAAGTACATTTATTACTAAAGATTTCTTATACCACTTTGGGAGTTTTGAAATTAATTTGGGGTTGGGTAGCTCACAAATAATATTTGGTAGACTGGTTTCTGCTTCAGGGACAGATGCAGCATGACTCAGTCAACCATGTCTGTATACTAAAGTCCATCAAGACTATAAACACAGAAGAGGTGCCATGGACTTCCTGGTTGGTGAAAGATAGCAAAGTGGCAAGGGAGTGCCCTTAAGGACATTTAAGCTTTGTATTGGGAACTTTCCCCCAACTTTATCCTCTATACCTCTTCTTTTTGTTAATTCTACCTCTGGTGATGTGCTCTATAGAAAGTTGCCTTTATAACCCAAAATGGTGTCTTTCTGGTGGTTCAAATGTATGATTGGCTCTGAAAGAGAAGGGTGAGTAATCTATATCTTTCTGATTTAGAGCCTCTAAAACCTGTAAGTTAAACTACGAGTAGTTCTGACCCAATGGCAATTACTTTCCATTTTTTTAGGGTGATTGTGTGTTCTTTTTTCCTATAATAAGTCTGTACTTGTAGGGATAGAAATTTCCATGAGTTCTGTGAATCACTTCAGTGAATTATCAAACTCAGAGTAGTGGAGAACAGCAGATTAGGATGGAGGGAGTCCAACAGTGACTTCCTAGGTTGCTACTGGTATCACAAAGGGGTAATTGGAAAACCCAAAATCTCTGTTTATCAGGCCAGAGTGTCTTCTGGACTCCTGAACTCACAGTTGGTGCCTGCAATTAGACATGCGACATATAACCAAAGTGAGGGTGACTAGAGTCAGACAAAGAATAGTGTTTTCTTTTTTTTTATTTAGAGAATACTTTATTAGTTTCTGTAATCAAACCCATGTAGATAAGACCTTACATATTTAATACAGTGCATTACCCCTGTACAAATGGAAAAAAAAATTAACATTTCTAGACCAATATGGCTGTT
>NW_006400026.1:2652357-2658235 GCF_000299155.1 Elephantulus edwardii
GACAGGATTTCCTTTCATTAGTGGCACAGTTCTAAGTACTCATTACTCTTCATGAATATCAGCTAAAAACCATTAAAAATGGAGGTCACGGTGTGGGACTATGACATCGTTAAAAAAAAAACTGTTAAAAAGAAAAATCCCGCCCAAAATGAAAACAACAACAAAAAAATCTCATTGGATCCATACAAAGTAGACCAAGTGGAGGCAAGCAGTACACTCAACCTACCTATTATTTTACCAAATCTGTTATGCTTGGATGGTGAGAGCTTCACAGAAGAAAAGGAGATGACCACATAACACTTCAAGGCTCTGGGCCACAACCAAAAACAGCATCACTTCAAACACAAGCAGCAGCTAAACAGTGCTTATTTAGAGATGTTCAAGGATGCTGACACCAATCCTTAATCACCTGCTCACTCATTCAGGAAGAAGGGGAGATCAGTTACTCTACTTTGATTGTGTCAACTCAAACAACATGTTACAAAATAAGCAAGCTGCCATAATGAAAAATAAGGCTCCTCTATCCAGCACCAACTATCTTCGGTCAGACAAAGAATAGTTTTATGTAGCTGGTGTCAGATTGAACTTGGAAGTCGAGAGTAAGATTTGGTTTTTACTGATTATGATCCTCATAGATATTTTACATTAATTTGAATTTTGTTTTCCAGTGAAACTAATATTTTCCATGTATTCTATGATCTTTTTTATCTCTTCATCTAAATGAGAATTCCAGAACAGTATATAGTGTTCCTGGAGAACCTGAACTTAGATCAAGGGATAGTGTTTTTGGTTGTTTTTTTTTAAAACATAACAATATATGCTTCAAATCAGGAGACGTGTGCATTATGGTTGCAGAATTTCACCACACTTATGCAATATGCTGAGGAGATAATCATGGAAGCTGGACTATGTAATAAAGAATGAAACATGAAAATTGGAGGAAGACTCATTAATAACCTGTGATAACCAAATGATAAAACTTTTCTTGTGGAAATTGGAGATTTAAGGCACTTACTGAAGAAGATAAAAAAATTATACACCTTCAGTATGGATTACACTTCAATATAAAGAAAATTAAATATACTTACAGCTGGACCCATAAGGAACATTATGATACACTAAGAAAAGATTGAAGTTGTCAAGCATCTCATTTTACTTGATCTACAGCTAATGTCTGTGAAAGTAGCAGTTCTATATGGTTTTTCATAGTACCTTACCTTAAATGTTAATGTACTTTCTGGTAGGAAAGGATGGGTCCTATGGAAGGGTATTAAAAGGGTGTGCAGGTTGAAGCCTTACAGAAAATTTCTGGAGGAATTATCAAGTTGTGAGTGAGTTCATCAAATTGTACATGTGTGTAAAGGAACCACACAGCAGCCAGCTTCAATCTTTGCAGATGAGAACAGACTAGGAAGATTCTATGACCAGTGGAAGAAGCATGACTCACTCAAGTTCTACTACATACTGTTGTTGTTAGCTGTCCCAGAATCAACCCTGACTAAGGCTGACCTCATGGAAAATAGGATCACCCTACAATAATTCATAGGTTTTTATTAACAGGGTTTGGTTTTGGTTTTTTGTTTCTTTGTGGGTTTTGGGTTTTGTTTTGTCTTGTTTTTTAAAAAAGAGCAGCAGAACTTTACACCTAACTTGTAAGCTCTCTTGAAACCTATTCAGCATCACAGAAGCATGTGCTTCTTTGTTACAGGAGGAGGCAAGAGGTTGTACAAGAGGTTTATCAAGGCAGAAACAGGAACTGAAAGCAAGGAAACTGGAGATACAAGTTAAGCAATAGAGAGAGATAACAGACTAAAGAGGCATTTAAGTGGTGGTTGTTATGTTGTCATTAGGCAAACTGAGTAAGATTCATACTAATCCTATGAACAACAGATCTGACCCCTGTCCTATCCTGTACTATCCTCACAATCTCTGACATATTTGAGCCTATTGTTGTGGTCATTGTGTCAATTCACCAGGTTAAGAGATAGTTTGTTAGAATTAAATTAAAGATGAGATTTCAGAGGTAAGAGAAAGGATAAATATAGGATGGTACCCAGATTTCTGTGTGACCAAATGAGTTGAGTGTGGTATATTTGCTAAGAAATAAACACAGGAGGGAACAAACTCTCAGTGAAGATAACAAATTTTCATTGGATGCTTGAGTTTGGAGTTTTTGTGGCATGCCAAGCACAAAGGGATAAGAATGAAAAGTTGAAGAATAATGGTGAGGCATTCATAGTCAAAGTGATCTATTCTAATAAGTCTGAAGTACAAGATCTGTGCTGAAGTACAATGATTTGAGTGACAGACCTGTTAATACAACTGTTATTCAACTATGCACACCAATAGCTAAAGTCAAAGAGTAGGAAACTGAGGAGTTCTAACAGTTTTTGCAATCAGAAATTGACCAAACATGTAGTCAAGAAACATTAATAATAATTCTACAAAACAATACTACAAGAAACAATAGAAACCTACGAAAATGGAGAAATATTTTCTCTTCATAGATAGGGAGACTCAACATATAGTGAAAATGATAATCCAACCAAAAGCAATCTACATGTTTAATGCATTCTCAGTAGAGATATCACTCATTTTTCAGAGATAAAAAAGACAATTGGCAAGTTTATTTGGAAAGGAAAGAGACCTTGAATAAACAAAGCTCTTCTGAGAAAGAAAAATTAAATGGGAGGCATAATACTCGCTGATAATCAAACCTACTAAACACTCGGTAGCCAAAACAGTGAGGTATTGGTACAACAGACACATAGAACAATGGAACAGAATTGAGCACCCAGAAATTAACCCATATACCTGTAGTCAATTGATATTTAGCAAGGAAACAAAACCTAACAAATGAGGAAATGACAACCACTTCAACAAATGATCATGGCAAAAACAGGCATCTGCCTACAGAAAACAAAAATCAGATCTCACACTATATACAAAAGTCAACTCAAAGTGAATCAGAGACCAAGGGAGATAAAATGTGACTACATGTAGAAGCTCTAGCCTATGGCATAAATATGTTTCAAAATATAATCAGAAGTGTACAACCAGATGAAGGTACAATCAATGTATAGGACCTTTTAAAAATTAAATCCTTGTGTGCATTAAAAAACATTTTTCACTAAGATGAAAAGAAAATCTACAGACTTAGAAACAGTATTTAGCAATGACAATTCAGGACTTCCACAAAGAAAAGAATGAGAACCAAATAAAATGGGTAAAAGACATGGAAAGACTTTCACAAAGGGAAACATCAGAATGGCGAATGGACAAACGAAGACTTGATGCCTTTGAGATACGTTGTTGGAGGAGAGTACTAAATATCCCATGAAATGCCAAAAGAACAAACAGATGTCTTATAGAAAGTTCAGCTAGAGGGCTCCTCAGAGGCAAGGATAGTGAAGCTATGTCTAACTTATTTTGGGCATTTTTTTTGTTTTTTGTTGTTGTTGTTTTTAATATAAAACTATTTATCGACCACTGTTCACCAGTTATTTACAATAAAGTAAACAATATACAATTGGATTAACATTCTGATTACTACAAAGTTGTTTTTCCTGGCTTCAGGTGAACCAGTAACCCAAATACTGAGAAAATTCAACCTACATGTTAATCAATGGATTGGGGTAAAGAAAATCATGCAGCTTGTTGAGGGAGGGCATTGTTTGTAAAGACATCATGCTTGGAAAGGTGGAGAGTTAGCAAAAGAGAATGATCCTCAAAGATTTTTTTGTTGTGTTGTGTACCATAGAATCAGAACTGACCGATAGCTGATCCTCCAGAGGGTTTTCAGAGGCAGTTAATTGCATGGGAGGAGACTGGCCATCCTTCTTCCATGGAGCAGCTGGTGGCCTCGAACAGCATGCCTTTAGGATTACAAAGTAGCTTCTTGTCATGAGGCCACCAGAGCTCCCTCTCCCTCTCTTCAAAGATTTTGGTGAATGTTGATTTGGGGATGAACATTCTTTTAAGTGGTACAGCAGTGATTTGTCTGTTTGCTGTACTGAAGTAACTTGGAGCTGCCGTAAAGCTGAACAACTGTGCTATAGGTATGTCAAACATCGTAATGGCTACCCATCATGAGTAGTGTTTGGTGGAGATCCCAGATTGATTCAGGTTTGGAAGCAGAAGTGGCATCCACTTCCTAAACCACACATATATATGGAGGGCTCTTATATTTAAAAGTCAGTTGGGCCTTAGGGCCTAGTGTTATTTTATTTTGGAGTAACAGTCTTCTAAGATTATTGAGGTAATCTGGGTTTGCTGTGATGCTGAACCTTGTGCCATTAAATGCCATAACGGTTAAATGCCATGGTGGACAGTGTTTGGTGTAGCTCCCAGTTTAAGTCAGGTTTGGAAGCAGGAGTGGCATCCACTTCCTAAACAATATACCTCTGGAAACTCTATAAACTTTGAGAAACAACAATATAGAAACACTTCAAGCCTTTTGTTCCTAGGGTCGCTATGAGTCATGCTTGACTCTACAGCAATCAAGAGCAATAACAGTCTTTGGTGGCCTAGTTCTGCAATCCTCAAAGCTACATTGTGCAGGATGGGCAATCTACTCCCATGCAATTAACTGCCTCTGAAAATCCACTGGAAGGTCAGCTATTGGCTGGTTCCAATTCAATGGTACACAACAACAGAGTGTTTGGAATTTGCTAAGTTTTGTAAATGTGTATTTTCTCATTTGTCATGATACCTGGGAAATTTTCTTATAGTACCTCTTACACAATATTCTCAGTACTTTCCCCTTAGCAGCGCTGTTCTGAAATTCTGATCACATGTATGTTTTCCATTTGATGTTATTTCACATGATTCTAATGTTTTCTTCATTTTCCTTCTATCATCTCTAGGGTTTTTTAGTAGGTTCTCATTTTGAGGTTCTTGTTTCCTGGCTAGCTGATTCTCTGTTTTATCTCTTCTATTCCGTTTTTTGTCACTCCAGTACGGGGAAAAAATTCTGCCATTTAGGTCTTTCTATTCTGGATTGCATTTTTGTACATTTCTGTTTTTTCTAATACTATATTGATTGTACCTACTCTTACGATGGTGGTTCAAAATCAGTAAAGATACATGTCAGAGAGGCATTCTATCTCCATACCTTTCAAATCTATATGTAGAAATAATCACTCAAGAGGCTGGACTCTATAAGGAGGAATGTGGGGAAGAATGTGGCATCAAGATTGGAGGGAGGGAGACTCACCAATAGCTTGCATTATGCAGATGACATAATCTTGTTTGCCGAAACTAAGGAGAACCTAAAGCATTTGCTATAGAAGGTCAAAGACTTCAGTCTTCAGTATAAATTCAAGCTCAACATCAGGAAAACAAAGATTCTCACCACTGGGCCAATTGGTAGCACCATGATAAATGGAGAAGAGATTGAGATTGTCAACAATTTCAATTTGCTTGGTTCTATAATAAACAATTTTGGCACCAGCAGTTAGAGGCCATGTAGCTCCTAGCAATGGTGCATGAATGTAGCTCTGACAGCTCATTGTTTTGCAAGGCTGTGATGAGTGAACCTTGGTTTGGCAAGGCCCCAAGGGCAATGTCTAGAGGAACTTTTAGTGAAGCCTTTCTATGCTGGTGGTCTTGATGATTTTTGCAACATTTGTGTTACCAGAAATTTTATCATTAATGTGCTGGCTCTCTGTATGGGCTGAGGAAAATTGTGAAAATAGGATAAAAAGAGACCTAATCAAAATGATAGTGTTTCCAATATATAGAAATAAGAATGGACAAGGTAAGTATTAATGATTCAGGAAATTTTCCCATCTAAGAAAGCAGAACATTAGATCAATGACTTTTCCAGATGGCCACTTTAGTTAGTTTTCTTGTGACCAAATGTTTTTTGGATTTGTAC
>NW_006400026.1:2659131-2659990 GCF_000299155.1 Elephantulus edwardii
TTTTAAAAACACAAAAAAATACAAGAGATAGTAAAGAAAGATAAAAATATCTGTGCTACCGTGAGAGCTAAGTTAGGCCATGTAGCTTACACAATTATGGAAGAAAACCTCAAGGAGTCCCAAAAGTACAATATGCACATTGTGTAGAACATTTACCTTATACAGAGGCTTATAAAATATAGAAGAATCTTCCTTTTACAAAGGCTTATATAGATGACATTATAAATGAATGAATTGATGGAAAAAAGAGTTGATTACCAAAGATTGTCATTTACAGAAAGGTTAAAGAAATCTGCTCCTAGATATAAATCTAAAAAGTCCATGGAGGCCATAAGGAGAAAGTTGAATTCTTAGAGATAAATTAAAAATAAAATAAAATGTTTATATTATATTGAATTGGAAATAATTTAAGATTATGTATGTACAGTCTATAAAGCTTGAAAGTATCTATAAAGTCATTATGTCTCTCATCTTTATCTTTCTATGTAACTGCAAGATCTGGGTCAGCCTGAAAGAGGAAGTAAGGCTAAAATGATATGCTTGCCTTGTCATGTGTCTAAAAATAAATGATGTAAGAAGTTTCTATTTGAGATTGTCATCATAACATTAAGGAGAAAAGCATATCTTGTAATCATAAAAATAATCTTCTATGAGAGATGTTTCTAAGAAAAAGGACTGTTATTGTTCTTGTGTGATTGTTAATGAATTTTAAGAGATTTCAAAAGGCAACACGGGATGACAAAGCAAAATATTACAATGAAATCTGCAAGGAGTTGGAGTCGGGAAATCAAAAGGGCCGAACTCGCTCAGCATATCTTAAGCTCAAGGAACTGAAGAACAAATTCAAACCTCGAGTTGC
>NW_006400026.1:2661445-2664452 GCF_000299155.1 Elephantulus edwardii
TTGGGAGGGTGGAGGGACAGCGCAGGAGAGGAAGGCCCTCTATGAGGTGGATTGATTCAGTGACTGGGATAATTGGGATGGGAGTATCAGAGACATTGTGATTGGCACAGGACAGAGTGGATTTTAAGGCTGTTGTACATAGGGTCGCTCTGAGTCACAGGTGACTCGACGGCACTTAACAACAGCAACAACAACATAAATAAACTTGCTAAAATCTTAGGAGCAAGAGGGAATTGATCTGGCAGAATTAGAGATCAGCCTTAAGAAGTGATATCTGTCTCCTGTATTTTGCCAATGCCACACATCCCTTCAGGAACTCTTAATCATTTGTTCCAAGGCTGGCCCCTGGCAAATTGTATTAGGAAAAGTCTGTCAGAGACTTCTCCAGAGTGCTGAAAAACAATATCAGCCTAGAGACTAAGGTGCACCAGATCTAAGAAATGGTGGTCTTCACAATTACTTGCTATTCTTCAGAGACCTGGACAATGACTAAGGATGATAGAAGAAGAATTTATGCCTTTGAATTGTGGTGCTGGAGAAGAGTATTGAACATATGATTGACTGCCAAGAGAACAAGAAGTTCTGTCCTGGAAAGAGTGAAATCATGCTGCTCCTTGGAGGCAAGGATTTTTAAGCTCCATATCACATACTTTGAGTATGTTGACAAAGAAATCAGTCTTGGAAAGGGACATATGCTTGGAAGTGTGGAGAGACAGACAGCACAATAAATGAAGACCCTAGTTGAGATGGATACCTTATACTGGTGTAATAAAGGTAGTAGGTGTGTCAGAGACAGTGAGATTGGCTCAGAATAGGGTAGAGTTCAGAGATATTGTAACTAGGGTTGCTATGAGTTGCAGGAGACTCAATGACACATAACAACAATAATAACAGCCATTTTATTTGTGGTTTAAATTCTTTCTTCCATCATTTTTAACTTCTTTATTAACTGTTCCTATAATTCCACCTCAATATATTTCTTCTGTCTTCCTGTGTCTGGGGTATTTATTGGAATGCAACCTAATTTCCTTTTTTAGGAGAAAGTTTGTTTTGATTTTTATTATGTTTGACTCTGCTGCTTCCTTGATATTAAAGTCAAATTCTTTTTGGTATGTGTGAGGCAGTTTCTGTTGTGTCTGTGTAGGTTGTAGTCAGTTCCTTATCTTTATGATGCTATTGCTAAGATGCAGACATAAAGTGTTGACTCCAGTTCAGTTTTCAGTGGCAAAGGTTGCCACTGGTCCTTTATGGGCTGTTCTGTTCCCCATCCTATATTTCCTGTGACAAACTTCTCATCTGGTTGTCCTTTGAAAGTCAGGGAGCAAGGGGTCTCTTCCTTTGCATAGCTGTAGTAGGCCAACTCCTATGTCTTGTCCTCTAATTTAGTAGAGGATGGTTTTCTCTAGGGATAGGCATAATTCCAGCAGCCCTACCTAGAATATTTTGCTCAGTGTACAGGCCTGGTAAAATGGAAAGGTCAATGGTGCAGCCCCCAAGTCTTAGTTGGTGCTTATAGCTGACCCTAATAGCTGACACCTATGGCTGGTCAGGAAAGAGCCACTCCCATCTGAGCACACAAAAGCCCAGGGAAAGACAAGCTCTCAACAGTGTAGAGGCTAAGTCTCAGCTAGTCTTAATGGTTGACCCTCATATCTGTTTCCTTTCCTGAAGCTAGCTGGGAGGGAGCTGTCTCTGCATGAGCAGAAAAAAAGCCCAGAGAAGTGGAAAGGTTCACACAGTGCATTTTCAAAGTCTCCATTGATGGCAATGGCTAATTTGTGCACTTCTATCTCTGTGGCTGATCAGAAAGGAGCCACTTCTGCCTGTCTCCTCTCCTAAGGCTGGTTGGTTTAAATGAGATGACCCTCAAAGGAGTGGATTGACCCAATTAATATAGCAATGGGATCAAGTGTGTCAAAGGTAAGGAGGATGGCACAGGATAGGGCAGGATTCATTATATGTTGTTCATAGAGTTTCTGTGAGTCTTGAGTTGTACTCAACTCTGTGGTACCTAACAAGCATAAACACACACACACACACACACACACACACACACACACAGCTTTATGGCTTTGTATATCAGAAGAAAGTTACGGCCAGTTAAATAGATTTGGATTCATCATTATATAGATTAAGGTTTCTCAACCACAGCACTATTGACATGTTGAGCTGGATAATTCTTTGTTGTGGAAGTCTGGCCTGCGCACTTTAGGACATTTACTAATATTCCTGGCCTGTGCCTACTCCATGCCAATAGGACTCATCAAAGTATTGTCAAATGTTTCCTCTAGACCAAATTTATTCTGTCAAAAAGAGACTAAAGGTTTCTTAGCTAACAAAGTCATAATTATTTGACTCAACTCATGAAAAGCTGACTCCAAACTAAAGCTGTTAACCTTTGAGTACAATGAGAAAGGATACACTTGTCACAAACCGCCATTCATGTCTCTTACTAGCGGCTGTTACAATCAGGTAATAATTCTGTACTGAGTTGTGTATGTCTATGCCCCCTACTAGAAAGAAAGTATGCTCCTTCCGTGTGGAGAACCACATAGTGAGCTCCTAGTCAGACAACTCACACACTAGAGATTTGATAACTATATTTTTAAAAAATAAGTGAAGAGATTTTATGTTGTTGAATTAAATTTACTAATAATTTAAGGGGATTTTGGGTCTATATTTTTAAATATCGCTGTGTAGTTTTCTTATTTTGAGATGTATTGCAACATTATGCATTAGCCGGGGGAACGCTCGCCGCCGCCAGCCAGGGGGAATGCACGCCACTGCCCGCGCGGGGGGGAACGCATGCCGCAGCCTGCCAGACCAGGGGACCAGGGGAATGCCGCGAGAGGGACCCGGAAGAGACCCGGGAAGAGCAGCAGCCAGTCACCTGCCGCAGAACTCCAGAGGAGAGAAGACTGCCCGACACTGTGGACCCCCCTGCAGCCCACACCTGTGTGACCCTTAGCACACAGGGTGCTGCTGCATAAACCCCCAGCAGCGCACA
>NW_006400026.1:2671307-2678136 GCF_000299155.1 Elephantulus edwardii
TTTTATTATTTTTAATTTTAATGAAAATTTACAGAGATTTTAGATTTCCATTCATTCATTGTTGCACTTTTCTCCCTGCCCACTCTTCCTCTCCAGTTCATTCTTCTCTTTGAAAAGTAAAAGAAAATTATTTCATTGTTATACAATCCCTCCCCCCAAGTCCACTCCACTATGCAATCTTTGTTCTGGACTCATGTCATGTCAATAATACCTAATTATATATACCTTTTAAACAGTTGTCTCATCTGTTTCAATGCAGTATACATAAAATACCTTTCAAAAGGATGCAGTTCACTGAAGTTTAAAATATATTATTACAATTCTGAACATAATATTTTCTGTTAACATTTGCCTTTCGAGTTTATGTAATTATACGTATATCATTGGGAATGCAGGGTGTTAGCAATTTTCTTCACCTTCAACTAAATGATTTTGATTTCTTTATCAAACTACTCTTTTCCTGTGTTTTGTTTTTAGTTCATCAACTTATTCTTTATTTTTTTTTTCTTACCTTCTTTAACGTTGTTTGGTTGAGGATTTTCTAATTTCTTCATATGAATGATTAGTTATTTTCTTTCTTTGATTTTAAATAATTAATGTGTATGAATTTTTCTCTTTATGCAATTTTAAACATATCTGGGGAGTTTTACTATATAAGAATCAATGAAAATCCTCACATATCTGTCTCTAAGGGGAAGAGTGATCACTTTGAAGTTTTTAGATGACACAATAAAATAACTATTTTTTCTGACAAAATTTACAGCCAATTTCCCTCTTTTAGAATGTAGTGATTTAATTGTAATTTTTCCATTTTTTTAAATAAGTAAGTATAATATTAGGAACCAGTGAGAGCCTAGGATACAGGCCAGGCGTCTTTTAAAACTCATGTGGCTTTGGAGGAGTGAGGCCTTCTCTGTGTTGGATGGGCATCAGCTCTGATTGCTTAGTTGTCCAGAAGCCTCTTGTTGGGGCCAATGAGAGTCTGTGGCATGGTCCTGGGGTCTTTTAAAACTCATTTTGGCCCCCTGGCCCGTGGTCCTGAAGCATGGTTTTAATTGTGTTTGAAATGAACATTCTCCTAAGTGGTATAGCACTGTTTTGTCATTTCTCTGTATTGAGGTAACTTTGAATTGCTATAATACTGAATGGTGTGTCATTCGTTTGTCAAATGCCATAATGGTTACACATGGTTGACAATGTTTGGTAGATCTCACAGATTGAGACAGGCTTGGAAGAAGGAGTGCCATCCACTTCCTAAACATGCCTGTGGAAACTCTATGAACTTAGAGAAAAGATAATAGTTATAGAATAGAACAAGGTTACGGTCATTTGTTTATAGGGTTGGTACTAGATGGCACTTAACAGCAACAACAACAATATATAACACCAAGCTCTTGTCTCCATTTTGGAGACAGGATGAAGCAGCTGTATTCTGTAAGATGGGCTCTCTTGTTTTGATTGAGGGTCAGTGTGGAATGTTCAGTTGTTTTTTTATTTAAGCTGCTTATTTAGAGTCAACAAGACCTCCTGGAGGGCTCATGTACTCAAAAGTTAGGCCCGAGGGATTATATTTTAATCCCTTGTTACTATATTTTGGAGGAATATTCCTCTAAGTCGTACAGCACTCTTCTGTCCATTTGCTGTGCTGAGGTAAACTCTGGGTTTGCTCCACCTTGTGCCACTGGGGTCTCAAATTCCATAATGGCTACCCATGGTGGACAGTGTTTGGTGGAGCTCCCAGTTTAAGACAGGTTTGGAAGCAGGGGTGGCATTCACTTCCCAAACTACATGCTTCTGGAAACTCTTGCCAGTTTGATATTTCTTCCTTTAACTATAACTTTTACATAAATATCTGAAATTTTATCTTTTTCAACAAATATATATCTATATCTATCTATCTATCTATCTATCTATCTATCTATCTATCTATCTATCTATCTATAATCTATCATCTATCGAGAGAGTTGTTATTCATCAATAAATAATTGGTGACTGTCTAAATAAGCTCTAACCCTATACAAGTTGTCATATAAGAATCTGTGTAAGGCTACAAGTGGAAAGAGGTATGTTAACCCGGAAAATGGAATAAAGACAATATAAATATGATTAATGATAATACTACTGAATATCTCCAAATGATTATTTATTTATATAGTATTGTGTTATGGAAAGGTACAGTAGATGTTCAGAGTACAAAATGATACCCTCAACAAGATGGATTGACAAAGTGACTTATCAATAGGATTAAATTAAATGGAGGTCGTGAGGATAGCACAGGGTCAGGTAGGGTTTCAAGCTGTTGTAAGTAGGGTCTCTATGAGTAGGAGTTTACTAAATGGCACTTAACAACAATCTTTCCTTAAGAATGCTTCTTTAGCCTCATTATTGAAGTGTAAACTCTTTAGATGAAGGATATATGCTATACTGTTTATATATGCTCTCTGCTGTACAGTTAATAAGTGCTTAAAAAATAATTAGAGATTTATTTGAAGGTATTACCATGAAGGGGAAAGAAAGAACATAAGCTTTGAGGACACAAAGATTGGGTCTGAACTTTGTTTCACTCCAATAGCTCCTAGGATGGCATCCTGATGTATCTAAGCCTCAACTTCCTCATCTGTGAAATAATAATACTCATACCTTACAGGTTTCTAAGAATGTTAAATTAGATAAAAAAGGCAGCTGACATAAAGACATTATATTGTGAAGTATAGAAATTGGTTACTTAATGACTTTCTTATAGTTTCACATATTTATTATTTTCTTTGTTATAATTGTGTCATAGAGTTGAGGACGACTCATAGTGACCCTGTGAGCAATAGATCTGAACCCTGTCCTATCCTGTGCCATTCTCACAATATCTGACATATTCAAGCCCATTGCTGCAGTCACTGTGTCAACTCATCTGGTCAGGGTCTTCCTTCTTTCTCCATTCTTCTACCTTCCCAAGCATAATGTCCTTCTCTATCTAATAGCTTCTCTTAGCAACATGCCTGGAGTATGTGAAATGAAGTTTTATTATCTTTGCCTCCAAGTAGCATTCTGGCTTAACCTTATCCAAGACATATTTGTTTGCGCTTTTAGCAATCCATGAGATATTCAGTACTCTTCTCGAAAAACCTCAAATCAAAAGCATCAATTCTGTCATCCTTATTCACCATCCAGCTTCAGCAGCATAATAAGCGATTGAAAAGACCATGGTCTGAACCTTTGTCCTTAAACTAACATCATTACTCCTCAATAATTTGGAAAAGTCCTAAATGCAGACTTCCAGTGTTACATGTCTCTTGATCTCCTTACTGCTGGTACCAAGTGTATTGATTTTGAATCCAAGTGAAAAGAAGTCATTGACAGTTTCAATCTTTTGTCCATCTATCATAATATTGCATATAGATTCAGTGGCAAGAATTTCTGTTTTCTTGACATTGAGATGCGATCCATATTGAAGGTCGTAGTCTTTGATCTTCTGCAACAAGTGCTTCAAGTTCCTCTCTTTCAGCAAGCAAGATTGTGTCATCTGTATAACAAACATTTTGATGAGCCTTCCTCCAACCCTGATGCGACATTCTTCTTCAAAGAATTCACTTTCTTGAATAATTTGCTCAGCATACAGACTGAATACATAAGGAGAAATAATACAAAACTGATACACCCCTTTCTTTAGTATTGTGAATTATTCTTATTATTCTTTATTTAAGATTTTCTTTTGGAAGTGTGAATTTTTGCTGTCTAATAAAGCACTCTAGTGATATAGTTATTATGGAGTTGAACTGCTCACCTAAAGGTCAAGCCACCCTGGTGGTTTGAATCCAAAATTTTCAAGAAAGAAAGAAGGGAAATCTCCTCCCATGTGACTTATAGCCTCAGAAAACCCTCTGGGAAATCAGCAAGTTCAGACTTGATGTTTGAACTTGGTTAGGTCAGATAAGCAAATAACACTGAAATATAAATATCTGCAAGCTACTAGTTATGAAACAAAAGCACTATGGGCCAGTCTGTCACAATACACATATAATTCTTTTGTTATGTTATATGGCAGTGGGTCAGAACTGACTCTTGGCTGACCCTCCAGTGACTTTTCAGAGACTTTAAATCATGTAGGAGAAGATTGCCCATCTTTCTCCCTCAGAGCAGCTGGTGTCCCTCAAACTGTGCCTCTGGCTTGACTGTGCAACTCCTTACCAATAAATGACAAGGACTCTAAAAAAATATGAGTAATATGGTAAAAATTCAGTCACCCCTGAGATCTCAAGTTAATTCTGACATTCATTTGATAAAAACCTCATTGTCAACATGAGTAATTTTCTGACCTATTTTCTTGCTCATGTGATTAACATTCATTTGCAAAGTACCATGGACTTAGTATTGATTCTCTAGGTTGTTATATGTTCTATGAGTCACAGAGCTGCTTAGTTCTAAAACCCAATCAGGAAAAGTTCATATGGGATATAGTTTCTGATAATTACACGAGAGCATCACCTGTGGGAACAGGAGATAAAAGAGGCAAAACAATCTGATAACAGACACATTTAACTATTGTTCTTCAGAAGCAAGAGTTATACCTCATTCAGAGAACATGCTTAGGATGCTACTCAGAGTTAATTAATAGCAGAGGTGACATTCTAAAACTAAGACTCATTGTCAAGGTGGGAAAAAAAGGCAATTTCATCTATATCCAAGACTTTCTTATGTTAATAATTTCAATTTTCATTCCTATCCCAAATCTACCTTCTCAACTCTAAGCCCTAATATCTACTTTACTATTGATAATAATACATTGTCCTAGTCTCCTGCGAGTCATTATCATTGTATTCACTCATAGGAAACTTAGCACAATGGTCAAGAGCATGCATACATTGAAATCTCAGTTTCAAATTAACCTCTGTGACTTTAGGCAAGTTACCTAAATTCTCAATGTCTCAGTTTCTTAATTTGTTAAACTGGAACAAAAAATAATATAATTCTCTACTCCTGTTATAAAAAAGAGTTAATATTTTTAAATATCTTAGAATAATGTTTGGTACATTGTAGCTACAATGTGTTTGTTACATATAAATAACTACTTCTTATTTCCTTCATCAGTAACATCAGTGACACATTCATCTACCTGCCCTTTGAAATGTTCTATTCAGTTCTTTTACTTCAACATCTTTTCCCTTGTTTTGGTTTCTCAATGATCTACTGCAATTTTCAGTCTCTTCTGACATCCATTTTGGTTTTTTTTTCCCTTTCTCATCTGTCTTTATAATGACCTTTTGCTCTCTGCATGGATGATATATCCTTGATGCCATCCCATAACCCTTCTTGTCTTTGATTATTGGTGTTCAGTGCTTCAACTCTATTCTTAAGATAATTTTTAAATTCAGATGGGATAGACTCAAGATCATGTTTTTTGTTTACATACATTTGTGGCTTGGTGGCAAGAAGCTGTGCTGCAATCACCAAGGCTCACAGTTTGAATCCTACCAGCTGCTTTGCTTGAGAAGGATGGGCATCAGGATCAGAAGAGGGCTCATAACTAACCTGTAGTTATATTATGCAGATGACACATCTTTGACTGCCAAAAGTGAATGGGACTTGAAACAATTATTGCAGAAGACTAAGTACTACAGTCTTTGATATGGACTACATCTCAACATCAAAACAAAAATCTTTACCACTAGACCAATAGGCAATACCATAATAAATGGAGAAAAAAATAGAAGTTGTCAAGAATTTCAACTTCTTGGATTCACAATCAACAACCCTTGGTACCCCTGTCAAGATATCAAAAGCTGTGATGCTCTTGGAAAATCTGTCATCAAGAACCTCTCCAAAGTACTAAAGAGTAAGGATGTCAGCTGGACTAAGTTGTTGGTGAGCTTTGGTGACCTAGTGGCAAGAAGGTGTACTGGAATCCCAGAGGTGCCTGGTTCAAATTCACCAGATGCTCTGCTGGAGAAGGAGAAACAATCTCCTCCTGTACCAGTCAAATCTGATTTGAAGGTACACACACACACACACACACACACACACACACACAAAATAATAAAATATATATTTTTTTAAAAAGACTAAGTTGCACCTTTTCCAAGCCATAGTGTTTTCAATTGCTTGTTATGCATATGAAAGTTGAAAGTGAATGGGATGACACAAGAATAATTAATGCCTTTTAATTGTGGTGTTGGAGAAGAGTGGTGAAATTTCTCACATATTTGAGCAGGAGGAGGGGGGACAGTACTTCAAAAAAGATATGTTTGAGAAGGTGGAGGGTTAGAGAATGAGAGGAAAACCCCCAGTAAATGAACTGACTAATTACTGTGACTGAAATTATGGGGTTGAACATATTTGTGACGATAGCACACCATGCTGTTGTTGTTGTTATGTGCCATTGAGTCACTTGCGACTCATAGCCACCCTATGTACAAGAGCTTTAAATGTTGTTCTACCCTGTGCCAACCTAGCCATCTCAAACGCACTTATTCCCACCGCTCCAGTCACAGAATCGATCCATCTTACCAAAGGTCTTCCTCTCCTTCACCTCCCCTCCACTCTGCCAAACATGATGCCCCTCTCCAAGGACCAGTCCCTCCTTGCAACATGCCCAAAATATGTAAGACTAAGCTTCAGAATCCTTGACTCCAGGGAACACTCTGGCTTCAGTCTTTCCAGGACAAACCTGTTTGTTCTCCTAGCAGTCCATGGTATATTCAACACTCTTCTCCAGCACCACAGCTCAAAGGCATCAATCCTCTTTCTATCAACCCTATTCAATGTCCAACTCTCTGATGCATAGCACATAATTGCGAAGACTATATCCCGGATAAAGCTGAAGCTGAGGAAAATTAAA
>NW_006400026.1:2680491-2705576 GCF_000299155.1 Elephantulus edwardii
CTTCTTGATTTTAGACCATGTAGTGTCTCCTTGCTCTGTTCTGACAACTGCCTCTTGGTCCAAGTATAAGTTTCGCATGAGCACAATCAAATGTTCTGGGATTCCCATTCTTCTTAGAGTCAGCCACAGCTTGTTGTGATCCACAGAGTCAAAAGCCTTTGCATAGTGAATGAAGCACAGATAGACATTCTTCTGGTATTCTTTGCTTTCTGCTAAGATCCATCTGACATTAGCTATAATATCCCTAGTAACACGACCTCTTCTAAATTCAGCCTGCACATCTGGCAGTTCTCTGTTGACGTATTGTTCCAAACGTTTTTGGATAATTTTCAGCAGAATCTTGCTTGCATGTGATATCAAAATTGTTCGATAATTTCCACACTCTGTTGGGTCACCTTTCTTTGGGATGGGAACAAATATCGATCTTTTCCAGTCAGTGGGCCAGCTGGCTGTTCTCCAAATTTCTTGGCACAACTTAGTGAACACATCCAGGCCAGCGTCTGTTTGTTGAAATATGTCAATTGGTATGCCATCAACTCCTGGAGCACATCATAGGGCAAAATTTAGATCTGCTGTTCATAGGGTCACTATAAGTCATAGTCAACTCAATGACACCTATTGACAGCAATTCCACTAGATGTTTGATGCTAACCCTCCACTAGAGTTAGAATCCTAGCCTAAATTTTATGTCTCTTGCTTTGGACCCTAATCTGTTGTATGGTTGTTGTTAGGTACTGTAGAGTTGAGTACAACTCAAAGTGAGCTTATGCTGACAAAGGAGATTAATCAGAACTGGCTTTGACAAGCACTGTGGCAATGGGACAATTAAAACAGACTTTCAAGGGGGAAAAAAAGGAACGAACTGGGGGAGGGGGTAGAGAAAATAGTGCAACAATGAAGGAATGGAAATCCAAAATCTCTTAAATGTTCATTAAAATTAATAAAATGTAATAAAAATTTAAAAAAGAACAAACTTAAGAAAAGGAAAAAAAAACCACCAACAACAAAGGAGCTTATGAACAACAGTTCTGAACCCTGTCATATCCTGTGTTGTCCTCATCATTTATGACATACTTAAGCCCATTGCTAAAGTCACTGTGACAATGCTGTGAATGTCTTCCTCTCCTTTGTGGAGCCTCCAAAGAATAGCTTCTCCTAGCCACATGTCCAGAGTATGTGAGCTGAAATTTTGTCATCTTCACCTCCAAGGTGTACTCTGGCTGTACTTTCTCTAAGACATATTTGTTTGTTCTTCTGACAGTCAACGGGACAGTCAGTATTCTTTTCCAATACATGTCAAAAGAATTGATTTTTTTTCTTCTGCCATCTTATTGTCGAGTTTTCAGATGCATAGCACCCGATTTAAAAAAATTTCACTACTCTGCCTCCATACCTACTTAAGGCTAAAGAATGTTATTGTTTTCTGTGTTCTGTCTACTCACCTAATTAACAAAAAACAAATACTCCTTGAAGTAGTATACTTGTTTTTCCTCTTTTGTGTATATGCAATTATCTTGCTTTGTTTTGTTTTGGCAATCAAAGAAAGATGTTTATTAGGAAAAGTACTTTGCGAGAAAGGAGTGACTAACAGCAGGAAGGTGTGACAGACAGCGCTGCCTGCGCTTCTCCCACAGTTATTTGGAGGAAAAGTACCTTGCAAAGAGAAACAGAGGTCCAAGGTCCCACTAGCCCAAAACTTCCTGTCTGCAGTATCTTGAGTCTTGGTAAGATTGGTTGTTATCCACGTATACCCATACATAAAAAGGATGTGTCGTTCATACATATAAAAGAAAATCTATAAATACGATGTATGAACACTCCGTTTTGGCTCATTGATATAAATGAAATTTTAATACTGTGATATGTGTACTATTCCAAAAGGATATAGCCATTTTAGGATTAGGGATTAGGATTGTGGTTCTTTGCCCAACACAAGCGCTTAGCCTCAGACCTAACCATGTCTTGAGGAGGCCTGACAATATCTTGAAAAGGCTTGACCATAACCTGGCAGTCACTAGATGGCCAGAGCCTCATAGGGTCCTGGACTCAATCGCATCCTGACAGGACCTGAGCCCCCAAATTCCTTAGCAAACTACCATCCCCTCTCAATCTCCTTAACAGCCCTATAAAAGGAAACCCCCTTTGGCCACCTGCATGCCATTCTGAACTTTTCCAAGTAGTCACCTGGAGTCCCTTTCAGACCACTTAATAAGGCTTGTTACTTGGGACCAGCAACTTCTCTCTCTCTCAGCTCTTTTTCTACCTAACGGGGGAATTGTGCAGCTGAAAGCAAGAATTACCTCTTTTCCACCCATTGTTTTATTTTTACAGTATGCTAAAATAAAAGACCTTCCTTGATTTTTTTTAACAAGTTCAGTAGTTACTAATTTTTCCCTCTACAACAGAACCTAGATTGTGCTGTAACTTTAAGAGCAGCTTGCCAAAAAAAAAATAATCTACATAATTCATGCAGACCAAATTTCTCAAAATATGATAATGATAAGTTGAAACATGCATGTCAACCAGAAAAGTGAAAAGGAAGATGGCAAAATGGATTTAAGAAAAACCAGGAAATGGAGAGAGGCAATGAAGGGAATCAATCATAACCTGCCAACATCAGACCTGAACCAGCTGAGTGCACATGAAACTGTCAATAGCCTCCCTCCACTAGCCTTCTGTTGGAGGAGATGCCAATATTTGAGTGGAAGGAATTAGGAAGTACCAAGGGCTGTAAATGGAAACTCAGGAAGAAACCAGTTTCTTTTCTCACCTCTCTACCTCCTGAAATGGGTCACACTCATGAGAATGTTTCTCTTGCTTAATAAATTATCCTTTTGTCTGTGTTGTATATTCTTTGCTCTCATAGCATTCATTTCAGGACCAACCCATGGTTGATCCTTCAGCAGGTTTTTAGAGGCAGTTTTAATCAGAAATTGGCTATTTAGAAGGAGGATGCACATAAAGTAGCTGACTTACATGCTCTGATGAGTGTAGTTATTAGCAAGATAATTGTAAGGGGGGAATCCATAATATAAATGAATTAAATATAATGTAAATAAAATATAAAGTACAAAGCATATGCATGAAAAATAATGTATATGAATTATAAAAATATTAAAGAATAAAGAATAAACTTTTTTTTTGAAAAAAGTATTCTTTAATCCAAGTGGACAGTTGTGAGGAAAGCCTCCTTACCAAGTTTAAATTCTTTAACTCTTGTAGTTTGCCACCACCCTGCAATCTTAGTCACTCCCTCTATTAACATAATAATAGAGCCTTAAAGTATTTTCCTTCTGGATGGTTCAGAGTGGGAAAGCAAAACAGAATCTCAATGAGAAGCTTAGGAACCCTAAGTGTTTCATTTTAACACATTTAACTTTGCTAACAGATTTCAGGTGCCATGTGAGTTACTCCTTATGACCTTCTAGAAAGAAGTCATCTTGAAAGATGAGCCATCTTTAAAGTCACATATCACATGTTGCTGAATCATGCATACCTGTGGCCATCTGAATCATCTGCACATGTTCCCCGCAAGATCCTGGTAGCAGTCATTTTGGAAAAAACAACTGTACTTGTACTTGTTTATCCTAACCCTTCCAGTTTGAGCTAATCCCAGATGACCCCTCTTCCTTTTTTAATAAACATGATGATCTTGTCTTTTTGATTGTTGTATTGTTTTCTTAGGTGCTGTCAAGAACTTATAGCAGCCCTTATGAACATCGGATCTGAACCCCAACCTACGTTATGCCATTTCCACACTTCCTGACACATTAAAGCCCATTTCAGCAATAACCTTGTCAATCCACGTAGTTGAGGGTTTTCTTCTTCTTTGCTGACTACCTTTCCCAGCATCATGTCTTTCTTCAAGGAATGGGCCTGCCTAGCAACATGCTCAAATTCTGTGAGGCAAAGCCTCATTTTCCTTACCTCCAGAGAGCACTCCAGTTGAGCCCTCTGTAAAACATATTTATTTGGTCTTTTGATAGTCCATGGGCTATTCAGTGTTCTGAAAACTCCAAGAATATACATGATGTTCTTTCACCACTTCAAAAGTCTATAAAAGGATCTCATCTTCCTTTGTTAGCCAAGACTTGGCTTAGTGACACCTGATTCTCCATGTCTTCCTCTAATACAGCTTTTTTGCTTACATAGAAAGCATGGACTCTTGTCATATCATTCTGACTTAACAGGAAGAAAGAATTCAAATTATTAAAAAAAAATTAGCTGGAGAAATTTTTGTGGCATCCACATTTAGAAATAGTCTGGCTATACCACAATCTTCAGTTTCAGCAAGCAGGGTTGTATCATCTGCATAATGCAGGTTGTTGATGAATCTTCCTCTAATCCTGATGCTACATTCCTCCTCATACAGCCCAGCCTCCTGCATGATCTGTTCTGCAAATAGATTGAAAGGTATGGAGACAGAGTACATCCCTGAGGAGAAACTGAAGTGCTTGCTGAAGAATATCAAGGACGGTAGCCTTCAATATAGTTTGTAGCTCAACATAAAGAAAACAAAGATTCTCACCACTGGGCCAATTGGTAGCATCATGATGGATGGTGAACAGATTGAGATTGTTAACAGCTTTAGTTTGTTTGGCTCCACAATCACCACTCTTGCTACCAGCAGCCAGGAAACCAAGAGACATATTGCACTGGGAAAGTTGGTTGTCAAGAATCTCTCCAGAATACTGAAGAACAATGATGTCATTCTGAAGACTAAGATGCACTTGATCCAGGCCATAGTTTTTGCAATTGTTTGCTATGCATCAGAGAGCTGGACAAGGACTAGGGATGACAGAAAGAGAATTGATGACTTTGTCCTGTGGTTCTGGAGAAGAGTGTTGAATATACCATGGATTGCCAGGAGAACAAACAAGTTCATCCTAGAGAGAGTGAAGCCAGCCTGCTCTTTGGAGGCAAGGATTATGAGGCTTCGTCTAACATACTTTGGGCATGTTGCAAGGAGGATACCAGTCCTTAGAGATGGACACCATGCTTGGAAGGGTGGAGGGACAGCACAAGAGAGGAAGACCCACGATGAGATGGATTCAGTGACTGGGGTAATGGAGGTAAGTATGTCAGAGACAATGAGATTAGCACAGGATAGAGCAGGTTTCAGGGCTGTTGTACATAGGGTTACTATGAGTTGTAAGTGACTTGATGACACATAACAACAATATCCATATTGTTGTTGTGTACCACCAAGTAGGAACTGATCCGTAGCCAGCCCTCCAGTGAATTTTCAAAAGTGGTAAATCACATGGAAAGGGATTGCCCATCTTTCTCCCATGGAGTTGCTGTGGATTTGAACCATTTACATGTGTGTTGGCAGCACTATTCCTTGACACTAATCTAGCAGAGTTCCATTTTGTGATTCTAGTTTCTTTATCTTAAGATTTTAGTCAAAGATGAGGTAATTATTGTATTAAAGAAATAGGATTGGAGTGATATACAAGACCCACACTGTTGGTAATTGCCATCAAATCTAGAATGACCCATAACAACCCTGCAGACAACAGATCTGAACCCTGTCCTGTTCTATGCCATCCTTATAATTTCTGACATACTTGAGCCCAGTGCTACTTTCACTGTGACAATCCATCTGGTTGAGGGTCTTCCTCTCTTTTGTGAGATCTTAAAGGAATTGCTTCTCCTAATAACATGCCCAGAGTATGTGAGATAAAGCTTTGTCATCTTTGCCTTCAAGAAATACTCTGGCTCTGTTCTTTTCAAGACATATTTGTTTGTTCTTTTGGCAGTCCATGGATATTCAGTACTCTTCTCCAACATTACAGCCCAAAGACATCAATTCACTATAAACTTTACTCCATTGTCCAGCTATCAGATGCATAGCAAGTGACTGAAAAAACCATAACCTGAATAAAAATACCAAGTCCTATATGAGCTCATGGAAGTTTTATATGTGCTTTTTTAGGACAAGGCCACTGATCTGATCCTGTTGCTCTGATAGGTGGCAGGATTCAGACCCATTGTTCACCAGTCTCTGAACACTGGCCTACATCAGCCACAGTCATGTGAGCCATTTCTTTGATGGGTTTCAGTTTCTATGAAAGTTTGTAATGGATAAAAGAACCCCAAATACATCAACTGGAGTAGGGGAACTGAACAGAGGAAAAATAATTAATGTCAAAGATTATCGAGTGGTACAATAATTTAGACATTTAGATTTTTGTCAATCTCTGTTTTATAGGAATTATAGGCTGTTAACTTCCCTAACAAACTCCAAAACAGTAATTATGGTTCTGTGAAATATGTGTGGTCATTACAATAGATTTGGGGTCCAGTACAGCAGTAAGATTGTGTTAGAGTTAGTAGAACTAGGTGCAGGAGGTTGGGAGACCATGTATGGCCTTATATGAATTAGTTTTATACTGTGGATGTTGTTCATGGAGACAGTTCTCCTTTATGGAGTTAGCAAAGGTCAGACAAGACCATCCTCATTCTACTTACATTCGTTTTACAGAGACTATGTCATATTTGTTTCTAAAAATTACTTAAATTATGTTATGTTTTATTGGTTCTTTCTTTGGGTTGATGTGGGAGAGGAGATTTTCAGTGCTTGCTTTCCTCGGATTTAAGGAAGACCTGAATAGAAAACAAAATTAAAGCAGCAACTAAGAAATTGCCAAGCCCTTTTTGTTGTGTGTTGTGGAGTCAGAAATGACCCATAGCTGACCCTCCAGAAGGTTTTCAAAGGCAGTTAATCACATAGGAGGAGATTTAAAATCCTCCCATAGAGCAACTGGTAGATTTGAACCATATACCTTTGGGATTGAAACTCAGCTTCTTACCTCTAGGCCACCAAGAACTTCCAAGGGCTCATTAAGAGTGAATAATGGATATTTTCCTGTGATACCTCTTTTAATATGATTCTTTGATAAAATGATACCAGCAGCACATACCCTAGATCTAGGTTCCCACCCAGATTATTCAATGAGCAGCATAAAACCAGTCTCCTCACTTTTTTGTTTCTTCAGTTATAAAAGGAGCATACAGTGATAGTTCTACTGGTTGTTGACCTTTTCCCAGCATGATACCTTTCCAAGCAACGACTGGTTCCTCCTAACAATATGCTCAAGTATATGAAACAAAGTTTCATAATCCTTGCCTCTAAAGAGCCTCCTGGTTGTATTTCCTCCAAAACAAGTTTGTTCTTTCAATAGTTAGAAGCAATGTTTCATGAAAAGTAGACCTGATGTTGAGTTGTCTCTCTCATCAGCCAGTTGATGAGTGCTAGGATGTTAATTCAATCCCTCTGATTCTATATCCTTACCATGGATGCATCAACTGAACATGTATATTCACATGCTTAGTGGAGTTGCAAATTGGTATTCAAATATGAGCTTTCTTTTTTTTTTCAAGGAAAAGTTTCATTTAGAGACTCACCAAGTGAACTCTACAGACCTCTGGAGTATTGAGATCAGGGCTCAGCTGGGTCTCACTTACCTACTGGGACATTTAGGAGTAGTTACTTAACCCAATTCCTCCTATGTAAAATGAAAACAATGATTGTACCTACTTCTTAAGATCACTTTGCATGGAAAGAAACTTAAAAATGAAAAAATAAAGGAGGAGTTCGACACAAATCCCAACATATATAGGTAAATATTAGCTATGATTATTATAATCAGTGTTGTTACCAAATATTGTAAAATTGAAATATAGGAAGGAAGGATATTATGGAAATCTGTGAGTGAAAAGTATCTCCAGGAAACCCCTCGCTGCAGTGATCCATTCAAAAGAACTTGGAAATTCTCCAAATGGCCAGTCTGTCTGAAATCACAGGTGAAGCCAAGGGAGAAACCGTCTCTTTTGTCTAGTGTGTCCGTATATCCAGAATGTAAGTATTCATGGCCAAGGGGAGATCTTGGGTATAACTTCAGAAAAACCATCATTGTGTTTCCAGATACAAATAATTTTGTGACAACTATACATTCACATCACACAAGACAGACTTGGCATGCAAAGAACATCATCTCAAAATGGACCACAGTCGGATTTGGGGGTGGATGCAGGTGATGGGGAGGTTTGGTGGACGTATCTCAAGTGCCAGGGCCACCCTTGAGATGGTTCCTGGTTTGGGGTTATGAACAAAGGCTCTGGGAGGAGTCACATTCCATTACAAGTGGAGTGATTTATAATGGAATGACATGGATGGTTTCTTATAATCAGAAAAACACACTGACCTTCACACTACACAGGTGCAGCAGCATAATGACCCACCGAGTGTGCACGCATCAATTCCTGGGAAAAAGTCCAATGAGGTTAACTCAGTGTGTATCCCAAGCAAGCAAAATCAGTGTCATTACGAGCACAACAAACATTGTTCCACCGACCCACACTGAGGTACCTGCGTTTGCTAGCCCCCTTATGTAAAAGGGGGGAGAACTCTCAAAAACACAAGAGTCATATTCATTTTGGTAAATGGATAAAATAGGTAATTTGATTTGGAAATGTAGATTTCAGATAGAATCATGGTCTAGAAAGAAAATTTCTTTTTTCTTTTTCAAGAAACTGAGGCTTTCATTCATCTTGGGGCATCTTCGTGGTGGTGGTGGCGGCGAGGTTGTTGTACCCATTTAATAGAATAAAAAAGTGAGTGAAGAAATAAAGAAAGAAAGAACCAGACCATGAGGTGCAGGCAGAATATTCTCCCAGTTCTCTGAGAAAAAATTACATAAACACATCTTCTTAAATACCTCATTTACATAATATCTCACAATAGAGACAAAAGCCACAATTAAAATTGTTAAATATATAACCAACTTTATTCCAGCCTTTATTGGTTGAAACAATTATATCCACAGTGGTCTCTATAACTTCTTTTTTTTTATTATTATTTTTAATTTGCTTACAAAGTCTGTATACAATGTGTTTCACATTATTCTTCATTCACATTGTGTTTCATACAATCATTCTCATGCATTATATTTTCTAAAATTAATCACCATTGGACATTGCCAATCATTACCCTGTCTCTTCACCCAGATGCTTCATATTTGCTTCCCCCACTCCCTCCGCCCACCAACCTGGGCAACCTTGTTGTTTAACCCTCCCATTGTCCTCCCTCCTTGAGTTCCCACATATGTTTTACTAGTCATCCTTCTATTTTTATAGTAATGGTCTTATGCAGTATTTGTCCTCATGAGACTGTGTTAGTTCACTCAGCATAACGCTCTCCAGCCTCTCCCAAGTTAGGTAGTATGTTTCTAAATCATTGCTCCTGTACTCCATTGTATGTATGTACCACAATTTCTCAATCTATTCAGTTGTGTTTGGACATTTCAGCTGTTTCTCTTTTCTCATGATGGTGTATAATTCTATGAACATCAGTTTACAAATCTCCATTTGTGTCTCAGTTCTAATTTCCTTGGGTTATATTCCTAGTAGTGGAATAGCTGGGTCATACAGAATTTCTATACTCAACTTTTTGAGGAAACACCAAACTGTCTTCCAGAATGGTTGCAATCCCACAAACCATGTATCAGTGCCCTCAACACCCAAGTATCCATCATAAGTTAAATATAGAGAAAACTACCCAAGATTCTCATAAAATACTTGAATTGTGAAGTGATGGACTAAGAAAAATACTGATATACTACAGGGAACTCTTAAATCTTATATCACTTTGATGAACTGGCCTTTATTCTTATTTTATAATCTCTGAAGTTAAAGTCATCATGAACAAAATAAATAGGGCATTTTTCCAGATGACAGCAATACACAATCAAACCCAAAGCTTTACTGATTAATGAGCATATGTAAGTAACAATAGGAAACTTACATTCTGGATTATAGAATGTGTTGTCAAGCTTGGTGCAAAAAGATTTGCATCAGTGAATGATAGAAATCTACACCTTCCAAGATCCTGCTCTGCATGGAAGACCACACTGATTGCTGCTTGAACTTCTCCTGGGGGTGGGCATATTGCAGTACTTGCTCCTCAAGGTTCCTTTCCCTTTTAATATCCCGGGTCTCCTCACCTATGTTTTT
Source organism: Elephantulus edwardii (assembly GCF_000299155.1). Taxonomy (NCBI): domain Eukaryota; kingdom Metazoa; phylum Chordata; class Mammalia; order Macroscelidea; family Macroscelididae; genus Elephantulus; species Elephantulus edwardii. The sequence goes on from NW_006400026.1 coordinate 2,690,509, forward strand.
TAAGGTGCTCTTATTCTGCTCCATTTGCTAACTCTTCCTTAGTCACCATTCCCACTCAAGTAGGGGTAAATATGCCTGCTCATGCCTTGAATTAATATCTAAATAGTAAAACTCCCAACTTTCTATAACAGCTTGGAGTGTTTGCCACCAAACCAAATACGGCCATCTCAAACACAATCCAAATGGAACTGAGTTCTCAAACCTGATCCTCTTCCCAAAGCTTAAATTAGTAATAGTTCCTCTCATCCTGAAGAAGACTCTGTCAGGAGCCTGAGGTTCCACCTGTTTATTTTTTTTTTTTACCCATCTTCATTTTGTGACCATGAATCCATCAACTTGCATCTGGCTGATTTTGTTTTGTCCCAAGCTAATTTTATGCTGATTCTTAGTCATGATTTCATTTAAATTTTCAGATGATGTAAAAACCAAGATCATATAACTTTGAGATATTATTATAATTTAATTCATTTTGCTGGGAAGAGATTGCTTCATGATCCAATATCAAACAGCATAATTTCCTTCAAAGAATTATGAATGCCTTCCAAATTCTCAGGTTCTTCTACTCTCATATATAATTTCTTTTAATTTAAAAAAAAGAAGTATTAGCAAATAGACCAGGCTTTCCTTGAAGATCATAAAGTTAGTGGCATACCTAATAGACTGTCTTATTACTCCATCTCTCCAGTATATCGATGATTAACACTCTACTAATATCTTGACTTAAATTTCCAACTCCCTGTTCTTCCCATTTGATACTTTCTACTCAACCTGACCTTCTATTGACTTATTGTGGTTCCAGTAAGGAAACAAGAGAAGTCCTAAGATGACCAGTTGTCCTTGAAGAAATTCCAACTTCATATCACCTATAAGTTATTATTAATAGTTGGAGAAGGATATTATACAGTGCAGGAGAGGAAGACCCCAGATGAGATGACACAGGTAATTGGGATACTTAAGGATAGGTGTGTCAGAGACAGTGAGATTGGCCTAAGATAGAGCAGGGTTCAGAGCTATTGTTGTCATGGTCAACTTGATGGCACATAACAACAGCTGTTGAGTTGTCCCTTGACTAATGGTGACTCCTTATACAAAAGAATAAAATGTTAATTCATCTTATGCCACTCCTATTAATATAAGTGTGTATTGGACCAAGGTGATTCATAGGCCTTTCTTCATTGTTTACTTCAGTCTAAAAGCTCTACTGAAACCTATTCAATATCACAGCAATGCTTGAGCATCGACTGACAAATGCATATGAGAGAGGTATATTGATGGTGAATCAATCTAGAAATCCTTCATGACAGGAACTATCTCTGATCTATCACTACCCATGAGTAAACAAACAAACAATAAGCAAATTCACTGTTTTCAAGTAAATTCTAACTCATAGGGACCTTCCATCAGGTTTCCAAGGCTATAAATCTTTTTCCAGGAAGGAGATTGTCCATTTGTTGTGCCTTCCCCCCTCCCCCCATGGAGCAGCTGGTAAATTAAAACAGTTGCTGTTTTAGTTGGCAGTCTAATACATCTATGGCATTACTATAACACACTATACCATCAGAACTTCTTTGCCTATGACTTGTTATGTGCCATGGAGTTGAGTGTGATTCATAGTGACTCTATGAACAACAGATCTGAACATTGGCCTATCCTATGCAATATTAATTACCCTTGACACTCTTAAGCCCATTGCCTCAGTCACTGTCTCAACCTATCTAGTTGAGTGTCTTCATCTGTTTCGCTGATTCTCTATCTTTCCAAGCACAATGGCCCTTTCCAAGAAATAGCTTCTCCAAGCCACATTTGTACGTGAGATAAAGTTTTGTCATCTTTGCCTCTAAGGAGCGCTCTGGTCACAATTTCTCTAAGACATATCTGTTTCTTCTTTTGTCAGACCATGTGGTAATCAGTACTGTTCTTCAATACCACAACTCAAAGGTATCAATTCTTTCTCTGTCATCCTCATTCATTGTGCAGCTCTCAGATGTATAACAGGTGATTTGAAGAACTATGGCTTGAATCAGTCACATTTTAGTGTTTATACTGGATTGTATTTTAGGATTTTGAAAAGTTCCCTGATAGCAAACAATCCCAATGTTCTTTGTCTCCTGATATCCTGATTGCTAATACCAAGGATGTTGATTATGGATCCAAATAAGATGAAATCACTGACAATTTCAATATTTTCCCCTTCTATAAACATGTTGCCTATTGACCTAGTGATGAGAATTTTTGTTTTCTTGACATTGAGTGGTAATCCATATTGAAGACTACTGTCGTTGATCTTCTGCAGCAAGCTTCAGATCCTCTTTTCTTTCACCAACAAGGTTGTATCATCTGTTTAATGCAGACTGTTTATGAGTTTTTCTCCAATCATCTTTATAAAGTTCAACTTCTCAGTGAATTGCTATTATTGTTGTGTATTGTTGAGTTGAAAAAGACCCAAAGTTGACCCTCCAGTGAGTTTTTAGAGGCAGTTACTAGAATGGGAAGAGATTGATCATCCTCCGATAGCTAGTAGATTTGAACTGCATGTCTTTGGGATTTCAGCACAGTTTCTTACCACTTTGCCATTAGAGCATCTGTGGGTGCAATCTCCTCTTCTTCATAATCATACACTTTAGATTCCTACCCAAAGTGCAGAGTAGTAAAGTCAATGAAAGCAAGAAAGAAAGTGGAGTCCAGGATTAGTGGTAAGATTAGGGGTGGAGGTATATTAGAGCCAGTAGTTTATTCTAGTCAGCATCCACATCATGAAATGGATCTTTTCACCACATTTACTACTCTGATCACTGTGATTTATTGCTGCTCAGTCCAGGGCTATTTGTTTTCTCCTCACAACTTTCATGTTCCACCCAAAGTGCATCTATGATGGGAAATAGAGCTCCACACTTGAATAAATTCACAACACAGCTGTCTTCTGAGAATAATAGTAGATCTCAGGATATTTTCATTAAAAACAACTTAGTGCTAGACTATCAAAACAGTTTGTACAATATGAAATGTGAAGGGGCAAAATTATGCAAACCATATGAGCCATAGAGTTAACTCTATCACTAGCAACTAAGGTTTCACTTCCCCTGATTTCAGTAGCTCATTTAATTTTCTATTATGGATATAGTTACCAGTTTCAATCTATTCTGTTTTATCATATTCCAATTGACAAAAATAAAAACAAATAAATAAAAGGATGGTAGTCTGCTTTCTGCCTCTGTTTTTTTAATCTGTGGTCTTTGAGAAGTGGGGTTTGCTTAGGCATTAGAAAGCCACCATGATGTTTTTGTGGTATACCTTCATACCAATTCACAGCTGACCCTACAGCAGGTTTTCAGAAGTTGTAAGTAGCATAAAAGCAGATTCCTCATCTTTCTCCTATGGATTTAAATTGTGTTCCTTTTGGTTGGTAGTGTAACTCCTTGCCACTAAACCACCAGAGCTCCCTAAATATAATAAAAGAGGCTCAGAGTTACTCAAACATACAATGACCACCTATAGTATGCCTGGAATTTGATTGGGGATTGGGAATATAGTGATGAAAGGGCCCATCTAGCCTTTATATAACTTTTCTCATCATCTGCCTATCAATTTGCTATACTGTGGTGATTTGCATGTTGCTGTGATGCTGAGAGTTGTGTTGCAAGTATTTTTTAAAAAATACTAGGGTCACTCATGGTTTTACTGGAGTTTCTAGACTAAGACAAAACTAGGAAGAATGGCAGAGAGATCTTATTCTTATAATTGTTGTTGTTATGTGCCATTGTGCCACCTATGACTTATAGCAACCCTATGTACAGCAGCCCTAAAACCTTCTCTACCCTGTGCCAATCTTATTATCTCTGACACACCAACACTCATTACCCCAGTCACCAAATCAATCCATCCCATTGAGGGTTTTCCTCTCTTGCACTGTCTCTCTACCCTCCACCTTTCCAAGCGTGACATCCCTCTCCAAAGACAGGTCCCACCTGGAAACATGTCCAAAGTATGTCAGGCGAGGCCTCAGAATCCTTGCCTCCAAGGAGCAGCCTGGTCTCACCCTCTCCAGGATGAACCTGTTTGTTCTTCCAACAGTCCATGGTATACTCAATACTCTTCTCCAGCACCAAAGCTCAAAGGCATCAATTCTCCTTCCATCATCCCTAGTCATTGTCCAGCTTTATGATGCACAGCAAGTAATTAGTCAATGAAAAATTTATGGATCACAGTAAGTTATCTGACCCATATGTGTTTGACACTCCAAAATACACTGCTCAAATCAAGCCTGATTCATAGCAACCTTCTCTTGGCTTCCTGAGACTAAATTGAACAGGGGAATATTTCTCACCTTCTGTGGAACTGGTGAGTTTGAATTGCCAGAGAGGTGCTGCCTTTGAAATAGCAGATTTAAACTTTACGGACTGCCCCACCAGAGCTCCCTTTATATCAGAGTGGACAGCACCAATAATTTTGAAACCATTTTTAAAAAATAATGTTAGATGAATCTTGGCAGAAAGCAAAGAATACCAGAAGAATGTGTATCTGTGCTTCATTGACTATACAAAGGCTTTTGATTGTGTGGATCACAGAAAGCTGTGGTTGACTCTGAGAAGAATGGGAATCCTAGAACATTTGATTATGCTAATGTGAAACCTATACTTGGACCAAGAGGCAGCCGTCAGAACAGAGCAAGGAGACACTACATGGTTCAAAATCAAGAAAGGGGTCCGTCAGGCATGTATTCTATCTCCATACCTTTTCAATCTGTATGCAGAACAGATCATCCAAGACGCTGGCCTGTATGAAGAGGAATGTGGCATCAGGATTGGTGGAAGAGTCATCAACAACCTGCGTTATGCAGATGACACAACCCTGCTTGCTGAAACTGAGGAGGACCTGAAGCGCTTGCTGCAAAAGGTCAAGGACTGCAGCCTCCTATATGGATTGAAGCTCATCATCAAGAAAACAAAGATTCTCACCACTAGGCCAATTGGCAGCATCAGTATGGATGGTGAAGAGGTTGAGATAGTTAACAGTTTTAGTTTGCTTGGCTCCACAATCAACACTCTTGGTAACAGCTGCCAGGAAATCAAGAGACAAATTGCATTGGGAAAGTCGGCTGTGAGGGACCTCTCAAGAGTACTGAAGAGCAATGATGTTGGGCTGGAGACTAAGGTGCACTGATCCGGGCTATAGTCTTCGCAATTATATGCTATGCATCAGAGAGTTGGACAGTGAATAGGATTGGTAGAGAATTGATGCCTTTGAGCTGTGGTGCTGGAGAAGAGTGTTGAATATACCATGGACTGCTAGGAGAACAAACAGGTTTGTCCTAGAGGTGAAGCCAGAATGCTCCTTGGAGTCAAGGATTCTGAAGCTTAGTCTGACCTACTTTGGGCATGTTGCAAGAAGGGACTGGTCTTTGGAGAGGGACTTCATGTTTGGCAGAGTGGAGGGGCAACGAAGGAGAGGAAGATCCTCAATGAGATGGATCAATTCTGTGACTGGAGTGGTGGGAATAAGTGCATTTGAGATGGCTAGGTTGGCACACGATGGAACAGCATTTAGAGCTCTTTACATAGGGTCACTATGAGTTGCAAACGACTTGATGGCACATAGCAACAACAACAATGCTGTTTTTATATGTTTTTATCCGTCCAGTGCCCAAGGGGCAACGGATTATGTGACAATGCCTATGAGACTACTGTGGCTGTCACAATGCATGCATCATATAGTTAACCATGCTCCCACAGAACAAATACCAAAATCCTAACCCTTAAATTGTGAATATGATCCAATATGGAGATAGAGTGTTTTAGTTGCACTGCTAACTCAAAGGTCAAATGTCCCTAGCAATTCAAAACTTCCATAGCTCCAAAGTAGAAATATAGACAATCTCCTTCCATTGCCATTTACAGCTTTGGAAACCCAATGAGGCTCTGCATGAGTCAGAAACAAACAGCAGCAGTGAGTGAATTTGTTACATTTATATTAAGAAGGTCATACCAGACCAGGGTGAGAACTAAACTTAAATTCTTTTAACTGATGTCTTAGAAAAAGGAGAAAAAGATTTAAAGAGAAAGGGGAAAAGCCATCTGAGGATCCTTTAGAAGCAAATGATACCAAAACAAACAAACAAACAATATGGTTAAGATCCTCTGTTAGTATTGATTCCCTGAATTGAACTTCTAGTGTCCAAAACTGAAAGATAATAAGTTTCTCTTCTCTAAAGCCACCCACTTGTAGTATTGTAGTATTTATGTTAAGATAGCACTTAGTAACAAAAGGAGCATGGGAAATGCTTCTGGCATTTCCTAAATATTTGGGTTAGAAAAGTAAAAGATCTCATTTGGATCACAAGACTGTCAATAAAACACATACAAAGGACTGTCCCACCAAAAATGTCCATCAAGCTCCATCAAGAATCATTATTAACTGCTCTAATTCTAGAATAGAAAATATCTAGTGGATATTGTTAGCAAGATTAAATTAAACTAAATTAAATTAAATAAATGACTGTGATAAAATTTTACTTATTATTATATTTAGAACTTAAGCTATTTCTCTACCCATAAAATTCCTGTTTTGATTCTTTTTTTCCTTTAAATAGCTGACTTTTAATTTTTTTTTTTTTGTTCAGTGAGGTACATAGTCTTGTTTTATAAATGCTCCCAGAAAGTTGACTCAAATTAGTCTAAACTCTGTGTGTGTGTGTGAGCCATCAAGTCAGAACTAACCCACAGCTCACCCTCTGATGGGTTTTCAGAGGCAGGTAATCACTTGAGAGGCGATTGCCCATTATTCTCCCACATAACAGCTGGTAGATTCGACCTGCGTGCCTACAGGATTGTAGCGCATCTTCTTGTCATTATCCCTGTTTTTATTTTTTAAAAAATATTAATAAAAGTCTTTATATAAGTAAAAATTCCTTGCCATTTTTTAGTCCGTGTTTCCTTTTCCTTAAGAATTAAAAAATATTTTCTAACATTTCCATGGGTTTCTTTAACAAATCTTTGGGCAGAATGATACCTTTTCTTTTCTGCATTCTTAAAGATGGTCTCTTCTTCTTTGGACTTTTAGAATATTTTTATCTTCCATATTCTTCTTCAAGTATTATCCACACATATTTCCTGATCTATGGCTCATTAGCAATTAGGGCGTCAGCTTCACACCCTCACTCTCCCTAACATTATTGAATTGGTTCCAAGTTATAGAAAATCTCTAGGACAAAGTAGAAATGCTGTTTAGGGTTTCCAAGGCCTATAAATCCTTATGGGAGCAGACAGTTACATCTTCCTTCTGCAAAGTGACTAGTAGGTTAGCAGCCAAATGTTTAACTGCTTCACCAGGCTTTCTCCCTCTCTTTGTTCTATGTGTTGTTGAGTTGAAACCAACCCATAAATGACCCTCCAGCAGGTTTTCAGAGGCTGTAAATAACATAGGAGGATATTATCCATCCTTCTCCCATGGAGAAACTGGTCTATTTAAACTGTGTCTTTGAGTTGGTAGTGCAATTTCTTACCAAAAGCCACCAGAGCTCTCTTTTCCCTTCCTTTTAGGGGAAGCCAAAATCTCTTCCTCACTGCAGTAATTTCAAATGTGAAGATGAATATTCATGTAGAGTTCCCTGCAGATAGGAGTCCTTGGCAAATCAGTGGATTTGACTGCTAACCAAAAGGTAAGATGTTTGAGATGACTCAGGAGTGTCTTAGAAGAAAAGGCTGATGATCTAATTCTGAAAAATCAGCAACTGAAAATTTTAAGGAGTCCAATTCTATTTTCTGAGTCAGAGTCAATAGGCAGAAATTGGTAATATTTACCCAGCGAAATGTTACATAAGAATCTTCCGGCAGGATTCTAAGGGAAAGGTTCCACATGTTCTAATGAATACTCCCTTGAGTATGGAGGGCTTCATATGTTCTTATTGTATCTTCTTTTTGAAGTCTGTGTTCTAATTTCACAAGTAGGTCTGAACCAGAACTGATTAATTGATTGATCATTGTTGTTGTTCTTGTTGTTAAGCACCGTCGAATCTTAAATTACTCATAGTGACCTTGTGAATGAAAGATCTGAACACTCATAGAATGTTCATCATTTCTCCACGTTCATAGAGTTTCCGGAGGCAAGCTATTTCAGAATTGGATGCTGCTCTTGCTTCCAAGCTTGTTTTGATTGGGGAGCTCCACCAAACACTGTCCACCATGGTTAACCATTATTGCATTTGACACATCGATGTCACAGTGTTTAGCATCACAGCAACCTTGAGTTACCTTTGTACAGCAAATGGACAGACCAGTGTTACATCACTTAGAAAAATGACTGAAAACAAAACCACAAAAAAATCAAAAGCCATTAAAAGCCACAAGTCCTCGGGCACAAATGTGTTTTTAGCTGACTCAATTCCATGAGATTAGGTGAGGAAGGCTGACTGAGAGTTTCAATACAGTTCTTTGTGACTGAAGCCGAACTACTAATGAATTGTGGCTTCGTCTTCCATTTGTTGTGCATGTAGTCTCCTCTAGGGTTTCATTTCAAAAGATCTGTCTAGTCATTCACTCATATATTTGGCAAATGTCCTTCGAGTACCTACCACATATATGGCACTAGAAGGCTATCTCTAGTAAGGTTCTATTGCATTTATTTGTCAAGACACTAGTTACTGTTTTGTTTAGCAATGACATATGCTTTATTCCACTACAGATAAGATGATATGTCAGTAAACAAACAAGTGAAAAGCTTGCTTTTACAGCTCACTTTTAAGTGAAAAAGAGCATCAATAAGCACAACCAATATAGAATGTTAGATATTTGAGAATTTTAAGAATAATAAATGAGAGAAAAAATATTGAGATGTGGGAAATGGAATTCCAGACTGTGTTTCTAAGAAAAGAGCATAAGATACAGAATTTTGAGTAAAGTCATAAAATAAGAAAAGAAAATGACTACATAGATACCCAAGGAAAAAGTAGGACAGGAAGAGAGCACAGCATGTGCAAAGATCCTGAAGTGGTAAATGGCCAACTGCTTGAGAAACAAGTAAGCTAATGTGATTGACATGTAATAAACACAGGGGAAAACAGTAGGAAATGAAGTTGAAGAGGCTATGATAGGTCAGATTGCCTCAACTATTCTTGTCTGTTCTAAAGTCTTTGCTGCAAGATGTGGAGTCACTCAAAGTTCCGAGAAGAGGAATAGAACGGAACAGTTTTTTAGTTTGAGAATACACTGAAAAGTTATGAGATATTTCATTATGATGCATCATCAATTATTTCTTCTCTCACTTAGGAGTTTCATAGACTGCTTCTCATTGCCAATGTCACTTGTCTATGAAAACAGCACATTCCATCCATTACATTGACTTTGGATTTGGCCACATAATTTTTTTTTACAATTAAATATAATGCCCACTACTTCTGGAGGACAACCACCTGGCCAACTGACTGGAAGAGATCCATATTTGTTCTCATTCCAAGAAAAGGGGGAACTGACAAGGTGTGGAAATTACCGAATATCATTAATATCACATGCAAGCAAGATCCTGCTGAAGATTATCCAAAAACAACTGGAACAGCACGTTCATAGAAAACTGCCAGATGTTCAGACTGGTTTTAGAAGAAGCCATGGTACTAGGAATATTACAAGTAATGTTAGGTGGATCTTAGCTGAAAGCAGAAACCACCAGAGGAATGTCTATATGTGTTTCATTGACTATGCAAAGGTATATGACTGTGTGGATTACAAAAACTGTGGTTAACTCTGAGAATAATGGGAATCACTGAACATTTGATTGAACTTATGTGAAACCTATACTTGGACCCGAGGCAGTTGTCAGAACAGAGCAAGAAAACACTGCAGGGTTCAAAATGAGAAATGCTGAATGCCAGGGATGCATCCTGACTCCATATCTTTTCAATCTATATGTGGAATAGATCATCTAGGAAGCTGGGCTCTAAGAGAAAGAATGTGGTATCAGGATTAGAGGAAGACCAATCAACGTCTCTGGTAACTCTGTGAACTTTGATGATAAATGACAATAGTTATAGAAAAGCTTCAGGTCTTTTGTTCATAGTATCGCTGTGAGTTATGCTTAACTTGAGGCAATCAACAACAACAATCAATAATCTGCATTATACACATATCACACTCTTGCTTGGCGAAACTCGGGGGGACCTGAAGCATTTGCTGCATAAAGTCAATATTGATTGAAGCTCAACATCAAGAAAGTAATGATTTTCACCATTCAGCCAATTGGCAGCATCATAATAGATGGTGAAGAGATTGAAATTGTTAAGTTTTGTCTTGTTTGGCTCTACAATCAACACTCTTAGTACCAGCAGCCAGTAAATCAAAAGATGAATTCCATTGGAAAAAAATCTGCTGTCAGGGGCCTTTCTAGAGTACTGAAGAGCAACAGCGTCAGTATAGAGACTGAAGTGTGCCTGATACAGTCCACAGTCTTCACAACTACTTGCTATGCATCAGAGAGCTGGACAATGACAAAGGATGATAGAAGAAAAATTGATGCTTTTTAGTTGTGGTGCTGTGGAAAAGTATTTAATATACTATGGACTGCTAGGAAAACATATAGGTCTGTTCTGGAAAGGGTATAACCAGGCTGCTCCTGGATTTGAAGTTTCTTCTGACAAACTTTGGGCATGTTGCAAAGAGAAACCAGTCTTTGGAGAGGGAAATCATTCTTGGAAGAGTAGAGGGACAGTGAAAGAGAGGAAGACCCTGGATGAGATGGATTGAGTCAGTGGCCAGGGTTAATGGGGTTAGTAGGTGTGTCAGAGACAGTTTGGCTCAAGATAGAGCAAGGTTCAGAACTGTTGTACATAGGGTCAATATGAGTCACAAAAAACTCAATGGCACATAATAACAACAATTTTTTACTAAGAAGCTACACCATTAGGGGGTCCCTCTCTCTAATAAATCCCACCTTTACTGATATTAATCACGTAGCCCTTTTTTCTCATTTCAGAACCAGGTCGGAGGTATTGGACACAAGCTCATAAATCTGTATGAATTCAACCTCAGACTAACCTTCCTCTTCTTCCTTACATGGTTACTTTGGGAGACTAGGTCAGAGAGAGCACATTCTAAAAGGACACAGTTCTTCAGATTGTTTGTTATGTAGACAACAGTCCTTGCTGGTTCTCACTGTCCATGTAGGTTCAACAATTTGTTCAAATGACTGATAAAATGCAAGAAAAGGGATATATTTAATTTGGTAGGAAAAATGAAAAGTTGCCTAAGGCAAAGTCTGTTAAAGGTCACACAGCAAGGAGCATCCATGCCTCCAGAAATTCACTCATCCTTTTGAAGGCAGATGCTTCTTCTCTACAACCTAGAAACTCCATTGAACCCCATCTTCCAAAATCTTTATAGGCCTCAACACATGGCCATGGAAAATGGCATCTCAGCTCTTGAAACGTTTTGAGTATTATTCCCTAAGAGAGCCTCTGTCCTGGGAATTCTAATCAGCCTCATCATATAAACATGTTCAACTACATTTGACTCATGAGACTGTCAATATCAACTCCTACACAATCCAGCCCTCAAAAGGCCAGAACAAAAGATGAAATTGCTGTGTGTAACCTATGGGAGCTTTAACAGAGATCATAAGTTTATATCACTTCCCACAATTTACACCACAGAAAGAAGACACATGTAGCTCATATCAACCCAGGGTACAAAATGTAAGCTTTCCCTTAGGCCTGAAAGCATGAGGGAATAAATCATCCCTCCTCGCCCAAAGCCCAGCCTCAAATCACAAGGTTAGTAGCCTGTGCCAACAGGTAACAGAAGAAAGAAGGGAGCTGACCAGAAGACACTTGAGCCCTGAGGCCAGAAGAGAAGCAGGCCTAAGTGACAGGTAGCAACTAGATCAAGTAACATTTCCTGTTAACCAGAGGCTATAAATCTTGCTGACATACACTTTGTCTATATTGCCTGCCATGTTGGATCTCAGCCCACTAAATGTGAATTAAACAGCTTTGCTACACATGGCCTCCAGTTGTAGGTCACAACTGACCTACAGTTTTCATATAATGTGAGAAAGAAACAAACTTTTGTTATAGAAGCCATTGAGATTGTGTTGATATTTGTTCCTAGACTTAATGTCTAGAAAAAGCTGACTAATATAGTTGTATACACAGATTCCTATTTCTGTCTTATTCTAAAGAAAACTCTGCTTCTCAAAGAAAGGCAGTTTATCCTGATACTTCTATGCCACCAACAGTTGTTGTGTCCCTCAACGGATCTACTCTGAAAGAGAGAGCTTAGATTTCATGAGGGGATTGGGGAAGAACCATAAATATAAATATAGGCTCACAACATGGCACTGATCTGAGAAGCTGCCTTCTCTTTCAGATTATCTTAATTAATCACATCTTCTGTTTTTTCTCTATTTACTGGTTTATTTCTTTTACTGGAATTCCAAGCTTTTTCGTTATGATCATTTCCCTTTAACTACAGTCAACTAATATTTAATTTCTTTCAACTAATATTGACTTTCTTCCAGTAATTGTCTTGCTAAGACGCTGTGCAATCTCTTCAAAGATTGATTCCCACAAGGACTAGATTCCCTTGATAGAGAGGTAGGTGGAGCTCTCCTCTGGCTTCAGTATCGTATCGTGTTTCTGGGAAGTGTTTGTAGTTTAAATCCTTATCTTTATTAAATTTTTATTTCAAAATAAAGACATGGGAAAATAAATTGTAATGCCATCTAAGGCCTACATCTCTTTGAATATGTCACCCTCTGTCTTCTCATGTTCTTAGCTGGAAAAGATCTAATTCCTTTTTTCATACTAATACAATTGCAATTAGAATTTAATACATTAAAAAAAGGTCTTGTGGGGGCATTTCTCTTACAATAAGAGCAGTCTCAAATAATGGAAGTTGTTAAAAAAAGGAGAAGGGTGAAAGATGCTGACATGATGTTAACAAGGTCAGTTAGCATCTTGGCTCTTTACTGTTTATAAGGGCAGAAGGGGAGGGCTACTGACAAATTGAGTCAGTGATTCTATTGATGGCTCATATGAAGTGAAAGAGCTTACAGGATCTCAGATTTACAGATGTAACTAAATAGGTCACTGATTCATTTCCCTTAGCACAATCTAGAATTTTAAGACATTTCTAAGACTGAACTATATATTTTAGTGGTGGGATATTGACTGAATACAGATAGCACAACCGGTGCAAATAAAATCAACATTCAGTCAATACATGTAATGTGCAAGGACCCAGAGAAAAAGAGCTGTTTTCAAGAAATAATGAAGGAAGGAATAAAAGATTTCCAGATGTGAGCTACATAGAAGAGCAGAGGAAGATGGAGAAGTCAGAGTTCAAGACTCATTCTGCCACATTTTGACTCTGGAGTCTTAAGTAAGTTACTTTGCCACTTTAAAAATTAATTTCTTACTTAGGATTATAATTGTTTTCCTTTAATAGATTGAGATGAGAATATACTCACACACATGCACTTATTTGTGTATTAATAGGGAAGGGAATGGCAATGGAAACACTAACAGAGTAAACAAATCAGAAACTGTTGAAACAGTGGCAAAATAACATGAGAAAAACAGACTCATTTAAAAAAGGGGTAAGGGAAGAACAGACAGACACCAAGAGCCACCATAAATCCCTAAGAAGCTGTGCACCACCATAAAGCTATGTAAACTCAACCCCTACTAAAACACACACACACACACACACACACACACACACACACACACACACTCTCACAAGATAAAAATAGGTTCAGTATGTCCTGGCCTGTTCATAGTCTGTTACAAACATCTATTAAACCTCTGTATCTTTTGCTTACTCTTTTTTTTCTTTTCTTTTGTAGCAGAGTTCTATCAAAATCTTATATCCAAGTTAGAACTTTCTAGTTCTTATTCAAAAAGGCCACTGAAACTCTTTGAAAATCATCCCCTTGACACGTGTGTGTGTGTGTGTGTGTGTGTTCCATATGTGGTCTTGCTAGTTGCCATGGAATCAACTCAGACTCATGGTGACCTAATGTGTAACAGAATGGAACATTGTCCAGTTTTCCATCATCTTCATGATGATTGGTGTGTTTCAGTCATCTCTATAGATACTGTCTTAATCCATCTCATGAAGGGATGTGTGTGTATTTTTTTTAATTCATTTCAATGAACATTTACAGAGATTTTGGACTTCTATTAATTCATTGTTGTACTTTTCTCCCCGCCCACCCCACACCAAGTTCCTCTTCTCCTTGAAAAGCAAAAGAAAAACTCCTTCATTGGTATACAATCCCCCTGCAACCCCCACCTTCACCCCAAGTATACGCCACTCTGCAACCTTCATTCCAAACTTTTATGATATTTTATATATACACATATACATGATTTTTTGTTTGATGTATAGACATGTAGTGTGTGTCCGTGTGCATGTAGTGATATCCAAATTTGTGCCAAAAGTAGCATCAGTGCAAGAGATCTTACTGCAAACTCAACATTAGTGCACTCATGGTTTTTCCTATGTCTTGACTGTTTTCAGCAGGAGGGCGACGCAGCGCGAGGGCGATGCAGCACGCCGCCGCCAGACGGGGGAACGCCGCCACCAGACGGGGGAACGCACCCCGCCGCCAGCCGGTGGGAACGCACGCCGCCGCCCGCCAGACCTGGGGAACGCCGCCGCCAGACGGGGGAACGCCGCAAGAGGGACCCAGAAGAGACCCGGGAAGAACAACAGGAAGCCACCTACCGCAGAACTCCAGAGGAGTGAAGACTGTGAGACCCCAGAGGAACGAAGACTACCGGACACTGTGGGACCCCCCTGCAACCCACACCTGTGTGACCCTTAACACACAGGGTGTTGCTGCATAAACCCCCAGCAGCGCACAAGCCCGATCCCCACCTCTTGGTGATAGTGTCCAAACCCTGCGCTCCTTGCCCCCTAGTCCCTTGCTTTCCTCCCCTTCCCCAACCCCCCTTGCAGCTCCACAACCACACATCTCAACCACCACCACAGCCTTGTGACCTCAGGGCACCACCTTGGATCCAGCAATCACCCTGAGCTATCAGGCAAGCTGTTGAGGAACTAACCTGGCAGGAGAAAGGC
>NW_006400026.1:2725347-2737868 GCF_000299155.1 Elephantulus edwardii
TGGGTGGCCAATCCTTCTTCCTAGTCTGTCTTAATCTGAATGTTCAGATTTAGAGGAGTATCTTGCAGACAGCAATTTGTGAAGCAGTGAAAGATAAATCCCTTATTGTGGAGTTAAGCATTTGTTACAGTGTTGACCCCACCCTTAGCCCAGAGCCTTGACCCACTTACTTCCCAGTTCCACCCTCAACCAGGATAACCCTTCCCACCTGCCAAGTCCCTTCAGAAAATAGGTACACACATAAAAAAGGAAGGAAGAAGAAAAGTCAATGATCTAGCTCCACACCTTCATCAAATAGAAAAAAACAACAATTTAATCCTACAGTCTCTAGAAGAAAATAAATTATCAGGACAAGGGCTGACATCAATGAGATAGTAAACACAAAAAAACAATTAAGAGTATCAATAAGACCAGGAGCTGATTTTTCAAAAGGGTCAATAAACTTGACAAACTATTGTCAAACTTAACAAGAGAAAATAAAAGAGAAGATATGGATGGTCAATTAAGAAATGATAGAGGTGACATCACAACAGAATCAGATTAAATCAATAATATCAGAATACTGTAAGAAGCTGTACTCAGAAAAATTAAAAAACCTAAAGGAAATGGACAAATTGCTTGAAACTCATGCCTTACCCAGACTGAAAAGGAGAGATATAGAACACTTGAACAGACCTATCACAAAAGAAGAAATTGAACAGGCTGTGAAAAGACTTCCCCATAAGAAAAGTCCTGGAACAGTTGGCTTCACATCTGAATTCTACCAAAAATCCACAAAGGATCTATCCCCAATTCTATTTGAAGTATTTAAGAAATGGGAAAAGAAGAAATACTCCCAGAGTCATACTATGAAGCAAGCATAACCCTAATGCCAAAATCAGTAAAAGATATTACCAAGAAAAAAAAACTACGGAATATCTCTCATGAACATGGATGCAAAAAGTCCTTAACAAAATCCTAGCCAACAGAATCCAAAAGCACATAAAAAAAATTCATTATTACCAAGTAGGATTCATAACAGGATGCCAGGATGATTCAACATAGGAAAAGCAATCAGTGCAATCCACTATATTAACAAAGCAAATATCAGTAACAAGATGATCTAAGCATTTGATTCAGAAAAGGCTCTTGACAATCCAACACCCCTTCCTGATAGACATTCAGCAACATTGGAATAGAAAGCAATTTCCTCAACATAGTAAAAAATGTATAAGCAAAACTAAGAGCCAAGATCATTCTCAATGGAGAAAGACTAAGAGCATTTTTCTTGCAAACAGGGACTAAAGAAGAGAAGAAAATAAATGGCATTCAGAACAACAAAGAGATGGTTAAACCATCACTATATGCAGATGTTATGATACTGTACACAGAAAACCTCAAAGACTCAACAAAATTATTAGAGCTAGTAGAACAATTTAGTAGAGTGGCAGGATATAAGATCAATATGCAAAAATCTGTGGAATTCTTCTATAGTCGCAAGGAGAAGTCAGAGAAGGAAACCAAGAAAACAATACCACTTACAGGAGTCAACCACAAATTGAGATACTTGGGAGTGAACCTAACTAGAGATAAAAAACACCTATACAAAGAAAACTACGGAACATGTTGATGAGGTACAATAAAAGACAGACCTAAATAAAAGGAAAATGTTCCCTGTTTGTGGATATGAAGACTCAATATTGTGAAAATGACAATCCTACCAAAAGCAATCTACATATTCAACACAATCACACTACAGATACCAAATTTCTTCAAGATACTCAAAAGGGAAATTGTCGAGTTTATTTGGGGAAGAAAGAGACCCTGAATAAGCAGAGCACTTCTGAAAAACAAAAATTATTGGGAGGCACTCTCTAACCTGAAAACACCCAAAACAGTGGGGTATTGGTACAATGACAGGCACATAGATGAATAGAACAGAATTGAGAACTCAGAAATAGACCAGGCTATCTATGATCAGCTGTGTTTGACAAGGAAGTAAAACCTATCAAATGGAGAAATGACAACCTCTTCAACAAATGGTGCTGTTAGACTGGACTGATATCTGCAGAAAGCTGAAAAAGGATCTACATCTCACACTATACACTAAATTCAACTCAAGGGGGATCAGAGACTTTGAAATAAAGCCCAAAATCATAAAGCTCATTAGAGACAAAATGAGATCACACTCTTAGACAGCCATGTCTATGGTATAAAGAGACTGCCAAATACACCCAGAAATTAACAATCTGGAGAGGATAAAATTGATGAATGGAACCTTCTAAAGATTAAAGTCCTGTGCACATCAAAAACATTTTCCAACAGAGTGAAAAGAAAACCTACTCACTGGGAAAACATTTGGTACTACCATTTCAGAAAAGGTTCTACTATAAAAAAAAACCTCTTATACATTGTTCATTGGATTGTAAAATGGTACAACCACTCTGAAAGTCAGTTTGGTGCTTCCTCAAAAAGCTGAACATAGAAATTTCATATAACCCAGCTATTCCACGACTTAGAAGATATACCAAGAGAACAAGGCACAAACAGAAACTTGTACACCAATATTTATAGCAGCATTATTCACCATCCATCACAAGAACATTGAAACAACCCAAATGTCCAATCACAATCAAATGGTTTGAGAAAGTATGGTACATTCACTTAATGGAATACTATGCAGCATCCAGGAGCAATAATTTTGTCAATTACTATCTAAGTTGGGAAGAACTGGAGAGCAATATGCTAAGTGAACTGAGTCCCATAAGGACGAATACTGTATAAGACCATTATTGTAGAACAAGTTTAAGGATCCAAGGCTGGGGAAGGGTGGGAGCAAAGGGATGAGCATGGGTGGGGAGATGTGTTAGTCATAGGTGGAACAATTTGATGGGTGGAGGGGTGAGTTGAAGGAAATGGGAAAGATCCAGTGGGAAAATAATGTATGCAAACTTCATAACTTGTAGTTGTCATTGTTATGTGTCATTGAGTCACTTCAAATTTTGTAACTAGTTGTAGTTACAACTAACTGTTGTTGTTGTTGTGTGCCATAGAGTCACCTCGACTCATAGCGACCCTATGCACAACAGACCTAAACTAAACCGTGCTCTATTCTGTGCCAATCTTATTGTCTCTGACACACCTATTACCATAACCCCAGTCACTGAATCAATCCATCTCACCGAGGATCTTCCTTTCCTGCGCTGTCTCTCCACCCTCTCAAGCATGATGTCCCTTTCCAAGGACTGATCCCTCATTGCAACATGTTCACAGTATGTCAGACGAAGCATCAGAATCCTTCCATCCAAGGAGCAGCCTGGTTTAACCCTCTCTAGGTCAAACCTGTTCATTCTCTGAGTAGTCCATGGTATAGTCAATACTCTTTTCCAACACAACAGCTCAAAAGCATCAATTCTCCTTCTATCATCCCTAGTAATTTTCCAGCTCTCTGATGTGTAGCAAGTGATTGCAAAGACCATAGCCTGTATCAGGTGCACCTTGGTCTCCAGACTGACATCATTGTTCTTCAGTGCTTTGGAGAAGTCTCTAAAAGCAGAGTTTCTCAACGCAATATGTCTTAATTTCTTGGCTGCTAGTGCCAAGACCGTTGGCTGTGAAGTCAGGCAAACTAAAGCGGTTTACAATCTCTGTCTCTTCATCATTCATCACAATGCTGCCAATTGGTCCAGTGATGAGAATCTTTGTTTTCTTAATATTGAGCTTCATTCCCTATTGAAGGCTGCAGACCTTGACCTTCTGCAGCAAGCACTTCAGGTCCTCCTCATTTTCAGCAAGTTAAACCAGTATAAAATATTTTTTAAAAGAGAAAGTGATGGCTTATAATGGTGTTTGCAATTGCTTTGTATACATCTGAAAGCTGGACAATGAATAAGGAGCTAAGGTGTGCCTGATCCAGGCCATGGTCTTCTCAATTGCTTTTTCTGTGTATGAGATCTGGACAATGACTAAAGATGACAGAAGAATTGATGCCTTTGAGTTGTGGTGCTGGATAAAAGTATTGAATTATGGACTCCCAAGAGAACAAACAGTTATGTCCTGGAAAGGGTGAAACCAATTTTTTCCTTTGAGACAAGGATTATATTTTTCCCCCTTCATATTCTGTTTATTATAGCCCCAAACTAGAAACAAATCAAATATCCTTCACCTGGTGAATGGATAAACAAGAAGGGATACATTCATGCAGTGGAATACTATAAGCATCCATGAGAAGGATGAAAACTTTATTGATATTTGTTTTGTTTTTTGTTTGTTTGTTTGTTTTTTAATTAATTTTACTGAAAGTGTACAGAGACTTAGGGTTTCCACTCATTCATTGTTGCACTTTTCTCCCTGGCCACCCCCACCCCTCCAATTCACTTTTCTGTTGGTAAGTAAAAGAAAAACTCCTTAATTGCAATGCAATCCCTCCCCCCAAGCTCACTGCACTGTGCAGCCTTCATTCTTGACTCCTGTCATGACAATAATATTTAATCATATATCCCTTTTAAACAGTTCTCTTCCTCATCTGTTGCAATGCAATATACATTATTCCTCCTCTTCTCTGTCTTCCCTCAACCTCAATGTCAGTCCTATTTTAAAATAGTGTCCCTATGCAATATTTGTCCTTTTGTGACTGAGATATTTTACTCAGCATAACGTCCTCCAGGAACACCTATTTTTGTATACTATTTCATGAGTTCCTTGTTTTTCAACGCAGCATAGTATTCCATCGTGTGAATATGCCCAGCTTCTCTATACATTCGTTTATTGATCGACACGAGGGTTGTTTCCAACTCTTTGCTATTGAACAAAGCCGCAATGAACATGGGTGTGCATATATTTGCCTGGGAGGCAGTTCTGGTTTCTTTAAGGTATATTACCAGTTGTGGAATTGCTGAGTCAAATGGTATTTCTATTTCCAACTTTTTGAGAAAGCGCCATACTGCTTTCCATCATGGTAGCACCATTTTACACTCCCACCAACAATGAATAAGGATCCCAGTTTCTCTAAAACCTCTCCAGGATTTGTTGTTTGCTGTTCTGTTAAATTTTTATATTCTTACTGGGGTGAAATGATATCTCATAAGTTGTTTTGATTTTCATCTCTCTTACAGCTAGGGATTGTCTTCATGTATTTGTTGGCCATTTGAATGTCTTCTTTGATGAAGTGTCTGTTCATATCCTGTACCCATTTTTCAATTGGGTTATTTACCTTTATCCTCTTGTGGTGTTCAAGTATTTTATAAATTCTAGATATGAATCACTTGTCTGACATGTCATTATAAAATATTTTTTCTCAATGTGTAGCTTCCCTTTTTACCCTGTTGGAGAAGTTTTTGGATGTTCATAGGGATTTAATTCTTAGAAAGTACCATTCATCTGTTTTATCTTCTCCTGGTTGTAGATTTTCCAGGATGCTTGGAAGACTCTTTATGTTGTTAATTAGGACTTACAGTGTTCTTCCAAGCTTTGCTTTAATGACGTGTATAGTCCTTGGTTTAAGTCATAGGTCCATAATCCACTTTGAGTTGGATTTTGTGTATGGAGTGAGATGTGGATCTTGATTCCATTTTCTGCAGATAGTTTTCCAATTTTGCCAACATCATTTATTAAAAAGGCTGTCATTTCCCCACTTAACTGATTTCATCTCTTTGTCAAAAATCAGTTGACCATAGATAGATGGGATGATTTCTACATTCTAAATTGTATTCCATTGATCTATGTGTCTGTAATTGTACTAGTACCAAGCTGTCTTGACCACCGCAGCAATGTAGCGGGATTTGAAATCAGACAGTGAGATGCCTCCTACCTTATTTCTCTTTTTAAGGAGTGTTTTGCTTATTCGGGGCCTCTTTCCATTCCAAATGAAATTAGAGATAGATTTTTCCATCTCATTGAAGAATGGAATTGGTATTTGTATTGAAATTGCATTGAATGTATAAATTGTCTTTGGTAGTATTGTCATTTTCACAATATTGAGTGTTCTTATCCATGAGCAAGGAATATTCTACCACTTCTCCAGGTCTTCTTTGGTTTCCTGTAGTAATGATTTCTAATTTTCTTTGCATAGATCCTCTGTGCTTCTGGTTAGATTTACTCCCAGGTATTTAATCTTGTGATTAGCAATCATGAAAGGTATTGTTTTTCTAAGTGCCAGTTCTGTTTTCTCTTTGTCATTGTAGAGAAATGCAGTTGAAGTTGATTTTTGTATGTTGATCTTGCATCCTGCAATTTTTCAGAATTGCTCAACTATTTCCAGTAGTTTTCTTGCCGAGGCTTTAGGGTTTTCTAAGTATACTATCATATCATCTGCATACAGAGATAATTTTACCTCCTCTTTGGCAATTTGTACACCTCTTATTTCCTTTTCTTGTCTTATTGCTATCACTAAGACTTCTAATACAATATTGAATAGTAGAGGTGATAGTGGACATCCTGGAGGCAAAGGTAGGTGGTCAGGAAGGGCCAGTCCTTGAAGAAGGATATCACGCTTGTAAGGGTGGGGAGTCAGCACAGGAAAGGAAGACCCTAGATTAGATGGATTGACACAGTAGCTGGCATAATGTGGGCTAGATGTGCCAGGGACAGTCAGATTGGCTCAGGATAGGGTATGAGATGGCACGTAGTAACATCAAGATGAATCAAGAATATCTTTGAATTGTATTGATAAAATTTATTGAATATTAAATAGACTGCCAAAAGATCAAACAAATCTCTTTTGAAGAAAATGCAAGCAGGGTACATATTAGGAGCAAGAATGCTAAAATTTCATCTCTCTTTAGGCATGTCATCAGGAGGCACCAGTCCTTGGAAAAAGATATAATGCTGAAAAAGTTAGGGAGTAAGCAAAACAGAAGAAGATCCCCAACAAGACAGATTAATGTAGTGAATACAGTGATGGGTCTGAGCCTGGCAGAAATTGTGAGAATGGCAGAGCATGGGGTAAAGGTTCAGAGTCATTCTAGGTTGTAGATGACCCAACAGCATCTAACAATAACACATTTTGTCCTCTTCAAGAGAGAAGGAGGCAAACTAAGTTATTTTCTATTTTTTATACAAAAATATTTTATGAAAAATCATGGAATTGCATCATCTACATGAGAGCACCAGGTTAACAATTACTCTAATGTAGAGAAGAGGAAAGACAGAGAAACTAGACTACTGAAAATGGAACAACTGGTACACAATGAAAGAGAACTTTGACATATTGGAAAAAATGGCATTACAACTAATGCCACTGAAGTTATGTAAGTTATTATATGAGATTGTTATTTGCTATGTGAACTTATAAGGAAAACACGTTAAAGTACTTTTTAAATGATGAAATATAGCATTTGAGAATTACTGGTGATAAGTACACAATGTTATATATTATCTGTAGGATTCTATATTTCAGAAATTGGTTCAGAAGAGAACACTATAAGGGGTTTGAGTTTGAGTTTCTGGGTTTGGTTTTTTGTGTGTTTTTTGGGGGGTTTTGGGTTTTGTTTTGAGGGTTTTTTTCTTCTCATTTCACTTGCTGGATTTGACACTTACTTTTCCAGGTTTTTTTTTTCTCTTCAAACTCTCTCTTCCTGGAAATTCTACTACTAACCCTCATTTTCCTAACTCCATTTTTCTCCCAGGAATTTTCCTAATTCTCTCACTGCTCCTGTTACTTTCTATCAAGTTGTCTGCAACTCATAGAGACCCTATGTACGATAGCTCTGAACCCTGTCCTCCCCTGAGCCAGTTACTGTGTGACACATAACACACTTAACCCCTTTAGCCTAGTCATTGTGTCAATTCATCTCATCCAGGGTCTAGTTTCATGTTTTTCTTTCTTTCTTAAAACCCAAGTCACACTCTCTCTGCTCTTTGTTATCTCTAAATACTCCAGGCCATTCTATACTTCCCATAGTATGCAATATTGTTACTTAAGACTCCCAAGTCCACAATTTCAACCTGACACTAGTGTGCCAGGTGCTCATTAAATGTTTGCTTAATTAATAAAATTATTAATCTATTATTAATAATTATTAAACACTCCTCTTCCCCAATAGTAAAATCTGAGAATAAACAAGTCCTTTATATTTTCAAATAAACTATGCATATACTCCTATATACCTTAAACCATTTCTAGGTTACTTATAATACTTATTAAATGCTACATAAAAAACACTCTATACTTCCTCTTAGCTTCTGAGGGATTGATTAGGCCATTTAACAGCTTTTATCCTTAATGTCTTTGATATATGTTGTTGTTATGTGCCGTCGAGTCGCTTGCAACTCATAGCGACCCTATGTACAACAGCCCTAAACTCTGCTCTGTCCTGTGCCAGTAGCACTGTATCTGACACACCCATCCCGATTAACCCAGTCACTGAATAAATCCACCTCAGAGAGGGCCTGGCCTTCCCCTCCTGTGCTGTCCCTCCACCCTCTCAAGCATGATGTCCCTCTCCAAGGGTCGATCGATCCCTCCTTACAACCTGTCCAAAGTACATCAGACGAAACCTCAGAATCCTTGCCTCCAAGGAGCAGACCGGTTTAACCCTCTCCAGGATGAATGTTTGTTTTCTTAGCAGTCCATGGTAAACTCAATACTCTTCTCCAGAACCACAGCTCAAAGGCATGAATTCTCCTATCCTCCCTAGTCATTGTTCAACTCTCTGACACATAACAAGTGATTGAAAAGACCATTGCCTGTATCAGACGCACCTTAGACTTCAGAGACACCATTGCTCTTCAGTACTTTGGAGAGGTCCCTAACAGCAGACTTTCCCCATCACAATACGTCTTTTAATTTCCTGGCTGCTCGTGCCAAGAGTGTTGACAGCGGGGCCAAGCAAACTAAAACTGTGAACAATCTCTTCACCATCCATCCTGATGCTGCCAGTTGGTCCTGTGGTGAGAATCTTTGTCTTCTTGATTTGGAGCCTCAATCCATATTGAAGGCTGCAGTCCTTGACCCTCTGCAGCAAGTGCTTCAGGTCCTCCTCAGTTTCAGCAAGCAGGGTTGTATCATCTGTATAATGCAGATTGTTGATAGGTCTTCCACCAATCCTGACGTCACATTTCTCCTCATAGAGCCCAGCCTAGCTGAAAAGGTATGGAGACAGGACACATCCCTGGCATACACCCTTACCAATTTTGAACCATGCAATGTTTCCTTGCTCTGTTCTGATGATTGCCTCTTGGTCCAAGTATAGGTTTTGCATTAGCACGATTAAGTGTTCTGGGACTCCCATTTTCTCAGAGTTAGCCACAATTTGTTATGATCCACACAGTCAAACGCCTTTGCATAATCAATGAAATGCAGATAGATATTCCTCTGGTACTCCCTGCTTTGATATATAGTTGATTAAATTCACTGATGCAGAACCCAAGAATTATAGAGGGGTAATTATACTCATGTGTTTCTATATATTTACATTCAGGTTTCTAAATTCTATAATTCTCAAATTAAATTCAGGATCTCTTTGCAAACCCTCTCTTCTCTGTTTTCTTTTGATACACCTGATGCTCAGTGGCTAGTATCTTGCTCCCAGGTAATGTAAAAACCTATAATCCTGCCCCCTTGCTTTTGTTCTTCCTATTGTCAAGTTTACTCCCAACTCACAGTGACCTAACAACATGCAACAGAAGGAGGCATTTCCCAATCCTGAGCCAATGCCATAGTTAGTTTCAGATATGACCACAGGGTTTTCAATGACTGTTTATTCTGAAGATCTGTCCATATTAGCCTGAAAGCTCCACTGAACTTGTTCAATACCACACTGACAGATTTATGCCAGAGTACAGACATAGAACATTAACACTAATTAATTACAAATTTCAAAAATCTTCATGAATTTCTACAAATCATGTGTAATTCCAAAAAGTCAAACCTGTTGACAGTGAGTTAACTCTAATTTATTAGTTCTAAATATGCTTTAACCTCAATAGTAATCAAGTCTCATATATAACATCTGTTAGTAATTTCAAATAAGCTGCACACATGTGGCTGTACAGTAAATGCACTGATAACCCTTACTCACTGTTGAAATGTAAAATGGTGCAACCACTGTGGAAGGCGGTATGGTGCTTTCTCAGAAAGTTGCAAATAGAGATACCATTTGACCCAGCAATTCCACTTCTAGGAATATACCCCAAAGAGACCATAACTGACATCCAAGCAGACATATTCACACCTATGTTTATCACGGCTTTTTTCACAAAAGCAAGGAGTTGAAAACAACGTAAGTGCCCATCAACAAACGAGTGGATGGAGAAGATGTGGTATAGTCACACAATGGAATACTATGATGCATTAAAAAACAAGGAATTCAAGCAATATTATTAAAAATGGGTGACCCTGGAGGAGATTATGGTGAGTGAAGTATCTCAGTCACAAAAGGACAAATACTGTATGATGCCACTGTTGTAAAACAGGACTGACCTTGGAGTAGGGGGAGACTGAGAAAGATGGGTTCGAAAATGTATACTGCATTGAAACAGATGAGGAAGAAAACTGTTTAAAAGGAATATGTGGTTAGGTATTTTTGTCATGACAGGAGTCCAGAGTGAAGGCTGCATAGTGGAGTGGACCTAGGGGGAGGGATTGTAAAACAATGAAAGAATTTTTCTTTTACTTTTCCAAGAGAGTAGTGTACTAGGTGTGAAGGTTGGGAGGGGAGAAAAGTGCAACAATGAATGAATGGAAATGCAAAGTCTCTGTAAATTTTCATTGAAATTAATAATAAATTACAAAAAAAATTGAATCCAGGTCTCCTTATGGAAGGCAACGAATCTATCTGAAACATCAATGCTGCTTCTGTGAACATTTATATATATTTGATTTCCAAACTTATTGCTTTTGGTTCCTATGTACTTCCTCACCTACTTCTCCTCATTTCCATAGCATTATAGACAGTGTTAGATGGATCTTAGTTGAAAGCAGAGAGTACCAGAGGACTGTTTATCTGTGTTTTCATTGAATATTCAAAGGCATTTGACTGTATGAATCACAATAAATGGTAGTTAACTATGAGAAGAATGGGAATCTCAGAACACTTAATTGTCCTCATGTGAAATCTATACCTACCTGAACCAGGAAGTAGTTCTCAGAAAAGAGCAAGGAAACACTACATGGTTCAACATCAGGAAAGGTGTACATCACGGATGCATCTATCTCTATAAATTTTCAATCTATATGTAGAATAGATTATTCTGGAGGGTGAATTTTATGAGAAGGAATGTAACATCAGGATTAGAAAAGACTTACCAACAACTTGCATTTTGCAGATGGCACAACCTTGCTTGCTAAAACTGAAGAGGATTTGAGGTGTTTGCTGAAGAAGGTCAAGGAGTATAGTCTTTGATATGGATTGAAGCTCAACACCAAGAAGACGAAGATTCTCAACACTGGGCCAATTGGCAGCATCATGACAGATGGGGATTGAGGTTGTTAACAATTATGGCTTGTTCAGCTCCACAATCAAAACTCTTAACACTAACAGGAAATTGAAAGACAAATTGCATTGGGAAAATCTGCTGTCAGGGACTTCTCCAGAGTACTGAAAAGCAACTATGTCAGTCTAGAGATTAAGGGCATCTAATCCAGGCCATGGTCTTTGCAATTACTTGGTATGTGTCAGAGAGCTGGACAGTGACAGGATGACAGAAGAAGAATCAATGCCTTCAAATCAGGGTGTTGGAGAAGAATCTTAAAAAAAATCATGGACTGCCAAGAAAGCAAATAAGTCTGTCTTAGAAAAGGTGAAACCAAGTTTCTCCTTGGAGGCTGGGATTTTTGAAGCTCCATCTCCTATATTTTGGGCACATGGCCAGGACAGACCAGTCCTTGGAGAAGGACATCATGCTCGGAAGGGTGGAGGCACTGCGCACGAGAGGAAGACCCCAGATGAGGTGGGTTGATATAGTAACTTGGGTATTAGGGGTTTGTGTGTCGGAGTTAGTGAAATTGACTCAGAACAGGGCAGAGTGACTCGACGGCACATAACAACAATGACCTAAAAGTGTCTCTTAAGAGGAACTAATGACAGGAGAATGGAAGGAAGTTGAGGTTTAACTGTCCTCTGTATATAGATTCCCTCACATATAGTTAACACTGTAAACCATAAACTGTTTCACATTACTGGGAACTTATAAATCCTTCCCAATTTTTAGCAGTAACATAGTACTAAGGATTTGTGCTGCCAACTCAAAGGCATGTGGTTTGAATCCACCAACTGTGTTATGGGAACAAGATGGACAAGCTTTTCCTATAAGATTTACTGTCTCTGAAAACTGTTCGAGGGTCAACCATGTGTTGGTTCCAACTCGATGGTATATAACAACAACTACTAACAATTAATATATTTTGTATGAGATTAACACAGAAAGACTAAGCTAATTGGTCAAGATTGTAAGAACTACCTCCCCTCTATAACTTGATTTGTGCCACTATTAGAGCCTCTACTTGGAATATTAATGCTTTTTAATTTTTGACTCATGTACTTTTAACTTGTTAGTTAAATTTGTGTCTTCTAGGTTGCAACACTTCCATGATACATCTTCAA
>NW_006400026.1:2738289-2786313 GCF_000299155.1 Elephantulus edwardii
GTAAATGTTCATTAAAATTAATAAAATTTAATAATTAAAAAAAGAAACAAAGAAAGCCAACCAATTGGTGATTTTACAATCATCAGAGGTTACTATGGTAACAGAGCTGCTGAACTATCATGAAACTATCATGAACTATCATGTAAGCACAGCTCAGTGACAGCCATTCATGTAGACAGTAAAGAGAATATCACCCACTGGAGATGTACACAACCACACAGCACACTACATGGGCACAATGAGTTTGTTTTAATTGAGGATTTTCCTGGGTGGAACATAAGCTCCAGAAGGGTAAGAGCATATATAAGTCGTATGTGATTAGTGAGTTACTAGTAGAATTGTCAAGATAGAAAATAGAAGATAGACTCTTTTTTTTTTTTTTTGAAGATAGACTCTTGACCAAACAACAATTTTACAAGGATTAGTATAAGGCTAGTTCCTACAAGGCAGAGACTAACAATGTTCCAAATATTTGAACTGTTTTAATATGCTATCTCTAACATCAAGTATTCCTCTTCCCCTCAATACTCACACTCCCCAGTGTGTCCTTGTGTTCTGTAACTTACTGGAAGGTCTCATATTGTTGTTGTTCATTGCCATCAAGTCAAGTGACTCATAGCAATCCTATAGACAAAAGGCCTGAAACCTTTTTATAACTATTGTTATTTATGAAAGTTCATTTATTGTAGAGTTTTCAGAGGCATGTTGTTTAGTAAGTAGATGCCATTCCTGCTTCCAGACCTGTATTAAACTGGGATCTCCACAAAAACACTGTCCACAATGGGTAACCAAAAGGTGCTCCCCAAGATCTTGTTGACTCTAAACAAAAGACTCAAACAAAAAACAACGCACATAGTATGTTGTTGTTATGTTGAGTCATCTGTGACCCATAGCGACCCTATCTATGTACAGCAGCTCTGAACCCTTCCCTATACTGAGCTTGTCTCACTAATTCTGACACACCATCTCCCATATCCCAAGTTACTGTATCAACCCACCTCATCTTGGGTCTTCCTCTCCTGTGCTGTCCCTCCATCTTCTGAGCATAAGGACTGGTCTCTTCTGGCCATGTGCCAAAAGTATGTGAGATGAAGCTTCAAAATCCTAGCCTCCAAGGAAAGACGTGATTTCACCCTCTCCAAGACAGACCAACTTAAAAACCATCACAGAAATTGCTCATACAATTATAGATGGTGTAGGTCAACATACATGGTCTTAAAGGCAACCTACAAAGACACCTGCAGGCTGAGGCTGTAATTTCTGGTTGTCTGGCTATCAGACTGTTATGTATCAGTTTCAGATGTCGGACCTGCTGAATCAGGTTAGATGCAGTGTCTCAAATGAATAAGGAACGGGTTTCCTAGAAGTGTTCCTCTATATGTGGTCTCAGGGCTGCAAAGTACACGCCCAGGAAAACAAGGCGTTATACCTTCAAGATGTACCACAGCCTAATCCCACCAGCTAAATACAAAAAATAACTCATTCTCAAATGAGGTCTTAAGAATAGACAAAAAACCTAGAATCACAGGATGAATGAGAGCTTATGGCTGAAAGAGTCATTTTACTTAATTCATTGTACCACAATAGAGTAAGTGTTATGTTGAATGAATAAATGAATTTAAGATATTTTTAATTTTACTTGTACTTGATTTTTAGTTTTCCTTTTAACTTTCATCTTGAAATAAAAAAAAAACAAACAAACAAAAACCTAGTGCTGCATAAGTCAGCCCACAAAGAAATTGACTTTTAGAATAACCTGAAGAAATTCTATTCTAAATTGTTTGCTATTGTGTGCCATTGAGTTGGAACCAACTCATAGTTGACCCTCAATCGAGTTTTCTTTCTCTTGTAAAGCAGCTTGTGTATTCAAGCCATGTATCTTTGGATTGGTAGTATAATTCCTTACCACAAGGACACTAGACTTGTGTTTCTCAATTAGGACATATAAAAATCCCCACGCCTTGTTGTTTTTGTTTGTTAATCCAAAAAACATGAGTCATGCAAAAGAATCTTAGTTCCAACCTTTTAATAAGATTTCCTTACAATAATCGTGAAGTTATAGAATGATAAAGCAAAAATAATTAACTGGTGTGACACTTACTGCTGAAGAAGACAAAAATATTTCCTTATCATGGTGCAATGGTAAACATTTCTAAGGATACTCTGCAAAAAACACCATAAATTATTCAGGACCTAAGTTAAAAAGCCATAATCATCACTCATGTTAAGTAAAATTCCATGTGTTTTTACAACATCAAAATAAAACCTTTGAGTAAAACAAAAAGAGCTCCTTCATAATTCAATTTTCCTTTTTATAAGCAAAATAGAGAAAGAAAGATACTTTATATTGCCAGAATTAATAATACTAACTACACGTAATTTAAAAAAATAATAAGGCTACAATTTCTTTAAAAATTGTAATTTAAAATTTAACAAAACTTGTGAGATGATGGGTGAATAGATATGTATGATTTTACTGATAATGGAAACAATTTGTTTGTTGTTGTTGTTATGTCCTGTCGAGTTGCTTACGACTCATAGTGACCCTATGTACAACAGCCCTAAACTCTGCTCTGTCCTGTGCCAATTGCACTGTCTCTGACACTCCCATCCTGATTATCCCAGTCACTGAATCAATCCACCTCATAGAGGGCCTTCCCCTCCTGAGCTGTCCCTCCACCCTACCAAGCATGATGTCCTTCTCCAAGGGCTGGTATCTTCTTACAACATGTCCAAATTGTGTTAGATGGATCCTCAGAATCCTTGCCTCCAAGGATCCACCCAGTTTAACCCTCTCCAGGATTAATCTTGTTTCCCTAGCAGTCCATGGCACTCTCAATACTCTTCTCCTGCACCAAAGCTCAAAGGTATCAATTCTCCTTCTATCCTTCTTGATCATTGTCCAACTCTCTGATGCATAACAAGTGATAGCAAAGACCATGGCCTGTATCAGACGCACCCTAGTCTCCAGAGAGACACCATTGCTCTTCAGTACTTTGGAGAGGTCCCTAACAGCAGACTTTCTCATTGCAATACACCTTTTAATTTCCTGGCTACTGGTGTTGACTGTGGAGCCAAGTAAACTAAAGCTGTGAACAATCTCAATCTCTTCACCATCCATCCTGACGCTGCCAATTGGTTCAGTGGTGAGAACCTTTGTCTTCTTGACATTGAGCCTCAATCCATATTGAAGACTGCAGTCCTTGACCCTCTGCAGCAGGTGCTTCAGGTCCTCCTGTTTCAGCAAGCAGGTTTGTGTCATCTGCATAATGCAGAGTGTTGATAGATCGTCCACCAATCTTGACCCCACATTTCTCCTCATAGAGCCCAGCCTCCTGGATAATCTGTTCTGCATATAGGTTGAAAAGGTATGGAGATAGGACGCATCCCTGGCATATGTCCTTCCCAATTTTGAACCATGCAGTGTTCCATTGTTCTGTTCTGACGACTGCCTCCTGGTCCAAGTATAGGTTTCGCATTAGAATGATCAAGTGTTCTGGGATTCCCATTCTTCTGAGAGTGAGCCACAGTTTGTTATGATCCACACAGTCAAACACCTTTGCATAGTCAATGAAACACTGATAGACATTCCTCTGGTATTCTCTGCTTTCAGCTAAGATCCATATAACATTAGCTACAATATCCCTAGCACCATGACCCCTTCTAAACCCAGCCTGGGCTTCTGGCAGTTCTCTGCTGATGTGATGTTCCAGTGTTTTTTGGATAATCTTCAGTAGAATCTTGCTTGCATGTGAAATCAATGAGATTGTTCTTTAGAGATACAGGAAAGGAAAATTTTGGAATATTTTACCAAATTTGATTTTACCAAAATATTTAATAAACAAGCTAAGTGTATATACCAACTCCAAAACAAAATTTAAAGTGCTACAATCCTTGTCCTACCAAAACCAAACTATGTATAGTTTGACAAATTTATGTTTCAGTCTCCTCATCCCTAAAAAGGGTCTTATCATCATTGTATACTATCAAGTCAAAACTGACCCATATCTGATCCTCCAGCAAGTTTTAAGAGACAGTAAATCCCACAAGAGGAGACTGCCCATCTTTCTCCATGGAGCAGCTGGTAGGTTCAAACCATACAGCTTTTGCATTAGCTGTGCAAATCCTTACCCCTAACCACCAGAGATCACCTAGGAGTTATAGTCGATTTAATAACATCTAACTATAGCAACAAATATGGGGATTGTAACAGTATTTATATCTACTTCATAGCGTTAGCTGTGAGGATTACATAAATTCTCAGAATAGTTTCTGGAGTATTGTTGTTGCTGTTGTTGTGGTTATATACTGTTTTGCTGGAATCAACATATCTTTAACTCCTTAGTGAGCTTTTGGAGGCCATCATTTCCCCTACAGACCAGGTAGTGGGTTTGATCATGTGAAAAGAGCAGCTCCTTACAACTAGACCACCAGAACTCCCTAATAAATCAGACAGGAGGAGATTGTCCATCTGTCTCTCACAGAACAGCTGTTGGATTTAAATTGCCTGCCTTTGAGTTGACAGCACAACTATTTAGCCTTTAGGCTACCAGAGCTCCCTCTAGAGTGTGGTACCTAAGGTTTATTTGTATTATTATCAAAGAGTCTCTCCATAAAGAACCTTTCATAAGTAAAATGAACCACAATCCTACCTGAAAATTAGAGGTTCCACTCACTACACTTTCAAGATAATTTCATTCATCTCTTTACATTTGCATATTTCAGTAGTTTCTGTTCTTAATTATTTCTTTGTAGATATTTTTTCTATTAGTAACAAGAATTTAGAATACCTTAGACATTTTCTCTACATAAGACCATTATCTGGACATAAGTCATTTCATCCACATTCTCTAGGATTTTCTGGCCTGCAATGTAGGGCAATTGCTGAATTTCCTTAGGGGTTTTGTTCAGGAAGATTTTTCAAAATTGGAATGTGAAACAAATTCAGGCACATTTCATTTTATTGCATGTCACTTTCTTGTGCATTGCAGATAATGATTTAAAAAATAAAAACCCAAAACCAAATTGAAGGTTTGTAGCAACCCTGCATCAAGCAAGACTCTGCATCATTTTTCTAATAGCATGTGTTCACTTCATGTCTTAGAGCCACGTTTTGGTAAAGTTTGCAATATTTCAAACTTTTAAATTGAGTACTATAATACCATAGACTACAGACTAATGTAAATATACTTTTTATGCTGTTGTGCAAAGTCAGAACCAACCCATAGCTGATCCTCTGGTGAGTTTTCAGAGGAAATTAATTACTTGGAAGGAGATTGTCCATTCTTCTCCTGAGCAGCAGCTGGTGGCCTTGAACTGTGTGACTTCAGGATTACAGTGCAGCTACTTGCTACCATAGCGCCCAACTTTTATATAGATTGAGGGGGGAAAATGTGACTGGCTTTAGGGGTTTGAAACTGAATAAACATACCTGTCAAGTATGTCAGTAGTAACTCTAACCTATTGCACATTGAGTCCTTTGGAATATTTCTGTTGTTGGATATTGATCAATTAACTATAACTCATGTTGAGCCTATGAAAAAAAGATAGAACCTTGCTTTATTCTTATCACCACCTAAATCTCCACCATGATCAAGCCCTTAATTGAAGTTACTATATTAATCTATCTCCTCTTGTTAACAGATGAGAGGTAGTCTCATATACTTCGGGAATGTTAAGGAAGCACCAGTCCCTAGAGAAGAATATCGTGCTTGCAAATAAAGAGATTTAGCAAAAGAGATTAAAATTCTCAACATGATGACTGCAATAGTTTAAGCACAGTAGTGAATATAAGAATAATGCAATATTAGACAGGGTTTTACATAAGGTCACTATGAGTCAAAGTTCATCTGATGGCCATTCTGGAGGCTGGACTTGATGCGGAGGAATGTGGCATCAAGATTGGAGCAAGACTTATTAACAACCTGTGTTATGCAGATGACACAACCAACTTTGCTTACAGAAACCCTGAAGATCTGAAGCATTTGATGTAGAAGGTCAATGGCTATAGCCTTCAGTATGAATTAAAGCGCAACATTTAAAAAAAGGAGATTCTCATTGTCGTTGTCAGCACCATGACAATTGGAGAAGAGCTTGAGATTATTAACACTTTCAGATACTTCTGCTCCATAATCAATACTCTTTGCACTAGCAGTGAAGAAATCAAAAGATGAATTGCATTAGGAAAATCTGTTGTCAAAGATCTCTCCAGAGTACTGAAGAGCAATAATGTCAGTCTAGAGGCTAAAGTATGCCTGATCGAGAACACGATCTTTGCAATTACTTTCTATGTATTAGAGAGGTAGACAAGGACTAAGTATGACAGAAGAATCAATATCTTTGAGTTGTGATGCTGGAGAAGTGTATTTAACATATCATGGAATAACATATCAAAAGTATTAACCTATCAAGAACAAACAGATCTATCAATGAAAAGGTGAAACCAAATTGCTCCTTGAAAGCAAGGATCTTGAGGCTCCACCATACATACTTTGGGTATGTTGCCAGGAGGGACCAGTCCATGGAAAAGGATATTAAACTTGGATATTATTAAAAGGTGGAGGGACAGCACAGAAGAAGAAGACCCCAGATGAGGATTGACACAGTAACTGGAGCAATGGGCGTAAGTGTGTCTGAGATGGTAAGATTCACTCAGGATAGGCAGGGTTCAGAGCTATTGTGCATATGGTTATTATGAGTTACATATAGCTGACTCAACAGCATA
The DNA here is from genome assembly GCF_000299155.1 of Elephantulus edwardii. Classification (NCBI taxonomy): domain Eukaryota; kingdom Metazoa; phylum Chordata; class Mammalia; order Macroscelidea; family Macroscelididae; genus Elephantulus; species Elephantulus edwardii. The sequence goes on from NW_006400026.1 coordinate 2,745,014, forward strand.
AAACAACAACAGTATCAATCACTACATTAATAAGGTTTTTCTATTATTTGAAAAAACGAATGGAAGAGTATCTATTGTTCTTAAGTAAATTCTTAAGATCTGAGTGGCACTATCTAGAAACATGCAATGGGTAGATAGAATCTAGTAATTTCTATAAAAATCTGTAAATCTATAAATCTTTCTCATTTGAAATCAAATTTTTTACCCTATAAAAATTTTCTTTAGATGAAACATAATTTAAATTTTCATATATTTGATAGTACAATCAATACTTATTTTTGTTGTTGTTATGTGCTGTTGAGCTGGCTGTAACTCATAGCGACCCTCTGTACAACAGCCCTAAACCCTGCTCTATCCTGATGCACCTACCCCCATTACCCCATCTCACTGAAGGTCTTCCTCTCCTGTGCTGTCCCTCTACCCTCCCAAACATGAGGTCCCTCTCCAAGGACTGATCCCTCCTTGCAACATGTCCAAAGTATGTCAGACAGTGCTTCAGAATCCTTGCATGCAAGAAGCAGCCTGGCTTCAACCTCTCCAGGACATTTTTTTTCTTCTCCTAGCAGTCCATAGTATATTCAGTACTCTTCTACGACACCACAGCTCAAAGGCCCCAACTCTCCTTCTAATATCCTACTCATTTGTTCAGGTTTCTGATGTATAGTAAGTAATTGCAAATACCATGGCCTGTATCAGGCACACTTTAGTCTCCAGACTGACATCATTGTTCTTCAGTAGTTTGGAGAGGTCTCTGACAGTTGACTTTCCATTGCAATACGTCTTTTAATTTCCTGGCTGCTGGTACCAAGAGTGTTGACTGTGGAGCCAAGCAAACTGAAGCTGTTAACAATCTTAATCTCTTCACCATCTATCATGATGCTGCCAATCAGCCCAGTGGTGAGAATCTTTGTTTTCTTGATGTTGAGCTTCAATCCATCTGGGTTCCACCTGACATTGACCACTCATTGGAAAATCCACATCTTACCATTCTACCTATATGTTCTTTGTCCCAGAAATATAATTAAAATCTATAGCTGGTTACAAGGAGGATAGAAGGAGAATTGATGCCTTTGAGTTGTGGTGCTGGAGAAGAGTATTGAGAATACCATGGACTGCTAGGAAAACAAACAGATTTGTCATGGAAAGGGTTAAACCAGGTGGCTCCTTGGAGGCAAGGATTCTGAGGCTCCGTCTAACATACTTTGGACATGTTGTGAGGAGAGACCGGTCCTTGGAGAAGAACATCATGCTTGGAAGGGTGGAGGGACAGCGCAGGAGGGGAAGGCCCTTTATGAGGTGGATTGATTCAGTGACTGGGATAATTGGGATGGGAGTGTCAGAGACATTGCGATTGGCACAGGACAGAGCAGAGTTTAGGGCTGTTGTACATAGGGTCGATATGAGTTGCAAGCGACTCGACGGCACATAACAACAACAACAACATAGTTGGTTAGAAACTATTTGGCAATTATCTTTTCCCCCTTTGTCTCTTTCATACAGTGTGTATCATTATGTCTAAGCACGTTCTGTATGTCCCTTTACCCAAATCCCAACTCTCGTATCTTTAAAAATGGGAGTATAATCCTTGCCTGTAGATCTTTTTTCAACAGCAAAACACACTGAATGCTGGTCTCTGGCTGTACTGTGTACCAGCACCACCAAGGAAGAAGTGGCAGTTACAGAAAGGAGAGATTCCCATCAGACTATGTGAGGTCTGTCAGGGCAGCTGCATAGAAGTACCTGGCCTTGCCTTCTTCATCCCATTCTGAATAAGGGAATGCAGCAGCCAGGTTGAAGCTGGTCTCTGGCTGTGCTGCACACCAGCACCACCAAGGACAATTACAAACTTTAGAAAAAGCAGGCACAGAATGGAGCCATTCCCATCAGACTATGTGAAGCCTGACAGGGCAGCCACATAGAGGTACCTGATTCTGCCCTCCTCAGTCACACCCAAGGTAAAAAGAGTGTAGCAGTCGGGGAATACTGGACTCAGCCCACACTGTGGACCACCAAGGACAAATACAAATATTAGAAGAGGCAAGCACTCAGGCAAGATTCCCACAGATCTGCACTGCAATCCAGAGTAGAAGTTAAAGGACTTTATTTCTAAGGAAATTTCAAATATTAAAAACTTAAATTCATAATCATGTTGACAGAGAAACTTCAAGGACCAAGATCAGATTTTAAGTTAAAACAATAAAAAATGTACTGGGTTTGATAAACAACCATCATTATTGATGCAAACAACTTTTTATTGGAGATTTTTTTTACTCATATCTAAGTTCACATATAACCAGCATGAAATCTGCAGGCACTGTGTAACTCAGGTGGTCAAATGGCAGCTGAAAGAGTAGCCATTTAAATCCACTCAGGATGACATGGAAGAAAAGCCTACTAACTAAAAACCAGACATTAAGACTCCTATGAGTACAATTCTGTTGTGATGTGTATGAGTTACTATGAGTCTGAACTAACTCACCAGTAATTGGTTTTACTTAAATGGAGAAGCTGTGACTGTAAACTATCATAAAATTTAAAAGTGTTTTTTTAAAATTAAAAATCAACAACAAGAGTGAATATATATCATTCTCCCATATGACCAATGGGTGAACATACAAGATATCAGATTTAATAACCAGTAAAATATAAATACGATCAATTAGAATAACATACCCAGATTGGTAAGAGTCAAATTCTTACCACTGGACCAATACGGAGTGTCTTGATGGATGGAGAGGAGATTGAAACTGGCAACAGCTTCATCTTGCTTGGACACACAATTAGCACCTTTGGTACCAACAGTCAGGAAAAAAGGAATTGCACTGCACTGGGAAAATCTGCAGTTAGGGACTTTTGCAAATTATTGAGGAGTAGTGATGTCAGTTGAAGACTAAGGAGCATCTGATTCAGGCCATAGTTTTTCCAATCACTTGCTATGCATCTAAGAGCTGGATAATGAATAAGGATGACAGAAGGGAAAAAAAATTGACACCTTTGAGATGTAGTGTTGGAGAAGAGCACTGAATAACCAACCCCTGGATGGCCAAGAGAATGAACAGGTTCAGATGAAGTGTTCTTTGGAGGCAGGAATGATGAGGCTTTGCCTTACATATGTTGCTAGGAGGTGCTATTCCTTGGAGAAGGATATGACGTTGGGAAAGGTGGAGTGTCCGCGAAGGAGAGGTGGACTGATACAGTACTGCTGCAAAGGGATCTTGTGTGTCAGGAAGTGAGAGGATGGTGCAGGATAGAACATGGTTCAGATCTTTTTTGTTGTTGTTGTTCAGATCTTTTGTTCATAGGGTCACTATGAGCCATACTTAACTCGACGACAAGTAACAACAACAAAAACAACAACTCAGGGTCTTGAACACAAGGAACTTCTACCGATCCACATTAAAATTCAAACAAAACTGTTAATAAATGCATGAATGGACAGCACAAGAGAGGAAGACCCTCTTTGAGATGGATTGACTCAGTGACTGGGGTAATGGGTAAAGTTGACTCAGGATGGAGCAGGTTCAGAGCTGTTTTACATAGGGTCACTGTGAGTTGCAGGCAATTTGACAGCACAGATCAACAACAACACATGTGCAAAAATTTTTTTTGCCAGTCACAAAGAGAAAATTGGATAAGAATCCTACTCCCAGGGCAGGGGAGAAAAGTCCTAAAAGTCGATAGTATAGTAGGTGATAAAGAAAGAAAAGAATTAAATGCTGGCAAAATTATAAAGAGAAAGCATGCCTCTTTGCAAGAAAGTAAGAGGAAGACAAGAATTTAAGGAGAAGGTGGATAAAACGGACTTGTAGAAAAGTGATGAAAGGTAGCAGAACGTTACTGTTGAAAATAGACCTCAAAAACAAGAAGCCAGAAAATATGCATAGTTTTTTTTTAATGTCCTTGATGCCACTTCAGGGCACTTGGGTCTTTTCCCCCCTTTTGTCTTATTTCACATATTTTATTCTCCTTCATTATTATCCATTTGTCAGTTTGTCACACTGGTAGCTTACATGCTATTGTAATACAGGAAGCTATGCCACTAGTATTTCAAATAATGATAGGGTCACTCATTATGGATAGATTTGTAAAAGCTTCCAGACTAAAACAGATCAAGAAGAAAGGTTTAGAAATTTATTTCTGAAAATTAGTGATTTAAAACCTATAGACTACAACAGAACAATCTGATATAGTGATAGAAGATAGCTCCTAGGTTGAAAGGAAGGCACTGGAAATACACAGGGGCGACATCAATGAACTCAGTCAGCCATACCAATGACCATGACTCTGATTTAAGATCATGTGACATTTCATCAATTTGTACATTAAATCCCTGAGAATTTGAGCTGGCAGGACAGTAGTAAAAATTCTTCTGTCTGGTATCCATTCCTACCTTTCTCTCTTAATAATTAAAAAGAGGAGGAGAGGAGGATTTATCAGGTTTGCAACTTGGGGAAAAGGAGAACAATTCTACTCCTCTCCTCAGGCCTTCTCCACATTCATACCTGAAACTGTGAAGGAAAAAAGTTGAATGCTCTCCCCAGAAAGCTGCAGATTTTTTAGCAAGTTTTGTTAGGAAATCCTACTAAAGGTACTTAGAGGTATTTTTCATGCTTATACAATAAACAGAACAATGCTTAGACTCTGTGTCACACTGCCCTTAAGTACTTCCATCAAAGCCAGGCATTATGAATTGGTTTACTTAATCCTCTTTAAGACTCACCATGAACTCTGGTGACTCTGTTGTTGTTTTTGTTGTCAGATGGCATTAAGTCGAGTAAAACTCATAGTGACCCTATGAACAATAAATTTGAACTCTGTCTTATCTTGTGTCATTCTCATCATCACTGACACATTTCAGTCCATTGCTGCAGTGTCTGTGTCAATCCATCTTATTAAGGGTCTTCCTATCTTTTGCTGATCTTCTACCTTTCCACGGAATAATATTTCCTAGTAACATATCCAAAGTATAAGAGATAAAGCTTTGCCATCTTTGCATCCAAGGAGCATTCTGATTGCACTTTCTCCAAGGCATGTCTGTTTGTTCTTGTGGCAATCTATGGAATATTCAGTACTCTTCTCCAGCACCACAATTCAAAGGCATCAATTCTTCTTCTGTTATCCTTATATATTGTCCAGTTATCAGGTGGATAGGAAGTTATTTAAAATACCATGGCCTGGTTGATTTTCTAAAACATAATGCATGGGGATGATTTTATGGAACACAGTATGAATACAAAATAGTGTGAAACACAATGTGTATGAACTTTATGAGCAAACCAGTATAAAATTTTTTTAAAAAGAGGTAAAAATGGCAATTTTCTTATTACATATTAAAATAAAAAAATAAAAAGAAAAGACCATGGCCTGAAAGATGCGCCTTCGTGTTCAAACTGACATCATTGCTCCTCATTAATTTGGACAGGTCCCTAGGAGTGTACTTTATCAATTCAGCTTATCTTTTGATTTCTTGAATGCTGGTACCAAAGATGTTGATTGTGGATCTAAGTAAGATGAAATAATTGACAATTTTAATCTTTTCCCGATCTTTCATGGTGTTGTTTAACAGTCAGTCCAGTGGTAAGGACCTTTGTTTTCTTGATGTTGAGATGCATTCCATACTGAAGGTTGTAGTCTTTTATCTTCTACAGCAATTGTTTTAAGTCTTCTTCACTTTCAGCAAGCAGGGTGTGTTACTTGTATAACACAGGTTGTTGATAAGTCTTCCTATGATTTTGATATCACTTTTTTCATAGTGGTAATTGTGCTTTAAATGCAAAGGTATGTAGTTTGAATCTGCTAGCTTCTCCATAGGAGAAAGATGGGCAATTTCTTCCCATGTCATTTATTATCTCTGAAAATCCACCAGAGGATCAGCTATGGTTGGTTCTGACTCAATGGTCCACAACAATACAACAGTAAGACTCACTAAAGTGGATACTATGATTTCTAATCTCAAGAAAGACATCAAGGCTTGGAGTGATCAAATAACTTCTCTCTGGTGGCCTAGTGGTAAGAAGTTTTGCTGCAATCCCAAAAGTGTGTTGTCTGAATCCATCAACAGTTGCTCCACAGATTGATGGGCAATTTTCCTCTGATGCATGTTACTGCCTCTGAAAACTCACTGGAGGGGGTCAGCTATGGGTTGATTCCAATTTAACAGTACACAACAACAGTGTCACACGGCTAAAAAGGGCCAAACAAGAGATGTAACTGTTTGTTTTTATAACCACAATTAAAACCAAACCCCAATTCTTGTGAGTCAGCTCCAAATGAAGACAATGCAAATATGAAAGCATTAGTCTGTGCTCTGTAGAGCTGTCAATGACTGTTTTCTCAGAAGTAAATTACCAGGCCTTTTTTGCATGGCTCCTCTGGGTAGATTAGATGTCAGCTTTTTAGTTAACAGTTCCAGCTTTTTTGGTTAAGAGCTGAGTACATTAACCATTTACATTGCCTCACAACAGCATTTCATAAGCACAATGCCTAGGGAATGCTAGGAGACAGAGTGCCTGAAGAATGAAAACAAAGATAAACTGAAAAGTTAGGGGCACAGTCAGCCCAGAATTATCTAAGATCTTACAGCATAGTCATCTGGTGGTAAAGTGCTCCAGCAATTTTTAGTGTGGCAGTGGCTTGATCAAATTGTGTACTGACAAAATAACTGTGCAGTCCATCTGGCTGCGAATTATTAGAAAGGGTCATCAAAACAGAGCAAGGAAATGTGTACGTCAGAGATGCATCCTGTCTCCATATCTTTTCAACCTATATATGAAATATATCCTCGAGAAGACTGGAGGAGGAATGTGAGATCAGGATTGGAGGAAGACTCATCAAAAACTTGGATAATGCAGGTGACATGACCTTGCTTGCTGAAACTGAAGAGGACCTGAGGCCTTGGTTGCAGCCTTCAATATAGATTGGAGGTCAACATTAAGAAAACATTCTCACCACTGGGCCAATTGACAGCATCATGGGTGGAGAAGAGATTGAGATTGTTAACAACTTCAACTTGCTTCATTCCACAATCAACACTCTTTGTACTAGCAGCCAGTAAACCAAAACTTGAATTGCAATGGGAAAATCTGCTGTCAAGGACTTCTCCAGTGTACTGAAAAGCAAAAAGTGCACCTGATCCAAGCCATGGTTTTGGCAATTACTTGCTATGCATCAGAAAGCTGGACAATTACTAACATTTATAGAAGAATCAATGCATTTGAGTTGTAGTGCTGGAGAAGAAAATTGGACATACCATGGACTGCTAAGAAAACAACAGGTCTGTCAGAGAGAGTGAAACCAGTCTGCTCCTTCGAGGCAAGGATTTTGAAACTCCATCTACAAAGTTGGGCATGTTGCTAGGAGGGACCAATCCTTAGAGTAGGATGACATGTTTGGAAGGGTGGAGGGACAGCTCATGAGAGGAAGACCCTCAATGAGATGGATTGACTCAGTGACTGAGGTAATGGATTAGGTGTGTCAGAGACAATGAAATTGGTTCGAGATAAGGCAAGGTTTAGAGCTGTTGTACATAGAGTCTCAAGAAACTCGACAGCACATAACAACAAGAGCAACAACATCAGCATCAACATCAACCAAAACAACAGGTTTTGCCTTCATGTCAACTCAGATGACAGGGAAAATCAAGAAATAAGGATGGATGAAAGCAGGAAATCTAAGAAGGAAATGTGGAAAGTACTGTTACATTGAGTGGATTGAAACTAATGTCATCAAACAAAAATGCATAATTTTTTAATGTAAAAATAATTTGCTAACTTTTACAACAAATGAAATTATAAAGTAATCATTATCATATTTGTTTCTTGCCTATTCCATTTTTGTTGCTGGTCTGTTCCTCCTTAAGTAATTTTTATAAAACAGGTAAACATTATCCTGGAAAAATACCATGTAGCTAATAGAGAAAAATTACTTAAAAGGTCACTTGAAATGTGATCAGACCATTAGTCACCAAAAGCTTTAAGAGAGAATGCACTCGAGAGGGGAAAGAGAAAGTAAATCCTGAGATAAAATTAGATTTTGAAAAGGTAGCAGAACTGAGAGTGTGTTAAAATAAGTTGTGTGTGTGAGCTGGAGAAAGTGACTAGAATATCAGAAACCATCTATTAAAGACCTGCCTTTGTCAAACTGATCATTTTCTTGAAAGAGAGTTAATAAAATGCTAGACCAGCCACCCCATGATTTCTTTCTTACATGAAAGACTTAATAACCTTCTAAAATACTTCAGAAATGAGCTCTAGCAAATATTAGTAGATGTGTGAGGCTTACTTTCAAATTGGCTTTGTTATCACAGTGATCCTCTGTGCTTTATAGTATTTCTTCTGAAAGCTCACAAACTACATTAAGAAGGAAACTACCTACCTATTTGAGTAAGTAAATATCAGTAAGTACTGATAGATTATCAGGCTCCTGAAACTCTGTCATTAAAATTACAGAAGATATTATTAATTTAAAATAATTGTTCAGAACAAAATTATTCTAAATTACAATGTTTAAAATGTTTCATAATATAATATTGAGGAAATAATCAGGAATACAGTCAACAGGATAGGGGAATACATAGATATTTTGACTGTTGAAAGATGCACGTGTTTTATTAATATGCTCAGTCACTTCCATTTACATACAGTATCTATTCCTTTTTAAAACTATTATTAAATAATGTTAAAATAGGTAAAAGAGAAACAATCACTAGATAATCAAGTTTATTTCACTTAAATTGTTTTAAGAGTAGAGCAAAATGCCAACAATTTTATTTTATTTTAGGTTGATTCTTTTTCCCATTTTTATTTTTTATTTGTTTATTTTAAACTGGAATTTGAGTAGAAGTTTAGAAAGTCTACTGAATTTTCATTCATTCATACACATTTGTTTTCTTAATGTTAATTTTAATACTCATAACCATAATCACACTTTCCCCCTGTATTTCTCATTTCATTAATCACTCTATTCTATTTCTACCTGCATTCAGGGTTTTACTCCTGGGCAACTACTGCTCTTTAGATTGCATATGGTTCATTATTGTGAGGAATGAGTGCCTCCCTGGTGCTAGTGGTCATTTTATTGGCCTATCTGTTGTTTGGTTGGAAGGAGAGCCATGGGAGTGAGTTTTGTTTCAGGTTCAAAGTATGACTGGACTTATAGTCTCAGGGTTCCAACAGTATCTAATCTATCAGACTGATAAGCCTGGACATTCTTATGTTTTTTAGTTTTGTTTCACATTTCCTCCCATTCTACCTAGAATCTTCTAGTGAGATCCCTTTGAAAAAAATCAATGGTGGTTGTACATGCATGTTTATTGCTGCTTCATTTGCAAAAGCAAAGAATTGGAAACAACCCAAGTGCCTATCAAGAAACAAATGGATAGAGAAGCTGGGGTATATTCACACAATGGAAAACTATGCTGCATTGAAAAACAAGGAACTCATGAAATATTATACAAAATGGGTGACCCCGGAAGACATTATGCTGAGTGAAATATCTCAGACACAAAGGAACAAATACTGCATAATGCCATTGTTGTAAACCAAGACTGACATCGGGGTTGGTGGGAAACTACGAAAAGAGGGCATAAAGAATTTATACTACATTGAAACAGATGAGGGAGAAAACTGTTTGAAAGAAATATATTATTAGGTATTATTTTCATGACAAGAGTCCAGAATGAGAGTTGCATGGTGGAGTAAACTGGGTAGCAGGGGGATTGTATAATAATGACAACTTTTTTAATACTTTTCAAAGAGAAAAACTAACTGGGGGGAGGGTTGGGCAGAGGGGAAAGTGTGCAACAATGAATGAATGGAAATCCAAAGTCTCTATAAATTTTCATTAAAATTTCAATTAAAAAAATCAGTGGTGGTAACCAGGAACTATCTACTTCTTCCAGTCTCAAAGTCATAGAAGTTGAGATTTGCATGGTCCACTAGTCCTTTGGAATAGTCAATGTTTCATTATATTTTTGTTTTCCTTCCACCCTCTTTATATCAGGTAGGGAGGGAGAGCACCTTAGATGGTTGCTCACAAGCTTTTTACATTCCAGTGACTGCTTACAAAAGTGCAACATTGAATTAATGGGAAGCCAAAATCTCTGTAAATTTTCATTAAAATTAATAATAATAATTAAAAAAAGGATAGGGGGGAAAGTAGAATGTAAAGCATTATCTTGGTGCACTATGTTATGTCAGTTTATCTTGCTGTCCTCCAATGCAGAACCAGCAACTCATTCACTCAGTGTGTTTGGTTATGATTAAGAATCTTACATAGTATTGCCTCCATTGTCTCTATTCTATATGTTAGCATATTTATAATTAACAAAAATGTAAGTCAAGAGACTAAGGTGCACCTGATCCAGGCCATGTTCTTCACAATTGCATGCGTCAAAGAGCTTGGCAATGACTAAAGATGACAGAAGAAGAATTGATGCATATGAGTTGTGTTGCTGGATAAAAGTCTTGAACATATTATGAACTGCCAAGAAAACAAATAACTCTATCTTGGATGGTGAAGGCAAGTTTCTCCTGGAAGGCTAGGATTTTGAAGCTCTGTCTCACATACCTTGGGCATATGGCCAGGAAGAATCAGTCCTTGGAGAAGGACATCATGCTCAGAGGGACAGCACATGAGAGGAAGACCCCAGATGAGATGGATTGATACAGTAACTGGGGCAATGGGAGTAGGTGTGTTGGAATCAGTGAGACTGGTTAAGGACAGGGAAGGCTTCAGAACTGTTGTACATAGGGTCACTATGAGTCACAGGTGACTCCACAGCACATAACAACAACAACATGTATGTAAAAATAACATTTGCCAAATGCATGCATGGCCTTGGACTTTTCCACCTATTTGTGTCAATTCATCTTTCCTATTTGCCTATGTACACCTGTCCTTGTCTGTGTCTTTCCTTTTTTTAGTGATTTATGCTAATCATCTACTTTTATATATTATTTATTCTTTAACCCATCTTAATATGTGTCTGTTATCTATTTGCTGATTTTTATTCCCCTTTCATTTCTTTCCCATTCCTGGTAAACATTTAAGAATGTCTTATTCTTCATAAACATTCAATAATTAGTTTATGCAGGATTGGTGGAAGAATCATCAACAACCTGCGTTATGCAGATGACACAACCCTGCTTGCTGAAACTGAGGAGGACCTGAGGCGCTTGCTGCAGAAGATCAAGGACTACAGCCTCCTATATGGACTGAAGCTAAATGTCAAGAAAACAAAGATTCTAACCACTAGGCCAATTGGCAGCATTAGCATGGATAGTGATGAGATTGAGATAGTTAACAGTTTTAATTTACTTGGCTCCACAGTCAACGTTCTTGGTAACAGCAGCCAGGAAACCAGGAGACGAATTTCATTGGGAAAGTCGGCTGTGAGGGACCTCTCAAGAGTACTGAAGAGCAACGACGTCAGGCTGGAGACTAAGGTGTGCCTGATCCTGGCTATAGTCTTCGCAGTTATGTGCTATGCATCAGAGAGTTGGGCAGTGAATAGGGTTGATAGAAAGAGGATTGATGCCTTTGAGCTGTGGTGCTGGAGAAGAGTGTTGAATATACCATGGACTGCTAGGAGAACAAACAGGTTTGTCCTGGAGAGGGTTAAGCCAGAGTGTTCCCTGGAGTCAAGGATTCTGAAGTTTCATCTGACATATTTTGGGCATGTTGCAAGGAGGGACTGGTCCTTGGAAAAGGACATCATGTTTGGCAGAGTGGAGGGGAAGTGAAGGAGATGAAGACCTTTGGTGAGATGGATCGATTCTGTGACTGGAGCGGTGGGAATAAGTGCGTTTGAGATGGCTAGGTTGGCACAGGATAGAACAGCATTTAGAGCTCTTGTACATAGGGTCGCTATGAGTCACAAGCGACTCGATGGCACATAACAACAACAACAACAACATGTGAAACTTATTATTTAGCTTTTTAAAGCATTGGTCTTCTATTTTTTTAAAATTTTATTAATTTTAATGAACATTTACAGAGACTTTAGGTTTCCATTCATTCATTGTTGCACTTTTCTCCCTGCCCAGCCCTCCCCCCAGTTTGCTCTTCTCTTTGAAAAGTAAAAGAAAAATTCCTTCATTGGTATACAATCCCCGCACCCCAAGTACACTCCACTATGCAACCTTCATTTTGGACTTTTGTGATAACCATAACATCCATATATAGCTTTTAAACTGTTCTCTCCTTCATCTATTTTAATTCAGTATACACAATTTCTTTAATTTTTCTCAGTATTACACCAACCCTGATGTCAGCCCCATTCGACGACAGTGGCACTATGCAGTATTTGCCCTTTGGTGACTGAGATATTTCACTCAGCATTATGTCCTCCAGGGCCACCCATTTTGAATAATTATTGCATGAGTTCCTGGTTTTTTCAATTCAGCTTAGTATTTTCATGAATAACTTATTGCACTAGAGTTCTCTGGATTCATCTATGTTATTAAATGTTTCATGAACTCTTTAGTGTTGGATAATATACCATTGTGTGAATCTACCATAATTTCTTTAACAATTCATCTGTTGATGAAAGCTTAGATTGTTTCACTTTGAATTAATAATAATGACTGACTGGAATACAAAATTTGGAGACAAAGAAGGACCACTAGTAGGGAAACTTGTTCTGGGTGACAGAAATAAGCCTGAGGATAAAATGAGAAGTCTGCACAATCATTTATTCACTGTAATTATCTCTTACAAGAAACATAAACACAGGGTATACGCATAGATTTTACCTAATGGTATGCACAGGATTCAAACTGATTATGTCTGTGGAAGGAATCTCTGAAGAAGTTCAATAACAGTAGTAAAAACTAAGTGAGGTGCTGATTGCGAAACAGACCATCTACTACTCATTTTCAAGTTCAAATTAAAGCTAAAGAAGGTCAAATCAAACCCATAGGAATCAAAATTCCATTTTGGGTCTATTCCTCCCGAATTTAAAAATAAACTCAAGAATAGATGTGAGGCCACGAACACTAATGAATGAAGACCAGATGAGCTGTGGGAAGACATCAAGAATAACATCCACGAAAAATGCAAAAGATATTACAAAGACAAAGGAAGAAGAAAAGACCAAAATGGACATCAGAAGCGGCTCTGAACGTTGCACAAGAGTATGGAGAAATCAAAGCACAGGGGGAAGACATTAGGGAGCTGAACAGAAGATTTCAAAGAGTAGCTAGGGAAGACAAAGCAAAATATTGTAATAAAATATGTAAGGTGCTGGAGTCAGAAAATCAAAAGTGCCAAACATGATCAGCATTTCTTAAGCTGAAGGAATTAAAAAACAAATTCAAGGCTCAAGTTGTAATAGTTAAGAATGCTATGGGCAGAATATTAAATGATCCAGGAAGCCTTAAAAGAAGATGGAAGTAGTATACAGAGTCACTGTACCAAAAAAATTGGCTGACACAGAAGAATTTTAAGAAACAATATATAATCAAGAGACAATGGTGATGAAGGAGAAATTTCAGGCTACTCTGAAGGAACTGGCAAAAAATAAGGCTTTAGAAATTATGGAATACCAATTGACATCCTTCAGCAAACCTGGATATGCACACCACGTTGTGCCAAGAAATCTGGAGGACAACTAACTACCTGGCCAACTGACTGAAAAAGACCCATACTTATGCCCTTTCCAAAAAAAGATGACTGGACAGAGTGTGGAAATTATCAGACAGTATTGCTAATATCACACATGAGCAAAATCAAGATGAAAATTTTCCAAAAACAATTGGAAAAAATACATCAATGGAGAACTACCAGATACAAACTGGGTATATAAGAGGTCATGGAACTAGAGACATTATCACCAATGTCAGATGGATCTTGGCAGAAAGCAAAAGAGAACAGAGGAATGTTTTGTTTTTGTTTTGGGTTTTTTTTTTATTTCAATGTAGGCCATTTATTTCCAAGATATAGACCGGACTTTTAAGACAGGACTTTTCTGAAGCAGGACATCTTAGTTGTTGCCTAAGAACAGAGGAATGTTAATTTGTGTTTCATTGACTATGCAAAGGCATTTGATTGTGTGGATCACAACAAATTGTGACTAACCTTGAGCATCATGGGAATCCCAGAACACTTGGGTGTGCTCATGTGAAACCTACACTTGGACCAGGAAGTAGTCATCAGAACAAAGCAAGGAAGCATTCCGTGTTTCAAAACCAGGAAGGGAGTGTGTCAGGGATGCATCCAGTCTCCATACCTTTTCAATCTATGTGCAGAACAGATCATTCTGGAGGCTGGGCCTTATGAGGAGGAATGTGGCCTTTAGATTGGAGGAAGATTCATCAGCAACTTACATTATGCAGATAACACAACCATGCTTGCTGAAACTGAGGAGTACTTGGAGCACATGCTGCAGGTCAAAGACTGTAGTTTTCAATATGGATTGAAGCTCAAGAACATCCAGAAGGCAAAGATTCTCACCACTGGACCAACTGGCAACACCATGGTATACAGAGAAGAAATTGAGGTTGTTAACAATTACTTGGTGGCACTTGCTGGGCTCCACCATCAAAAGCCTTGACACCAGAAGTCAGGAAATCGAAAGCCAAATTGAACTTGGAAAATCTGCTGTCAGGAATCTCTCCAGAGTACTGAGAAGCAATGATGTCAGTCTAGAGACTAAGGTGTGCCTGATCCAGGCCATGGTATTTGCAATTACTTGCTATGCACCAGAGAGATGGACAATGACTAAGGATGACAGAAGAACTGATGTCTTTGAGTTGTAGTGCTGGAGAAGAGTTTTGAATATACCATGGATCCTAAAAAAAGCAAATAAAACTGTCTTAGAGAGGATGCAACCAAGTTTTTTCTTGGAGGCAAGGATTTTGAAGCTCTGTCTCACAAACTTTGGACATGTGGCCAGGAGGAACCAGTCCCTGGAAAAGGACATCATTCTTGGAAGGGTGGGGGAGCAGTGCAGGAGAGGAAGACCCTGGATAACGTGGATTAATGCAGGCAATGGGGTAGGTGTGTTGGGGTCAGTGAGACTGGCTTTGGTCAGGGCAAACTTAAGAGCTCTTATACATAGGGTCACCTTGAGTCGCAGGCAGCTCAATGGCACATAACAATAGTAAACATGAGTATTCAAGTATTTGTTATGTTTCAACTTTTATTTCTTTGGGCTATATACCTAATCAATGATAGTTATAGAACAGGATTCAGATCTTTTGTTCATAAGGTTGCTATTAGTTGTATTCGACTAGATGACACTTAACAACAACATATACTTAATAGCGTGATTGCTGATTCCCTGATATTTACATTTTCAACCTTTTAAGGAAGTGCCAAACTGCCATAACTGTAAACTCTGTCTGTCCACACTCCCACTAGCCTTTGTTATTTACTGTCTTAGTGAACTTCACTATTGTTGCTGGTATGAAGAAATATGTCACTGTTGTTTTGGGGAAAAAACTGTCAACTATACTAAACCATTCTTCTCTGTCTACTGTCTTGGGTAAGCACATAAATGGCATAGAAAAAAAACAGAAAGAATGGTGTTAAATTCATAGTTTTTAAAAAACCAATTTCAAATCCTATTCTAAAATACAATGCTGTAAGTAATAGGATCTTATCCATACACATACAAAGAAGTCCTATTAAAACTACTATTATTCAAATAAGTACACTAATAATTAGAGCCAAAAAGGAGGAATTTGAAGATTTTTACCAAATTTTGCAATCTGAAAATTACCAAATATGCAATTAAGAGGCATAAATGATAATTGGTGACTGGAATGCAAAAGTTAGAAATAATGAAGGAAAGTAGTCAGAAAATATGGGCTCACTAACAGAAATGAGGCCTGAAAGTGAATATTCATATTTTGTATGTTCAATGATTTATTCATCACAAATACCTTTTTAAAAAAAAACACAAATGGAATTCCAAAATCTCTGTAGATGTTCATTGAAATGAGAAATAAATAAATAAATATTTTTTTAAAAAACACCACAAATGGTGATTACAAATAGGCCTCACTTGATGGACTGTATAAGAATCAGATTGACTATGTTTGTTGAAAGAATCTCTGAAGAAGCTCAATATTAGCCATCAAAACCAGGGCAGGTATTGACTGTTGAACATACTATCAATGATTTACATTTAAGTTCTAACTAAGGCTAGAAAAAAATTAAAACAAGTCCATAAGAAGCAAAACATGATCTTAAAACTATCTCACACAAATTTTAAAATCACAAACAGATTTGAGGCATTGAATGCCAATGATCAAAGACAGATTATTTGTAAGATGACATTAAAGATATTATCTGTAAAGACAGCAAAAAGCCATAAGGCAGCTCAATAAGACAAAAGTAAAGTATTATAAGGAAATGTACAGAAAGCTGGAATTGGAGAATAATATGGGAAGAACTCAGTAGACATTTCTCAAGATGAATGAGCTAAAAACACCAAAAACCAAATTAAAGCCCCGAGGTAGAATACTGAGAGACGCTATAGACAAAATATTGAATGATTCAGGTAGCATTAAAAGAAGATGGAAGAAATACACAGAGTCACTGCACCAAAAAAGAATTGGCTGATACTCAAATATTTCAGGAATTACCACATGATCAAGAGTCAATGGTAATAAAAGAAGTTCAAGCTATACTAAAGGCATTGGCAAAATAGAAGCCTCCAGGAATTGATAGGATGTCAATTGATATGTTTCAACTAACAGTTGCAGCCCTGGACATGTTCACTCGTCTGGTTTGAAGGACAACTATTTGGCTAATTGACTGGAAGAGATCCATATTTTTCCTATGCCCAAGAAAAGTATGCAAAAGAATGTGGACCTTTTTAAATAGTATCATTAATATCACATGAAAGCAAAACATTGCTGAACATCATACAAAAACAGCTAGAACACTGACATAAATCTGCCAGAAGCCCAAGCGTGGTTTAGAAAAGGCTATGGCACTGGAGATACACTTTTTGATGTTACATTGACCTTGGATGAAAAGCAAAGAACACCAGAAGAATGTCTATTTGTGTCTTATTAACTACACAAAGGCATTTGATTATGTGGATCATAACAACTTATAGCTAACACTGAGAAAATTGGGAATCTGAAAACCCTTAATCATTGAATGATATATCTTATAAATGCCTCAAAATTGCTATACTTATGTTAAGCTCACTAAGTCTTATAAACCTGTTTGTTTTACTAGATTTGGTTTTCCATTAGACTTGGGTTTTCAGTTTCTTCCTAGAATGAGAGCAAGCTGACCTTTCTGAATCATCAAGCAGGTGATGGGATTTTTCTCACAAACTAAGGTTATGCATTGCTAGCATTTTCCCATCAGTCTGTGTAATTTTTTTCTTAATTTTCTATACAAAGTAGTTGTTTATGCGGGGTTATAAAATGCCTAGCTACTTCCCTCCATCTTCAGCGATAATTTTCCGGCCCATCAGCACCAGATTTTCCTGTGCCCTGCATTTTCTTCCAAGTCAGTAAGTTTCCTGTCCCAATAAACAAATATGTTTTTTAGTTGGTCTCCAGGTCAACTTTTTTTGCCTCTCTGCTAATATAAGCCTTTAGGGACTTTCCCTCTGGAGAAAATGCTCCAACAATTGTGTTCATGTAAAATCTATAGCTAGACCAAGAGGCTAGATGGGAGAACAGAGCAAGAGAATTAAGAAAGGCATACATCAAGGTTGTGTCTTCTCTCCATATCTAGTCAATCTAAATGCTGAGCAAATTTGAGAAGTTGGATTCTATGAAGAAAAATGTGGCATGAGGATTGAATAAAGCCTCATCAACAATCTGCATAATGCAAATGACACAACCTTGCATGCTGAAAGTGAAGAAGATTTGGAGAAGATCAAAGAATACAGTGAATATTTATTACATCTTAACATAAAGAAAACAAAAATTCTCACCTTTGGATTGATAGGTTGCATCATGATAGATGGAAAAAAGATAGACAATGTCAATGACTTCATCTTAATTGGATACACAACCAATCAACATCCTTGGTACCAGCAGTCAGTCATGTTAGAGGACATATAACACTGGAAAAGTCTGCAGATAGGAACTTCTCCAAACTACTGAGGAGTAATGATGCCAGTTTTAGGATTAAGGTGTACCTGATTCAGACCATAGTCTTTTCATTCACTTGTTATGCCTCTAAGAGCTGGAAAATGAATAAAGATGACAGAAGAATTAATATCTTTGAACTGTAGTGTTGGAGAAGGGTACTGAACATTCCATGGACTGCCAAAAGAACAAACAGATGTATCTTGGAGAGAATATAACCAGAGTGCTCCATGGAGGCAAAGAAGATTAGAAGATATGGTCATTGGATGCCAAGGAAGTTATTTCAGGTGGTGTGGAGTCCATTCTTATTCACAGGGAACTCCTGTCACATGGAAAAATTGTCCCTTAGGGTTTTCTTGGTATAATTATCATGGGAGTAGATGATCAATTCTTCTCCCACTCACGCAACACCCAACCTATAGAGCTGCTAGGTGAGTTCAAATAGCCAAGTCAATCTTGTGCTATTGTTGTCATTATGTTCTGTCGAGTTGCTTGCAACTCATAGCAATCCTACATTCAACATCTCTCTGTGTCACTGTCTTCGACACATCTACCTCCATTACCCCAGTCACTGAATCCATAAATCTTATCCATAGTCTTCCTTTCTTGCACTGTCCTTCCACCCTTCCAAGCATGATTTACTTCTCCAAAGACTAGTCCCGCCTGGCAACATGCCCAAAGTATGTGAGGTGAAGCTTTAAAATCCTTGTCTTCAAGCGGCAGCCAGGTTTCATCCTCTCCAGGACAGATCTATTTGTTCTCTTAGCAATCCATGGTATGTTCAATACTCTTCTCCAGCATCATGACTAAAAGACATAAATTCTTCTATCATCCTTAGGGACTTTTGTTGGCCTAATGACAAGAAGCTTTGTTGCAATTTCAAAATCCCATGGTTCAATGCACATCTACAGAGATTTTGGGATTCCATTCATTCATTGTTGCACCCTTCATAAACAACCTAAATTTAAAAAAAAAAGAGACACTACAAATAATGTTAAAAATAAAGGTTTAAGGGAATATTATTTAAAAAAAAAATAAAATCCCATGGTTCAAGGCCACCAGTTGCTCCATGGGAGAAAAATGGGAAACTCCTCCCATACGATTAACTAACTGCCTCTGAAAACCTGCTGGAGTGCCAGCTATGGGTTGGTTCACACTCTACAGTACACAACAACAACATGCTTAGTCACTAGCCAGCTGTTTGATTCATAGCTAGTACTTGTCAAGACCATTGCTTCAATCAGGCACACCTCAGTCTCTAGACTGACATTGTTACTTCTCAGTACTCTGGAGAGGTCCATGACAGAAGATTTTCACAATGCAATTTGTCTTTTGTTTTCCTGGCTCCTGGTATCAAGAGTGTTGATTGGAAAAAAAAAGAGTGTTGATTGTGGAGCCAAGAAAACTGAAGCTGATTGAGCTCTAAAGATTGTTTATGTGTGTGCCATGGGATTGAATTTTGACTGGCCCTGAAGTCAATAATAATAATAATAATAATAATAATACTTCTTCTTCTTCTTCTTCTTCTTCTTCTTCTTCTTCTTCTTCTTCTTCTTCTTCTTCTTCTTCTTCTTCTTCTTCTTCTTCTTCTTCGTTTCCCAGAAAGAAGACTGCAGTAGTTTTCTTCCATGCTGAGTCATGTAAATTAGTTCTTCAATTTTCTTCTTGCTCTATCTCTTCTACCTGCAGACATTCCCATTTTTCTCCATGTCAGTCACAACTTGTCATAATCTATACAGTCAAATACATTTGCATAGTCAATAGAACACAAATAGACATTATTCTGGTATTCTCTGCTTTCAGCCAGGACTCAGCTGACATCAGTAATGAAGTCCCTAGTGCCACGATATCTTCTAAACCTTGCTTGAAATTCTGGAAGTTCATATCTATATACTGTTCTAGCTGTTTTTGAATGATCTTCAAAAATATTTTGCTTGCGTGAGATATTAATGATACTGTTTGATAGTTTCCACATTTGCTTCTCTTGGGAATGGGAACAAATATGGACCTCTTCTTGGTACCAGGAGCCAGGAAGATAGCTGTCCGCCAAATTTCCTGGCATAGACTGGTGAATACATAAGAGATTCTTACTACTGGAATGATAGGCAGCATCATAGTGGAGAAGAAATTTAAACTGTCAACAAATTCATCTTACTTGGTACAAACAGTCAGGAAATCAGGAGACATATTGCATTGGGAAAGTCTGCAGTTAGAGACCACTCTAAATTATTGAGGACTAATGATATCAGTTTGAGGACGAAAGTGTATCTGATTCAGGACATAGTCTTTCTGATCACTTGCTATGCATTTGACAGCTAGACAATGAATAAGAATGACAGAAAAAGAATTGATGTCTTTGAGTTGTGTTGGAGAAGAGTACTGAACATCCATGAACTGTCAGGAAAACAAATAATTATGCCTTACAGAGGGTGCAGCCAGACTGCTCTTTGGAGGCAAGAATAATGCGGCTTTGCTTCACATACTTTCCGCATGTTTCTAGGTGAGGTTATTCCTTGGAGAGTGGCATGAGGCTTGGAAGTGTGGAGGGTAAGAGAAGCAAAGGAAGACTCTCAGCCAGGTAGATTGACATGTTGACTGCTGCAACGAGCTCTAGTGTGTTAGGAAGTGTGAAGATTGCACAGGATAGGATGGAGTTCAGATCTGCTGTTCATAGGGTTGCTATGAGTCATACTCTACTCAAAGGCACCTAACAATAACAACAACCTGTAGGCATAGGAGGCTACAATATTTATATAATCCTAAAGCCTATGCCTTCTCTTGCTTCCATTTTTCACACTCCATCCTACATCCAGGAAATTATAAAACTTACATCTCTTATTTAAATCTCCAATTACTTTTTTCTTCACTAGAGAAATTATGTCTGTTTTCCACAGAAGGGAGAACCATTCCCAGGAGACCCAGGCTTAACTAGAATATTCTCACGATGGCCATCTATGATCATACTTGCCTGCAAGTTGAGATTTATTGTCTTTGTGCCCCACAGAAACCCTAATTTCAGATCAAACCTCATATAGAAGTAGAAGACATAAAAATCAGAACACCTTTAGGTAGCTGCAAGGAGTGGTGCTGGGAACTGAACAGTCTCTTTCTCAAAATGTGTCTTTAATCACAAGTATCTAGGCTTGTGATTAAAATTCCATAAGGAAATGAGTTTTCTTTGTTAAAAGGCCAGATTAATGTAGGGTATATTTTGAGTCAATATCTTTTGAGATATAAAATATATGAATTACTAGAAACAGAGATGGGAAGATGCATGCAAAACTACATGAATATTGTCCCAAAATCAGAAGCTCGGAAAAGACAAGAACCTGTCACCTAGAGTTGGCACCTTGAATTTGGACTTTTAGTTTCCTACATTGAGAAGATATATTTCTGTCTATTAAGGCCACACCCCCTTGTGGTATTTACTATCACTTATTATTTTAGGTTCTATCTGGTCAACTCTAACCCACAAAAACCCTATATTTAATAGTTAGAAACCTTGCCTGATCGTAAGTCATCCTCAAAAATCTCTGAACATGTTCAAGCCCACTGTGCTGCCACTGTGTCAGTTCTTCTCATTGAATGTCTTCCTCTGTTTTGCTGACTCTACCTTTCCTAGCATTTTGTCATCTTTCAAGGACTGGCCCCTCCTGACAACATGCCCAAAGTATGTGGAGTCAAGTCTCATAGTCTTTGCTGACTGCACTTCCTCCAAGGTGTATTTGTTCTTTTGACAGTCCACAATATATTCAATACTCTATACCAACACCACAATTGAAAGATAATTATTCTTCTTCAGTGATCCTTAGCCATTATTCAACTTTGTATTATTTATACAAAGCAACTGAAAATACCACAGCTTGGATTAGGCATCCCTTAGTTTTTAAACTGACGTCCTTGCTCTGTCATTTGGCACCTTATTCTTTAAACTAACATCCTTGATCTGTCAATTTGGTATACTGTGGTGGCTTGCATGGTATCATCCACTTTTTAAATAATGGGACATTGAAAATCTTATGAGTAGCAGTGGAATATTTACTACAACAGTGTTACCTAAACAAGAGAGATGTAATGTCTAGATTCTTGACCTGAGGGTTCTATGACTACCTGTAAAAATCACAGTCTTTGGAGAGAGTTTGGAAACAAAAACAGTAAGCAATTAGAAATGCTGTTATGAAAGAGAGAGAGGTAAATCAATAACCCAAGTAGAAATATAGTCATCCAGCTGTATCTTCTGCTGTTTATCTGTTTCATCTTGAGTTTAAAAGTGGCCTTTGCTATATTAATGGCTTCCTGTAGAGCCTATTCATGCTGTGTCCAAGGATTATTTATAATGCTATTCAGAAAGTAAGAGTATTTCCTAATGCAATGTATTCCAGGAGCTTCTTATAATTAGTGCAGACACCTAATTATCACACTTGTTCCCTACAGGGATCTGTGCCAATTACAGGGATTCCAGGTTCTGGGGAAAGGAAATAGGGTCGAAATGGTTGAGTCCTAAATGTCTTATATCTCTTTTGATTGTTTATTTTCCCAACATAGACTACATGCATCTGATTCAGTAGTCTTTCTGATTATTCAAACTGGCATTAGTTTTAAGACTAACTACATCTGATTCAGTAGTCTTTCTGATTACCTGTATCTGAAAGCTGAACAATGAAGAAGGCTGACAGAAAAGGAATTGATGCCTTTGAGCTGTGGTGTTCAAGAAGAGCACTGAACATCCTATGGACTGCCAAGAGAAGGAACAGATAGGTCTTAGAGAGCGTGCAGCTGGAGTGCTCTGTGGAGGCCTTAGTCTCACATACTTTGGACATGTTACTAGGAGGTCCTATTCCTTGCAGAAGGACATGATACTGGGGAAGGTGGAGGGTCGGCAAAGCAAAGGAAGCCCCTTAACCAGGTGGATTGATACAGTAACTGTTGCAATGGGATCTGTGTATCAGAAGTGTGAGGATGGTGCAGGAAAGAACAGGGTTCAGATCTTTTGTTCCTAGGGTCACTATAAGTCTTACTTGAATCAATAACACTGAACAATAACAACAACAGAACACATTTATAAAAAGTGATAATAAACCTTAAGTAATAAATTGTATGTAAATGCATATAATATTTTTTTTCTGTTGTGTACCATAGAGTTGGAGTCAACATAGAGCTGACCCTCTGGCAGGTTTTCAAAGGCAGTTAATCACCCATCTTTCTCCCATGGAGTGGTTAGTGGCCTCAAACGGCATACTTTCAGGATTGTAAGTTAGCTTCTTGCCACTAGGCCACCAGAGCTCCCTGAATATGTTAATAGTTTCATTAATAAATGAGGTATAATTTAAATCTGTCATATGTGTGCCACTTAGAGACCATGTATGTGATATTTAAGTCTGAATAGAAGCATATATGAAAGAACTTACTTTTTTCAAAACTCTCTAGAATTCTCTGACACCTAGTAGTTAAAATGCTTAGAATTTTAGTTTTGCTTTTCAGTTTATTTTGCTTACTATGGATATAATTAATACTCAATGACCATAAAAAATCTTTAATCTCTTTTTTTCTTTCGCTTTCATCATCTTTAAGACTCAACTTATTACAATGTAAAGTTCACAGCACATAAGGATCATTAAATTAATCTCTAAAACTATCAGATAAATAGCCAAAAGAGCATTTTACTTTAATAAGTGCCAGCCTACTGGAAACTGTTGCCTCAATGCAGCAGACAAAAAGGGGAAGAGGTAATCATGCCCAGTCCTTTGAGGAAGTTTGTGTACTAAGCATTTTCAAATCTAGTACTTTATCATTCACTGACAATTATTCAGCATTTCAGCCTTGTAGATTTTTCTAGGATACAAACTGAAGCTCTCTCCTTTTGCTTTCCAATGTATCTCACACACCTGTCACAGCCCAGAGCATTATAGTTCATTATAGTCTCAGTGAGATGCACCTCTAAGCCAAAGGCTGTACGGCTCCAGTTGTCTAAATCCATCAGCAGATCCTTGGGAAAAAGATGGGCATTCTCTTCTCATTGTAACTTACATTTTTAGAAACCAAATAGAGAATCGAGTTTGAGGGGTTTTTTGAGTTTTGTTTTTACCCCATAGATTGGTTATATAGAGCTCATAACAGTCTTCTGCAGCACATTGTAAATTTACTAAAACACATGCTGCTTAAACTTTTAAATATTCATGAGATTCTGAACAAGATCTAAATAAAACCAGGCTTATGGAATGGAAAATCTTATTGTATAAAATGAGGTTCTGAAGCTCCATCTGACACACTTTGGGCATATTGGAAGGAGGGGCCAGTCCTTGCAGAGGGACATCATGTTGGAAGGGTAGGGGGACAGAGCAAGAGAGGAAAACACTGGATGAGATGGATTGATTCAATGACTGTGATAATGGGACTAGATGTGCCAGAAATTATTAAATTGGCTCAAGATAGAGCAGATTCAGAGCTACAATATATAGGGTCACTATGAGTCTCAAGCAACTTGACAGCACATAATAAGAAGAACTTATTTCATCTGTTTTTATATTAAAATTTGAGGAAAGGGCAAGTCAAACACCATATACATGAGTTGTTACGCTTACTCATTCCCACTAACAAATCTGTTAACTTTTGTCAAGGAGGGACAAAGTAGGCCAATCCTACATTTAATGTTAAGAGCAAAATAATGACATGCATGGAGATAATTCCTTTCTTGGAAAGGACTCAGTTCTCACCTTCTCACATCTCAAATCATGAGCAACCACCCCAAGAGGCATACTTTCTCATCCCTGGCCACCTAGGGCCAGGTCATCTCGGTTTTGGTTACAAATTAGGAGTCAGTGACTGCAAACTCAAATGTTTAGCCCCTTCGTGATGAACTGCCAATCTTTTCTCTTCAAATGAGTTGCCCAGGCAGTCCTTCCCTGATTTTAACCACCCTGAAGCTAGACAAAGCACACCATCCTCCACGCTGCCAAAGAAGCAGGCAGCTGCCCCTGCTTACTCTCATTTGCCTCCTGAGAATTCACAAATTCACTGAATTCAGAGACTTCCTCTACTTGGTTACCCATTTATTGTAGCCAGAAAGGATATAAGCAAGAAAATCATCAGACAAGTTCTTGGAGGGATCCCAGCAGGAGGTTTCCACTGTCCCCAGAGATGTTTCATGCTAGAAGAACCACATGCACTTGCTAATTCAGGAAGCCATCGATGATTAAGTGTTCCAAAACTTTTATTAGTTTCATTGTATAGCCATGATTGATTGGGCACTTGTTGCTAGGTGAAGATTAACCAACAAGCAAGGCAAGCAAAGATAGGTATATTTAGTAATCTGTAGGGCCTTAATTTCACATGGGTTTCACCACATGCAACACTGTTCACTACAGATTAGTAAATAATCATGCTTAAATTCACATTTCCTGACCTTGGTGGTATTTTTTTTCTAGGTTTTTTTGTTTTTGTTTTTTGTTTTTTTGTTTTGGGTTGTTTTTTTGTTTTGTTTTGTTTCATTCTGTCCCTGTCAGAGATTATAATTTTGTGAAGAAATTTTCTGTAGGAATGTGGAGCTGGAAAAGAGATGGCCTATCTAGAAGCAGGACCTCTGATGTAGTGAAGTAAGCCAAGTAAACTTGTACTTACTTTGTTTATTGATAATCTGACACCACTCACTGCAACCCTGTATGACTGAGTATGACTCAGAATTGACTTGACGGCTATAGGCTTGGTTTGGAGCAGTTAGCAGGAACCAGAGACAAATGCCAAACTGAAATTTTGCATTAACAGAACTCAATCACAATGGCATCACAATCTCTAAGGAAAGGATTCCATTTTCATTACTATTTTCTCCCAAGTGCCTAATATTTTGCATGTGCAGATTTTCTTCCCTGGCTGTTCAAGAGACAATTGTTCTATACATTTCTTCTCCAATTCCTACTTTCAGCTGAACTGATTGATTGCCTTCTCCATAACTAACTGTATACTAACTGCTTTACCCCCAAGACTTCACAGTAAATTGGGCCACTTTTATTTCTAGCTTAACTGTTGCTATTTATATACTTACTAGGCCCAGTCTACTTTTTCTCTTGCTTCCCAGGCCATTGTCTAGGTCTGGATTATCTCTACTTGCATACATTTCTATAGGTTTGCCTTCTTATTTGGACAAACAATACACATTCCATAAAACTGCTGACAAAGCTCTTGCAAATGTAGCCCCACAGCTTTCACTTCAGCTTTGCTCTCAAGCCATTCTGAACTATAGAAATTGGTTTTGTACTGTGGGTGTTGCTGATGGAGATTTTTGTGAAACTAATAGAGAGGCCATATTTGGTTATCCCTCTGCCTCCCTCACTCTGTACCCAGTGGAAGCCTTATACCCCAAAGATGATCTAAATCACTCAACCTTGCATAGCCTTCCTAATGGATCTGTACCAAGTTGTTCTTTTCAGCTTCCACTTCTTGAGTTCTCTCACTCTATGTCCAGTCAAACTCAAAGAAAGGACAGTGCTTTTTCCTAGCCTCTCCATTTTTACACTTTGCCAATACCCACTAATCTTCAAAATCAATAATTCAAATGAATTCTTTCCACATGACTAAAAGAATGATTGGAGCAGGCACCTATCTCAATTTCTAATTAATCTCTAATGGGAAAGGACTCCTATTATACATTCCTTCAAGTAATTAATCACTTATAATTATATATAAAAATATAACCTGAAATTCAGTGTATGATCTGTTGTGTAAAATAATTATAATTTCTTGGAAAATATCTTTTCTGAAAATATAATTTTTTAAAAAAACATTTGTCTAAAGAATCTGGAGAGGATAAAATTGATGAATGGGACCTTCTAAAGATTAAACCCTTGTGCATATAAAAAAAAAATTTTCCAAAACAATGAAACCAACTGACTGGGAAAATGTGTTTGGCAATACCATCTCAGACAAGAGCCTAATAACAAAAGTTTACCGAATCCTAGAAGTCGTCCACAAGAAAAAGACTAATGGCACAGTTAGAAAATGTTCAAAAGACATGGAAAGATTTTTTTTTATGGAGGAAGATATTCTGGTGGCAAATAGACACAAGAAGAAATGCTCAAAATCACTGGCAATAAGAGACATACAAATCAAAACCACAATGAAATTCCATCTCACTCCAGTAGCAGTGGCAAAGTTTAATAGGACAGCAAGTAAATAATTGTTGGAGAGGATATGGAGAGGTAAGAACTCTTATACATTGTTGGTGGGATCGCAAAATGGTACAACCACTCTGGAAGGCAGTTTGGCATTACCTCAGAAAGCTGAACATAGAAATTCCATATGACCCAATTATTCCATTGTTTGGAATATACTCTGAGAGGATGAGAACTGAAGCCCAGAGACTTGTACACCAATGTTTATAGCAGCATTATTCAACATCACAAGGAAATGGAATCAGTCCAAATGTCCAATTGAATAGATTGAGAAACTATGGTACATACCTGACTTGGGAGGGATTGAATAGTATTATGCTGTGTGAACTAACTCAGTCCTATAAGAACACGTAATGTTTAAGATCATTATCATAGAATGTGTATGGGGATCCAAAGAGGGGAGGGTGGGAGCAGAGGGGTGAGAAGTGGGGGTAGAGGGGGGATTTGGGTTGGTGATCTAAGGGTCGTACAATTTGATGAGTGGAGGTGAGGATATGAAGGAAATAGGAAAAATTCGGTGTGAAAAACAATACATTCAGACTTTGTAAATAAACCAGTATAAAATTAAAAATACATACGTGTATGAACTTTAAAAAAAAATTGGCTCATAGGTCAGTTCCTTCAGATGGTCTTCCCTGAGCCATCTCTGCTTTGCAGCCATGTTAGTGCTTCTTCTAGGAGCTGTTGAGGTTATTCTGACTCAAAGTAATTTCATGTGTATCAGACAACATTTTCAGTGGTGAATTTTTTTAAAAATCATGAGACCTATTTTCAGTGCAATTCTGAATGGACTCACGCTTTCAACTTTATGGTTAATAGCCAAATGCTAACCACTTTCACCACTCAAGGACTCTTCTAGTTGCTGTTGTTAATTGCCATCAAGTTGATAGTGATCTAGGGAATCTAAATAATGCAGAAGACTAGTAAGTGTTGCTTCATAGCCAGTGAGTTCTTCACTTTTAGTTCTAAAAGAAGTATGCACTAGCTGGTTCACTGACTGACCACCCGCACACAAATGTGAAATATGATTCTCTGACTTTATTCTCCTCTCAGATAGTGACTTCTTTTGTCTTTTCTTCTCCTTCCTTTGACACCGGAGGAAACTTTACCCTTTCTATGTACTAGCAGCTGCTGATTCGGCAGATCCTTAGTACTCAGAGCTCTGGTGGTGCAAGAGGTTACAATACAGGTGGCTGGTTTTGCAGTCTGTGGCAATCACAATGGAAGAGTGTGCCAGAAGCAACATAATCATTGCACTTACTCGCTCAATTTCTCAATCCTAGAGAACATCCACTAGATTGTACCTTGATTTCCAAGCCAGGACTTCCAAATGTTATTGGTCTCTTCCCCTAGTAACAAGTTAAAAATGGAAATGTGTACCTTTTATTGTCTGATTCAATATTTGAAGGTAATTATGGCATAAGTATATGATAAACATACACAGTAAATAATTAATGGAATTCAAAAAGTCCTTTTTCCACCTGGCTTCTTATACATAAGTCTGTGCCAGTTGAAGGTCTCAGAGAGCACTCTCACTACCTCCTGCGTCCTCCTTATTCCTCCACCTGGTCATTGACCTCTCTTTCAGTTCCTTATATATCGCTTCCTTTTCATGTCTACTTCCTCCCCTAGAGCTTAGTTTCTCACTTTCTCCACTGTGTGGTTGTTTCTTTTTAAAATTCTTTCATTTAAATTCCTAGAAATTGCTACATCTTCATGAGAAAAATGTGAATCATTCAGCCTGATATCCAAAAGCTTGCTTTTTTTCTGCTTTTCCTCCTATATTAATAATTAGCTGAGCTAGAGTACTTGCTGTTATAGGAACAGAGAAATTATTTTCTTTTTTGTACCTGTGTTCACCTGTTCACTTCCCTGGAAATATCCTCAACTCTCTGCTTACCCAGGGAGCTCTGGATGGCATAATCTGTAGGAAGTTAAATTGCTAATCCAGAGATGATGCCTCTCTGGTGGTTTAAGACCACCAATGACTCAGAGCAAAAAAATGGGCAATCTCCTTTCGTATAATTGTCAGCCTTAGAAACTTGCTAGACAGTAAGCTATACGTCAGTTCTGACTTGATGGCAACGAGGCTCTCCTTATCCAAAGTATTCTGGAAAATCCATTATCTTTACCACTTCTCAGAGTTTAGACCATGATGTGAAGGCCCCATGCAATATATGAGAAGGTCAGTGATACAATCAACCAGATTAATAGGAATCAAAACAGAACCATCTGTGAGAGGTAAATCAATGAGACCTGAGAAGAATTGTATCACAGGGATCATTACAGGAATTTTACTACTGGGTTCTGGCTGGTAGAAAAGAAATGCAGGAGCATGGGAGAGTACAGGGATCCATGGTTACCTTTCATCCACTCACTGGATGATTGGTGAGTCCAAAATTAGGTTGGCCCTTCAAATGAAAGGTCATCTGTGAGTTGGGCAATGGTGTACTGGGGAATCCAAAGCCTATCTTCATCCTTCAACCCTTCTTATCACTCCCTCCAGACAGGGAATGGAGGGAATAAATTAGTGTTGTGTTGGGTTGGGAAGAAAACAGCATTACTATCAATGGACACTTTGTGATTTCACATGTGGTAATTAATGGAGGTCTACTCCATACATAATTCACAATACCATCCAAGATGAGATAAATTTTCTTTCCCCAAACTAATGATAAATCTGATGGAGTTGCTATTGTTTTCTTATTTTGACCAGTCATAGAAGGAAACTGTTTTGGACACATTCTGGCTGCTTTGCTTACTTGAAGCTTGTAGTAAAAACAGAACTCAACAGAAAGGTTTAAAACTATTCTCCAGTTGACATATGTCATTGTATTACAACATTGACACCATTGACTATCCAGGCTTGAACAGATATCACATTGGTTTTGATAATTAATTAAGCAATTATGATCACAAATTCAAGCTTTGTATCAATGTATTTATCAATGTAAATAAGCCTTCCATTTATGGGCATATGACCTTAGACATGACCCTTGCTTCCGATAAGACTCTTGTTTTATTTTTAAAGCAATAAAAATATTACTTTCTGCTGCATAGAGATATAGAAAATCAGATGAGATTATGCTTGTAAAGTTAGAATAATGCTTGGCATGAAACAAGAATCTGTGAGAGAAGGCTGCTATTATTATCACTATCACTATTAATAATATTTTATAGGGACCTCTGATATTATTAAGTAGCATAAGAGACCAAGTGAGACCAAGCTTAGAAGACTTAGGTTAAGGGCTAAAGAGGCTGAAAAATACAGTCAGAAATGCACAACCTGAAGAGGGAATTGATGAAAGGAACTTTCTAAAGATTAAAACATCAAAAAATGTGCATAAGAAAGTATTTCCAAAAGGGTGAAAAGAAAACCAGTTGACTGGGGAAAAACTGGTAAGGGTCTCATAGCAAAAGTGTATAGAAACTCTATTGAAAAGTTTACAGAAACAAGGCCTCCACAAGAAAAAGACTGATAACTCATTTACAAAATGGGCAAAAGAGAGGGAGATATTTCACAGAGGAAAATATTCAGATGGCAAACAGACCAATGAAGAAATGCTCAAAATCATTGATAATAAGAGAGTGGCAAATCAAAACCTAAATGAGATACCATGTCACTCCTGTAGCAGTGGTAAAGTTTAACAGGTTAGCTAGTAATAAATGTTAGAGAGGATATGGTGAGATAGGAGTTCTCATATACTGTTGGTGGGCTTGCAAAATGATAAAACCACTCTGGAAGGTAGTTTGGCGTTTACTCAAAAAAGCTTACCATAGAAATTCCATATGACTTATTCCACTCCCAGGAATATACCTGAGGAAATTAAAAATGTGACACACATGTACATTTGCACATCAATGTTCACAGCAATATTATTTGCAATCTCAAGAACATGGAAACAGCCCACATGTCCAACCACAATCAAATGGCTTAAAAAATTGTACGTTCACACAATCAAATACTATGCAACACTCAGGAGCAACAGTTTAAAAAATTACTACATAACTTGGGAGAGACTGAAGAGCATTATGCTCAGTGAACAAACTCAGTCTCATAAGGACAAATACTGCATAAAACCATTATTGTAAAAATAGAAAGATAAGGGGTGAGGATGGTCAGGGGGGCTAGTCATAGGATCGCACAATTTTGTGGCATGGGGGTGTGGTAAAGGAAATGGGCAAGATCTGGCAGGGACCTGAAAAGATGGAGTAATGGTAAACATGATTCAATGGCAATTAAGTTTATAAAACACAATGTATGGGAATGATTATATGAAGCAAAATGTGAATAAATAAAGTGTTAAACACCATGTATATTAATTATGTATGAAAACCAATATAAAATAAAATATTTGTAAAAAAATTTGGTTTATAGTGAGTGAATTAAAATATATATAACTCCATGCCCTAATTCCTGGAATCTGTGACTATGACCTTATTTGGGAAAAGAGTCTTTGCAGATTTAATTAAAGTAAATATCTCTAGATGAGGAGATTATCCTGGATTATCTAAGTAGACCTTAAATACAATGACAAATGTCCTTATAAGAGACACACAGAGGAAAAACATATAGAAAATATGACAAAGAATGGAGAAAGGTGGCCACAAATAAAAAAAAAATTTTGAAATGGATGGGCTCTTAAAGTCTTCAGAAGGAGCTCTGATGTCGTAGTGTGTTTCCGGTTGTGCTCCTAATTGAAAAGTCAGGGTTCAAATACACCTAATGCTCCACAAGAAAGTAGCATTTTTCTATAAAGAAAACTGATGGAGAGTCACTAGAAGTCACAAGCAATTCAACAACAGTATTCTTTGTTATTGTTATTGTTTAGGTTTCTTTGTTTGAGTCTTCAGAAGGAGCAAAGCCCTGCTAATTAATACCTTGATTTCTGACTTCTAGCCTCCAGAAGAGTGAAAGAACACATTTCTGTTAGTTCTGGAAGTCCTAGAAAACATTGACAACCTAACGTTTTAAAACCAATTTGAATTTTTTTCTTTACATCTTGACAAAGTAAAAACAGCACATGGTGACTAGATAAGAAAATACACTAATTTGTAAGCTTTGATGTTTATTGAAGTAGACACCCCACCGCTTATGGTATTTAATAACGTGAAATCATTTTTCCTTTGCATTGTTTATGAGAAAAAAAGATATCACAGAGAAGTGACAGATGTTCCCATAACATTTGCATATTCAATAAACACAAATGAGTAGATAAAGAAACCAACAGACGAAAAGCACCAACATTTCCCAGAGACCTAACAGGAGATGGATCATAGCTGCAGCCAAAATTAGACAGGCATATATACACACAAGGAATGCTCACAACAAATTTCTTAGAAAAGTGAATAAAAGAAATTAGGAAAAAGAGAAAAAAAACCACCCAAACTCAAATTTAATTATCCAGAAATAGCAGAATCACTGAATTTTAGTGACACAAGGATCTTAGAAGTAATTTAGTTACTCTTCAGAGTAATGAAAAGCAAGAGCGGTAATCACCTCCCCCTAATAGTTATTACTCAGACTCTACTTAAAAATTTCAGGAATAGGAGGTCTACTACTTTTAAAAGTTGCAATATTTAAAATCTTTATTTCAATTTTTTTTTCTTAGCAAGAGTAAGGCACGTTATAACCCTGTATCCACCTGGGCTTTGCTTCTAGAATTGTACAACAGTCTGAATAATGCAGTTTGAATAATACAACAGTATGAATAACGACACTGAGCAGGACTGCACAATATTCTAAACCCTAGAAATACTAATAGATCTAGATATATAAAGGCCAGTCAGTGAGACAGACAAGTGAACGAATGGTTAAGCTGCAGTGCTGCTCATACAGGTTACTATAGGCTTAATAAGGACCTAAAGGTAACTCACACAATGAACTTTCTGGAAAAAGTTGAGTCCTGATAAAGAAGTGTGTGTGTGTGGGGGGGGGGGGGGGGGTAGAAGGGGATGCAGGCTTTCATTTACTCATTTTTTTTCTTTTAATATGCCAAGTTCTTTATTGGTTTCATTTCTTGTATTTGAAATACTCTTAAATGATATCCTTGGTCTAGGAATTCTTTGACATAGTCCTTAATGCCTATACATCTGCAGCCAACTATTTTGCTGGGATTTCCTTTTCAGCCAATTTTGCAGAAGCCTACTCACTCTCCCACTTTCTTGTTGTCATAAACCTTTATCAGGTTGATTTGGTGTTTTACTCAAACATTTCCTGAGCTCACTTTTTAGAAATCGAATATCCCTTCAAATTATATTTTAGAATCTCAGTAGAATAGGATTTTCTTTGTTATATTAAATTTACAAAGCTGTGTCAGCATAGAGTGTATTTTAAACCTAATAACTTCTAAGTGGTTAGACACAACATAGACAAAGATAAGAGTGTACATACATGAAAGACAGGTGCTCTGTGAAGATTGCTAAGGACCTGAACAACACTGGGGCTACAAAAGCTGAAAGAAATAAGAATCTTCTCCCAGATATGGCCAACACAGAAACTTTGCCGATGGTCAGTGCCTGAATTTAGGTTTCAAGTCTCTTAAATTGTGAGAGTAGTTTCCTCTTCATTAAAACTACTCAACTCACTGTGGCTTTTCTATTACAGTAGCACTTGTTGTTGCTGTTGTTGTTGTTAGGTGCCTTTATGATGGGATGGAATTAATAAGTTCAGAATTCTCCAAACATATCTCAGTTAGAAAACTATAGTTATATAGTTATAAAACTGACATCAGCTTTCTCCAGACTACAAAACTAGTCTGTCTTAGAATTCTTTTTTGCTTTCTTTAGTGATGTAAAATACTTTTAAACTGTTTATCAGAAGATGAAATGCATCTTTCATAGATTAGCATTTACCCCTTTGAAAGGGTATTTCCCAGTCATTTATAAATTGTATCATAAACTTCCTGTTTACCAGGAAAGGAAATGTGCCTTTCTTGGATTAGCATTTGTCTTTTAAAAACCTGTTTTTCTCAGTCATAGGTTAACTATTTATGAGTTACCAATTTACTAGTAACCATATATAAACTGTTCTTTTTAAATGTAGAAATTATGTAACATTACTAACAAGAAAATTAGTACCTAAAACATAGTATGAAAACCTAATGACCACTCTCAGAGGAGAAGGTAGTCTTTAAAATGAACCTCACTGCTTTCTCCCAGATCTGAAATAAAGTGCCTTGGATATTACAATCCATCTGTCTCACTGACAATTGACTACAGGAAGAACTCCTTGTGTTCACTAACATTTGTGTCTAGTATGACTCACAGTGACTCTGTGGAAAACATATCTAAACCCTATCCTATCCTGTGCCTTCCTCACAATCTCTGACACACTTGACACTGTTTTAATCCAACTAGTCGAAGGTCCACATTGTTGGGTCACCCTTCTTTGGGATGGCAACAAATACAGATCTCTTCCAGTCAGTTGGCCAAGTGGTTGTTTTCCAGATTTCTTGGCACAACTTGGTGAGCACGTCCAGGGCAGCATCTGTTAGCTGAAATATGTCAATTGGTATACCATCTATTCCTGGGGCCTTATTTTTTGCTATTTCCTTCAAAGCAGCCTGAACTTCTTCCTTCATCACCATAGGCTCTTGCTCATATGTTGTTTCATGAAATTCTTCTGTGTCTGCCAATTCCTTTTGATACAGTGACTCAGTATATTCTTCCCCATCTTCTTTAATACTTCCTGGATCATGTAATATTCTGCCCAAAGCATCCTTGATTACAGTAACTCTAGGTTTGAATCTGTTCTTCAGTTCCTTGAGCTTAAGAAATGCTAAGTGAGTCCAGCCCTTTTGATTTTCTGACTCCAACTTCTTGTACATTTCATTGTAATATTTTACTTTGTCATCCTGTGCTGCCTTTTGAAATCTTCTATTCAACTCTTTAGTATCTTGAATTCTTCCTTCTTCTTTGGCTTCTCTGTGCTCCAGGGCAATTTTCAGAGTCTCTTCTGACATCCATTTTGGTCTTCTCTTCCTCTTCTGTCTTTGCAATGACCGTTTGCACTTTTCCTGGATGATACCCTTGATATCCTCCCACAACTCATCTGGTCTTCGCTCTTTAGTGTTCAAGGCCTCAAAGCTGTTCCTGAGATG
The DNA here is from genome assembly GCF_000299155.1 of Elephantulus edwardii. Taxonomy (NCBI): domain Eukaryota; kingdom Metazoa; phylum Chordata; class Mammalia; order Macroscelidea; family Macroscelididae; genus Elephantulus; species Elephantulus edwardii. The sequence goes on from NW_006400026.1 coordinate 2,780,342, forward strand.
GTTCTGAAATTCAGGTGGGATAGCGTCAAAGTCATATTTTGGTTCCCATGGATGTGCTTTAATTTCCCTCAACTTCAGCTTGAACATGCATATGAGTAGTTGGTGGTCTGTTCCACAATCAGCTCCTGGCCTAGTTGGCTTCCTGAAACTGAGGAGGACCTGAAGTGCTTGCTGCAGAGGGTCAAGGACTGCAGCCTCCAATATGGATGAGGCTCAATGTCAAGAAGGCAAAGATTCTCACCACTGGACCAATTGGCAGCATCAGGATGGATGGTGAAGAGATTGAGATTGTGCACAGCTTTAGTTTGCTTGGCTCCACAGTCAATACTCTTGGCACCAATAGCCAGGAAATTAAAAGACAATATTGTGATGGGAAAGTCAGCTTTTAGGGACCTCTCCAAAGTATTGAAGAGAAATGGTGTCTCTTTGGAGACTAAGGTGCATCTGATATAGGCCATGGTCTTTGCTATCACTTGTTATGCATCAGAGAGTTGGACATTGACTAAGGAGGATAGAAGGAGAATTGATGCCTTTGAGCTGTGGTGCTGGAGAAGAATATTGAGGGTACCATGGACTGCTAGGAAAACAGATTCATCCTAGAAAGGGTTAAACTGGGCTGCTACTTGGAGACAAGGATTCTGAGGCTCCGTCTAACATACTTTGGACATGTTGTAAAGAGGAACCGGTCCTTGGAGAGGGACATCATGCTTGGTAGGGTGGAGGGACAGCGCAGGAGGGGAAGGCCCTCTATGAGGTGGATTGATTCAGTGACTGGGGTAATTAGGATGGGAGTGTCAGAGACAGTGAGATTGGCACAGGACAGAGCAGAGTTTAGGGCTGTTGTACATTGGGTCGCTATGAGTTGCAAGCAACTCAATGACATATAACAACAACAACAACAACAGTTGAAAGCCTTCTTCACGGTCCCTCCATCTTCGTAAGCATGATGTTCTCCTCCAAGTAATAGCCTCTCTTGGTAACATGCCTAAAATATGTGAGACGCTCGCTTTGGCAGAACATATACTAAAAACTTTATCATCTTTACCTCCAAATGAACTCCCAGGGTGCACCTTCTCCAAAACATACCTGTATGTTCTTTTGGTAGTCCATGAAATATTCAGTACTGTTCTATGACACCACAGTTCAAAGGAATCAACTCTTCAGTCATGCTTATTTATTTTTCAGCTTGCAAACGACTGAAAAGAATGTGATGCATATGATGGGGTGGTATTAATAAGTTTAATTAAATAAAATTAAAACTTTAAAAAAAGGTATTAATAAGTTTAGAATTAAAAAGTATTAATAAGTTAATAAATATTAATAAGGTATTAATAAGTTCAGAACCTGAATAAGGTGCACGTTAGTCCTCAAACTGATAACATTGCTCCTCAATATTTTGGAGAGGCCCCTGACTACATACTTTGCCAGTGCAATAGTTCTTCTGATCTCCTAACTGCTGGTACCATCTATATGATGATGTTTATTGGTCCAGTTGTAAGAATTTGTTGTTGTTTTTTTTGACACTGAGATGCAGTTCATACTGAAGGATGAAGTCTTTGATCCTCTGCAGCAAGAGTTTCAAGTCCTCACTTTTGGCAAGCAAAGCTGTATTATCTGCACATCAAAGGTTACTGATTAGTCTTTCTCCAATTCATTCTCTTCTCCAGAGTAGCACTGTGTGACTAAGATATCACCTATTATGTACCTGGATATGTTTTAGATGATATGATATATAGAAAAAGAAGCAAATTATTTAAGACAGCAAATCTCATGATGCTTATATTAGTAGTGATAATACTAGACTGATGTCCCATCATAAATTAAAACAAAAAATTTTCTTTATAGGATAAATACATTTTACAAAATGGAATAACACAACATCCTACAAAGAGATGTGTGATCTGGCTTGCAGGGGAAGCAGGCACTTTTATCTGGTAAAGCATAGGTAAATAATTTCACATCATCGACGAAAAAGCTTTACAAGGACCTGTGAAATCTCAAAATTTTCACATGAAATATTAATTTTCAATCTCTTTTTCATCGCAAATTTATGACACAGCTTGACTTGAATAATATTTCTAAAGCACGTTGTATAAACATTTTGATGTGGAGGTCTTATGGTTGATTGATTATAGGTCAGGCCAATTGCAAATTCTTGAAATATATTTTGGAGGGTTGAATCAGTTGTAATCTGATGTCTTTGAAATGTAAACATCATTCTACTGGTTTAGAGGGAGAGGGCTAAGTGTTCAGGCAACTCACTGGCTGATTCACTGAGCAAAAGGGATAATAAGTTTATCTTTCCAAGTTAGTGATCAAGTATTTACATTATTCATGTTACAAAAAACTAAGATTTCAATAGCTCATGTTGATCTAGCTATCCAGTTAGAACTTTGCAATGAAAAACAGCACAAATATTGTGAAAATTTTTGAAGAATAGAGGTTTCATTTGTGTCTGTTTGAGTATGAACTTATTTACACTTTCTAAGTCCATTTAGAGAGCTCTGGTGGTCTCTGAGGCATTGCACTGTCAGTCCCAAAACATGCAGTTCATAATCCATCAGCTGCTTTACAAGAGAATGTGGGCAATCTCTTCCCATGTCATTTATAGCATCTGAAAACCTTTTGGAGGGTCGAGTATGAATTGCTTCTGACTTGATGGCACATAACAACTTCATTTTGTTTTCCTTCCTAACCTGACAATTAGGGAGCTCTGATGGCCTAGTGGTAAGAAGTTGTACTGAAATCTCAAAGGCATGCAGTTCAAAGCTAGCACCTGCTTGACCAGAGAAGGATGAGCAGTCTCCCCCTGTGTGATATACTGTGTCTGAAAACCCACTGTAGGGTCAGCTATGGGTTGGTTCTAACTTGAAAGTGCACAACAATGGTAACCTGCCAATTAAGCATTGTATTCTTTCTGAAACAAGTTGCACAGACACACATAAAAAGCACTCAACAATATTTTGTCTAGGGTAGAAATTTCTTTTCTTCTTGCTATTCAAGCAATAACTTCTTTTCAAGGTAAGGCTAAGTGGCTTTCTTTATAAAGATAGCCATAAAAATCTTAGTTGTTAGGTCTGAAGTTCATATATGGCAGTGTCTTGGCTTTTTCGTGAGGTTCAATGCCACACTTCCATTCTAGTGAGAGAAGAAGACAACAAAAAGGATATAGTCTGATATGCAACAAAGAAATAAAACTTATCAAATGGGGAAATGGCAACCTCTTCAACAAATGGTGCTGGCAAAACTGAACTTCCATCTGCAGAAAGCTGAAACAGGATTCACATCTCACACCATATACAAAAAGCAACTCAAGGTGAATCAGAGACCTGGGAGTAAAGGCCAAAGCCATAAAGTTCCTGAGAGACACACTGGGATCAGGCTTAGAAAGCCTAGTCTACAGTATAAAGAGACTGCCAAATACAGCCAGAAATGCTCAATCTGAAGAGGATAAAATTGATGAATGAGATCTTCTAAAGATTAAATCACTGTGTGCATCAAAAACTTTTCCCAACAGGGTGAAAAGAAGACCTACTGACTAAGAACAAACATTTGGCAATACCATCTCAAACAAGGGTCTCCTAAAGAAAGTTTACAGAATAATCCTGGGCCTCCACAAGAAAAAGACTGATAACCCAATTACAAAATGGTCAAAAGACATGGAAATAATTTTCATGGAGAAAGATATTCAAATGGCCAACAGACATAAGAAGAAATGCTCAAAATCACTGACAATAAGAGAGATGGAAAGCAAAACCACAATTAGATACCATCTCATTCCAGTATCAGTGGCAAAGCTTAACAGGACAGCAAGTAGTAAATGTTGGATAGAATGTGGCGAGAAAGGAACTCTTATGAACTGTTGATGGAATTGTAAAATGGTACAACTGCTCTGGAATGCGGCTTGGCACTTCCTCTAAAAAGTGAACATAGAAATTCCATATGACTCAGGTATTCCACTGCTTAGAATATGCCCTGAGAGAATGAGAATTGAAGCTCAAAAGGAGTCATGTACACCAATGTTCATAGCACCGTTATTCACCTTTGCAAGAACATGGAAACAGACAAGATGTCCAAACATAATTGAATGGATTGAAAAATTATGATACAGTCACATAATGTAATACTACACAACATGTAGGAACAATGATTCTGTAAATTATTACATAACTTGGAAGGGACTGGAGAACATTATGCTGAGTGAACTAACTCAGTCCCATAAGGACAAATATTGTATAAAACTATTATAGTAGAATGAATACAAGGATCCAGGGGTGGGGGAAGGGTGGGAGCAGAGGGGTGAGGATGGCGGAGGGGGATAACCATAGAGTCACACAGTTTAATGGAGGAGGGGATAAAGGAAATGGGAAGGATTCAATTTGAAAAATAATGTATTCAAACTTTGTAAATAAATCAGTATAATAATTTAAAAAAGAATCGAAGGAAAAAATATATAGTCAAAGAGAATTTCAACAAACTAAATTGGAAAATATATGGTATGTCAACGGATGACAAGTGCAATGAAACATATACATATGCATGTCGTTGTTGTTGTTAGGTACTGTTGAGTTGAGTATGACTCAAAGCGATTATATGAAGAACAAATCTGCACCCTGTCCTATTCTGTACCATTCTCACAACCATAATTTCTGACACACTCTAGCTCATTGCAGCAATTACTGTGTTCATCCATCTGAGAGTCTTCTGCCCTTTCACTGACCCTCCACCTTTCCAAGCATTATGTCCTTATACAAAGAATAACCTCTCATGAGCAACATGCTCAAAGTATATGAGATAAAGTTTTATTATCTTTGCCTTCATGTAATAATCTGGGTGCACTGTCTCTGAGACATATTTGTTTGTTCTTTTGGAAGTCCATGACATATTCAATAACTTAGTACTCTCTGTCATCCATACTCATATATATATATATATATATATATATATATATATATATATAATAATTGTATTTGTGAGAGACCTAGATGTAGACTAAGAGGCTGCTGTGCAAACAGAGCAAGAAAACATTGCATGTTTTGAAATTAGGAAAGATGTGTGTTAGGATTGTATCCTTTCTCAATATCTATTTAATTTATTTACTTGCTGAAAGTGAGGAGTACATGAAGCACTTGTTGTAGAAGATCAAAGAATGCAGCCTTCAGTATAGTTTGCATCTCAATGCCAAGAAAACAAAGATTCTTACCACTGGACCAATAGGCAACATCATGATGGGTGGAGAAGTGATGGAAACTGTCAACAACTTTATCTTGCTTGGGATCAAAAATTAACAACCTTACTACCAGCAGTCAGGAAATAAGGAGACATACTGTATTGGGGACATCTGCAGTTAGGGACCTTTCCAAATTATTGAAGAGTAATGGTGTCAGTTTGAGGACTAAGCTGTGTCTGACTTAGCCCATGGACTTTCCAATCACCAATCTGAGAGCTAGACAATGTATAAGGATGATGGGAGAATTGAGTCCTTTCTGCTGTGGTGTTAGAGAAGAGCACTGAACATCCCAGGGACAGCCAAAAGAACAATAAATATATCTTGGAGAAGGTGCAGCCAAAGTACTCTTCGGAGGCAAGAATGGTGAGGCTTCACCTCACATTCATTGAGTATGTTGCTAGGAATGGCTACTCCTTGGAGAAGGACATGATGCTAGAAAGGGTGCAGGGCTGGTGAAGGATAGGAAAATCCTTGATCCAGTAGATTGATGAAGTGACTGCCACATGGCAGAAAGTGTGACGATGGCACAGGATAGAACAGGGCTCAGATCTTTTGTGCATAGTGTTGCTATGAGTTGTATTTGACAGCACTTAACGACAACATTTACTCTGATAAGACTATTTGAGAAGCTAGACTGTGAAGCAGTGAATGTCTATCTGTGTTTCATTGATTATGCAAAGGCATTTGACTGTGTGTATCATAACAAACTGTGGCTGACTCTGAGAAGAATGGGAATCCCAGA
>NW_006400026.1:2787193-2796056 GCF_000299155.1 Elephantulus edwardii
TCATGCTTGGGAGGGTGGAGGGACAGCGCAGGAGGGGAAGACCCTCTATGAGATGGATTGATTCGGTGACTGGGGTAATCGAGATGGGTGTGTCAGAGGCGGTGCGGTTGGCGCAGGATAGGTCAGGGTTTAGGGCTGTTGTGCATAGGGTCGCTATGAGTCGGAAACAACTCGACGGCACATAACAACAACAACAACAGACTGTGAAGACTGTGGCATCAGGGCTGGAGGAAGACTCATCAGTAACCTTTGATGTACAGATGATACAACCTTGCTAGCTTTAAGTGAGGAGAATTTGAAGCACTTACTGCAGAATATCAAAGGTCACAGCCTTAAATATGGGCTGTATCTCAACATAAAGAAAGCAAAAATTCTCATCACTAGACCAATAGAGGCAACATTATGATAGATAGAGAAAAGATTGAAACTGTCAATGATTTCATCTTGCTTAGCTCCACAATCAATGCCATTGGTACTAGCAGTCAGGAGATCAGAAGAAGTATTGCACTGTGAAAGTCTGTAGTCAAGTACCTCTCCATATTATTAAGGGTCAATGATGTCTTTTTTAGGACTAAGGTGCACTTGATTGAGACCATGATCTATTATTGAATCATTGCCTCTAAAGTCTAGATAATGATTAAGGATGGCAGAAGAAAAACTAATGTTTTTGTATTGTGGTATTGTATAAGGATACTGAATATCCCATGGACTACCAAAAGAAAAAAAAAATAGATGTCTTGGAGAAGGTGCAGCCAGAGTGCTCCTTGGAGACAAAGATGAAGTAGCTTTGTCTCAACTACTTTGAGTATATTACTAGGAGAGGCTAGGACATAATGTTTGAAAAGGTGGAGGAACAGCACAGAAGAGGGAGACCTTCAACCAGGGCCACTGACACGGAGACTGCAGCAATGGACTTAAAGGTTTCAGAGGTTGTAGGAAGGGAACAGAAGACAATAGTGTTCAGATCTGTTCTTCACAGGGGTGCTATAAGTCATAATAGTCTTATAAAAAGACACCTAAAAACAACATATATCAATATAAATAAATATACACATGCATACATACGTACATATATTTGAGTACCATGGAGTCAGAACTGGATTACAGCTGACCTTCTAGCAGGTTTTCAGGGGCAGTAAATTGCATAGGAGGAGACTGCTTATCTTTCTCTCGTGGGGTAACTGGTGGATTCGAACTGCATATCTTTGCATTGGCAGCGCCATCCCTTACCACTGAGCTATGGCACTTCCAATGCAAATGCAAAGGTACAAATGCAAATATACAAACTGTTACATGGAAGAAAGATGGTAAATTTCCTCCCATACAATTTACTGCTTCTGAAAACCTGCTGTAGGATAAGCTTTGGAGATGATAGATATAGACAGATAGATGATAGAGATGATGATAGATAGATAGATGATAGATAGATAGATAGATAGATAGATAGATAATAGATAGATGATAGATAGATAGATAGATAGATAGATAGATAGATAGATAGATGATAGATAGATAGATAGCTATAGATGATAGATGAGAGAGATATTAGATAGATGACCGGTGGATGGATGTGTGGTGGATGGATGGATGGATACACAGATACATAGATAGGTAGATAGGTGGATGGATAAAGATGAGGATGTATATAGATAGATAGATGATAGATGATAGATAGATAGATAGATAGATAGATAGATAGATAGATAGATAGATAATAGAATTTGATGGAAATAGAGAAATTACTTTTAAGAGTTTGATACATGAACTAGAACACATAAGGAAAACTATGCATTGTTATGCTTTGCTCCTATGTTGGCCTTCAGAATATCCAGAACATTCCACAGGGCCTGTCATAACTTCTCCTTATTGTGTCTGATCATCCTAAGACCAAGACTAAACAGGAATATTCCCAACAGCATAAGGAGAAAGTAATTGTATCAATGTGTTGTTTTGTTGTTGTTGTTGTTATGTGCCATCAAGTCACCTGTGACTCATAGCAACCATAGTACAACAGCCCAAACCCCTGCTCTATCCTGTGCCAATCTCACTGTCTTTGAAATACCTACTCCCATTACCCCAGTCATTGAAACACTCCAACTCATTGAGGATTTTCCTCTCTTGTGCTGTCCCTCCACCCTCTTAAGCATGACGTCCCTCTCCAAGGACTGGTACCTCCTTGTAACATGTCCAAACTATGTCAGACAAAGCTTTAGAATCCTTTCCTCCAAGGAACATCCTAGCTTCACCCTCTACAGGATGAAACTGTTCTCTTAGCAGTCCATGGTACTCTTCTCCAACACCACAGCTCAAAGGCATCAACTCTCCTTCTATCATCCCTAGTCATTGTCCAGCTCTCTGATGCATAGCAAGTAATTGCACAGACCACGGAATGTATCAGGTGCACTTTAGTCTCCAGACTGACATAGTAATAGGATTCAAAATAAAATTGTCCTCAGAAACTAGTACTTAAATGAAAAATGAGCCCCTTTTGAAAAACTAACCACTAAATGAAATGGTTTCATTCTCAAGCAATTTGCTCCATCTTTAAAACCAGTAGCAAAAGTAGCTCCTAATCTGTACCCCTGCTCATAGGACCCAGAGAAAATGTATACCTAGAACCCATATCTCTAAAGAAAGCTCACCATTTATACAGAGAAATGTTTTAGAAATAAAGGAAATACAAGTTCTGAAAATTAAACACTATCATTAAATTGAATAAAATAAAAATATCAATTTTGATTAATCAAAACATTACTGCAGACAAGACCAGCCAGTGCATTGAAATTAATTTAAGAATGATATTATCTTTGCCTTGTAATGCCTATCTCTCTCTTATTATCTTCAAGTTGGAACTGACTCAAAGGAGACACTCCTGCAAGTTTTCAGCGAGCTTGTAAACTGCACAGATTATCCAGCTCTCTTGCATTCAACTACTGGAGGGAGCCAGAGAAGCAACACCTTTCAATTAGCAGCACAACTCTCTACCGATTGATACCAAAACACCTTAACTGTCTATTGTTGTTGTGTACTGTAGAGTTAGAACTAACTCATAACTAACCCTTCACTGAGTTTTTAGAGACAGTAAATCACTAAAAGGAGAAAGCTCTTCTTTTCCCCACTGAGCAGCTGGTGGATTTGAACTACATGTGCCTTTGGATTAGTAGCACAGCTTCTTCCCATTAGGCCCCCAGAACTCCCTAAGCAACAATGTTGTTGGTAGGTGCTATCGAGTGCCAGTGACGCATTACAACCGTATGAACAACAGACTGAACCTTGTCTCATTTTGTACCATCATCATGATATCTGATAAGCCTGAGCTCATTGCTACAGTCACTATGTCAATCCCTTTGGTTGAGGCTCTTCCCCTTTTTATCTGAGCTCCACCTTTCTAAGCATGATGTCTTTTTTCCAAGGACTGGTCCTTTCTTACAGCATGGCTATAGTCCGTGAGAAAAGTTTCACCATCTTCACCCCTAAGGAAAATACTAGCTGCATTTTCTAGAAAAACCGAAACAGACAACAGGGGCACACACACACACACACACACACACACACACACCCCAAAAAACGCTTGAAAGATAGAGGCACCAAGCAGCAGAAGAAAATAATAATATAAAGCAATATTATATCCTGATATAGATAATAATCCATTAAACAGTATCAGGAATAATGATTAACAGCAATTTTCAAAAACCCAACATCTCAGATACTAAAGTGAAATACTCCTATCCACCACAGCAATCTGGCCAGCTGGTGATCCAACAGAATGTGAAAATTATCAAACAATATTACAAGCATCCTATGAAAGTACAATCTTGATGAAGATTATTAAAGATGGCTAAAACTACCAGAAATTCAAATGGAACTCAGAGAAGACCATGACACAGGGATATCATTGCTAATGCCAGAAGCATCTTGGCTGAAAGCAGAGAATACCAGAATGATATTTATTTGTCTTATTGATTAGGCAAAAACATTAGACTATGTGGGTAATAAATTATGGATAAAATTGGAAAGAATAGGAATCTCAGAATATTTCATTGTGCTTATGGGAAACCTATACATACACCAAGAAATAATTGTCCAAACAGAGTAAGGAAACAAATGGTATGGTTTAAAATTAGGAAAGATCTGAATTAGGGTTGTTTAATTTCTCCGCACCTATTCAATGTATATGTTGAGCAAGAATTTGACAATCTGGACTATATGAAGAAGAATATGGCATCAAAAGTGAAGGTTTCTGCAGAGAAGAGGACCTTAAACATTTGCAGTGTTAACTTTGCAGATCATCAAAGATTACAGCCTTCAATATGGTTTACAAGTCAACATCAAGAAAACAAAAATCCTCACCATTGAACCAATAGAGAACTTCGTGATAAATGGAGAAAAGTTGTCAACAATTTTATCTTATTTTGATCTACAATCAACATCCATGGTGGTAGCAGTCAAGAAATCAAAAGACGTAATGTGTTGGGAAAATGTGCCATCAAGGATCTTTCTAAAATGTTAAATAGCAAAGACATCGTTTTAAAGACTAAGATGAACTTAATCTAAGTCATGATATTTTCAGTTTTTTCCTATGCATTTGAAAGTTGTACAATGAATCAGGACATCAGAAGAAGAATTGAATCCTTTGAACTGTGGTGTTGGAGAAAAATATTGAATACTCACTGGACTACCAAAAGAACAAACAACTCTGTCTTGGCAAAGATGGTGAAAGTTTCTTCATACACGTTGAGCATGTTGTTAAGAGGACCAGTCCTTGGAAAAGGACATTATACTGGGAAAGGTGTAGGGTCAGAGACACAAGAAGACTCTCAACAAGGTGGACTGACACAGAAACTGCAACAATAAACTCAAGCATATTAGAGATCATGAGGATTGCACAGGATTAAGTAAGCTTCAGAATTAATGTCCATAGTATCGTTATGAGTTGAAATCTACTTGATGACGCTCAACAACAATAACAACCTACCACATATATTTTTAAAAGTTGATATCAGGCCTTCAATCTTCTTTTGAACCAGTTCTACCATGACCAGTAAGTATAATAACTGGAACAGAAAAATGTCAATTTTTAAAATTGGGGTGATCTGGAACTGCTAACTGGAATGGGGGAAATTATTAGTATAAATCTTGGAATTAAAACTTGAAAAAGACATAGTAAGCTTTGATGTGAGATATTGGATCACATCCAGGGCTGTGTAGAGTGAGTAGGAGATGATAGTTTTAGGATCAGCCAGTTGAGATTTTGTTGCTACCTGATCTTCTTTTCTAAAGTGGTGATTAACTTTCTAGGAGGACTTTTACCTATATTTTTTTCCATTCTACTTGGAATTCCAGTTCACCTATATTTTAAAAATTTGGGCCTACTTGAGGTTCACTTCATCAGCTATGGCTGAAGTGGGAAAGAACTGGTTCAAAGAGCTGGACCTTGCTTGATGAAAGTGAGGAAGTCTTGAGGCACTTGCTGAAGATCTAAGAATATAGCCTTCAATATGGAGTGTATATCAACATGAAGAAAAAAAATTCTCACCACTGAATCTATAGGCAACATCTTACTTGGATCCACAACCAACACCCTTGATTCCCACAGTGAGGAGATCAGGAGATGTATTGCATTATCAAAGTCTGCAGTCAGGGACCTCTCTAAATTATTGAGGATCAATAACATTAGTTTGAGGATTAAAGTGTCCCTGATTCAGGCTTTGGTCTTTGCATCAGAGAGCCAAATAATGAATAAGGATGACAAAAGGATTGATACTTTTGAGCTGTGGGGTTGCAGAAGAGTACTGAACATCCCATGGACTGCCAAAAGAACAAATATATGTATCTTGGAGAAGATGCAGTCAAAGTGCTTCTTGGAGGCAAAGACGATAAATCTTCATCTCACATACTTTGAGCATGTTGCTAGGAGAGGCTATTCCTTGAAGAGGGATATCATGCTTGGAAAGACTCTTAACCAGTTAGATTGATACAATGACTGATGCAATAGGCTCAAGTATGTCAGATATTGTGAGACTGGCACAGGATAGGACAGGGTTTAGATATGTTGTTTATAAAATGAGTTGTACTTAACAGCACCTAACAACAACAGAGTACCATTATGATGATTTTATTTACAGCTGTACTAAAATTTCCAAAGTAAATATTTTTTAAAAACAGCTTTAGTGTTTCTACTCATTATGCCAAACATACTCTAATTTTCCTTCTTGCTGGTTCTGTATTCTGATTGATTTTCATATTTCCTTTTTTCTAGACATAATGCATGAATAGAAATATCTCCTAAGCATTTGCATGCCTAACTCAAAGTATATATTAATTTTGTGTGTCTACAAAGTATATTATTTTTGTGCTTATACAAACCTAGTTTGTCTAAATGAAGTATTCACAATTTTAATACAATCTTAGTAAATCTTGTTCCTTTGTCACCAGGAAAAAGTATGATTAACAATTAGACACCATAATGGCTCTTTCATCTTTGTTTCTCTGCTTTCCAAGTTTAATAGTTTTTCTTCTATTCCATAGATTTACAGCATGTTATTAGGACATTTATACACTTCTAATTTTTTTTTCTTGCTAGAAGACATAGAGGGAGATTTGGTGGCATAGGCTGTTTCATTGTTAACCAAAAGGTTGAGCCGCTTTGGCAATTTGAATGTACTAGTGACTCCACAGAAAAATTATGGCTCTCCTATGTGGCTTAAAGCTTCAGAAAAACTGCTGATGGGTCAGCTGTGAAAAGGGTCCTCCTAGACAGGAATAATTTTTATTTTGATATGGCATAGAAAAGACATTTTTAACCATTAAGTTCCTGTTTTTATAGTCATTAGACAATTTTTCTGGTAACCCAATGACTAGCCTCTGGCTGTTCAAAGACACCAATCTCTCTATGAATGAATTAGGAGCTGACTCCTCTTATATGATTTACACTCTTAGAAACCCAATGGAGTGGTGCCTTTGAATCAAAATGGACTCAATAGCAATGAGTAAAATGAGGGATAAGTTCAATTATTGTTGTTGTTGTTTTTAGGTGCCATTGAATAGAGTATGACCTACAGCTATCCTATGAACAACAGATCTGAATCCTGTCTTACCCTGTGCTATCCTTGCACTTCCTGAAACACTAGAGCTTATTGTGGCAGTCATTGTGTCAATCTCCCTGACTGAGGGTCTTCCTCTCTTTCACCAAGCCTCCACCTTTCAAAGAATGGTGTCCCTCTCCAAGAAATAGCCCCTCTTAGTAACATGCCCAAAATATGTGAAACTAAGTTTCAACACCTTTGTCTCCCATGAGCCTCTGGCTGCTCTTTCTCCAACATAAATTTGTTCTTTAGGTAGTCCATGAATCTTGAGTATTCTACTCCAACACCACAGTTCAAATGCATCAACTCTTCTTTTGTCATCCTTATTCATTATCCAACTCTTAGATGCAGAGCAAATAACTGGAAAGAAAGACTATGACTTAAATCAGGCGCACCCTACTCCTCAAACTCACATCCTTATTCCTCAAACATTTGGAGAGGTTCTTGACTGCAGTCAAGATTCAGGAGACATGTTGCACTGGGAAAGTTTGTAGTCAGGGACATAAATTATCACTACTCATTTATTTAACTGGAGTCTCTGATGAGAATAAACATATTTTGAATACATTAAATCTATTTCCTTTGTTACTTATCTTTTATAATTTCTATTTATATGTCTGTTCTATGTTCTGTGAAAATTCCTCAGGTTAGTTTCAAAATGAAACTTTTTTGCTGTGCTTAATTGATGCTTGTTGCCAATATTAGTGGGTCTCTTTAGGGACTTGAATAGTAAATTTTCTTTTTTAAAGCAGATTACTCTTGCCCAAATGTCCCTTCTCCTCACTTAAATCTCCTTGAGATTGTCATTTGTTAATGCTTCTTTTAAAAACTAGTTCTATTTTTAGGCATTTTCTCTGAATACTCCATATCCTCTCTATAAAAACATGCAGGCAGTGTGGGGTCATGAATCTAACTTTCATTAACTCCATGAGGGGGAAGAAAGTCTATCCACAAAAATCCACATCACACCTCCTTGAGATGAAAAAGACAAAGATTCTGACAAAATTTTTGAGATCTTTCAACATCTCATTTCTACTTTTCCCTGCTAACCACTTGTAATCAGTGTTGTCGTTCATAAGAGGAAGTTAGCAAAGAGCACTGGAATAAATTTCTCTCTTTCTCTCCTTCCTATCCTTCTCTTTCTCCTATATTTATTATGAGAGCCCCACATTAGTTGTAGAACAGCTTCATTCACTCTGTTTTATCACCCAAGTAAGAGCCTGCTGTGGTCAATCCCATACTTTACTTGATGGCTGGGGTCGTACGTAGCCCACAGGTCCATGTGAGATGCTTACACGGTAGCTGAAATCCTTCAACTGCTCCAATCTTTGCCCAGATTATTTCCCAATCATAGCTGCTCTGTACTGAGGGATCTTGCAGGGGGCTGCAGTGGCCTAGTGGTAAGAAGCTGAGCTTCAATCCCAAAAATAGTGGAAGGATGGGAAATCTCTTCCCAGGTGATTTTCTGCCTCTGAAAACCTGCTGGAGCGTCAGCTATGAATTGATTTCAACTTAATGGTACACAACAACAACTGCTAGAGATATACTTATCCTCTATTGATGTCCTGTTTTGCTTATTTATACAGGGTTGAGAATTATAAAACATTCATTGCTTTTTTTTTCAATCTGACCTTATCTTTAAAGCATTGGTTCCTCATCTTTTAAAAGTCTAGTAGTATCTATTCTCCTATGTAATATATATATATATATATATATATATATATGTATATGTATATGTATATGTATATATACATATATACGTATATATGTATATGTAT
>NW_006400026.1:2796156-2806418 GCF_000299155.1 Elephantulus edwardii
TATATATATATATATCTATATATATATATCTGCAGCCACTTGTAAATATTGTTAAGCAATGTTATAGACAGTGTAACTGAAGGCTTACTGCTAAAGTTATAAAATTATCATTTACATCTTGCCTTCATTGTTTACTGTTAGAATTTGAGCAAACTATTTTACTTTTCTAAATTCTTATCTGTAAAATACCAATAATTAGGGGATTACTCAGCAGAATAATGAAAGAAGGCACTAAAATTTATAATACAGTGTTTGGTTTCCAGTAAACATTTAGTGACTAGTTAATACCATTATTATTGACAGTTAAAAACTCTCAAGTCAGAAATACTACAAGGATATTTAAGATTACTACCATTAGGTAAGTGTTCTGGGATTCCTCCATGAGGTGGATTGATTCAGTGACTGGGGTAGTTTGGGTAGGTGTGTCAGAGACAGAGATTGGCACAGGATAGAGCAGGGTTTAGGGCTATTGTACATAGGGTTATTATGAGTCACAGGCAACTCTATGGCATATAACGATAAACAACAACCATTAGGTAGTGTCAAGATGAATGTAGATAAGATTGAAACTGTCAACAGGTTCATCTTGCTTGGCTCCACAAAAACACCATTGGGACCAGCATACAAGAAATAAGGAGGCACACTGCACTGTTAAAATCTGCAGTTAGGGACCTTTCCAAATTATTGAGGAGTAGTGATGTTAGTTTGAAGACAAAGGTGTATCTGATTTAGTCCATAGTCTTTCTGATTACTAGCTATGCAACCGAGAGCTGGACAATGAATAAGAATGGCAGAAAAAGAATTGACACCATCGAGCTATGATGTTTGAGAAGAGTACTGAACATCCCATAGACGACCAACAGAATGAATAGATATGTCTTGGAGAGAGTGCAACCAGACTGTTCTTTAGAGGCAAGAATGGTGTGGCTTTGCCTTACATACTTTGGACGTGTTGCTAGGAGGTGCTATTTCTTGGAGAAGGACATGATACTAGGAAGGGTGGAGGGTCAACAAAGGAGAGAATGACCCTCCACTAGGTGAACTGATATGGTGACTGCTGCAGTGGGCTCTTGTGTGCGAGAAAGTGTGAGGGTGGTGCAGGATGGAACAAAATTCAGATCTTTTGTTCATAGGGTAGCTGTGAGTAGTGTTCAGCTCAATAGCACCTAACAACAACCACCATGATTCAGAACTGTTTTCTGTTTGTGTGTGTGTAGCATGAGGAAAGGTATGAAGAATAGAAAATTAAAATATCATCATAAATGCATGTGGAATGATAGAAAAAATTTATATTATATGTTTTTGTTGTTATGGGCTGTCAAAAAACCTGTGACTCATAGAGACTCTATGCACCTCTGAACTCTGTTCTATCCTGAGCCAGTCTCACAGTTTCCAACAAACTTACCATATTATTTCAGTTACTGTATCAATCCATCTCATTGGGATCTTCCTCTCTTGTTCTATCCCTCCTCCCTTCCAAACACGATGTCCTTTTCCAAGGACTGGTCCCTCCTGGCAACATGCCCAAAGTATGAGAGACAGAGCTTCAAAATCCTTGCCTTCAAGAAGCAGCTTGGCTTCACCCTCTCCAGGACTGAACTGCTTTTTCTTTTGGTATATCTCAAAAGAAAGATGAAGGGAGTTCTGGTGGTCTAGTGACAAGAAGCTGTGCTTCAATCCCAAGTGTGCGAGGTTCTAATCCACCAGATGCTCTGCTCTAGCAGAGGGTGGCAGGGGGCAATCTTCCCCTGTGTCCGTCATATCCGATTCAACGGTACACAAGAAAGAAAAAGAAGAAGAGAGAAAGAGTACTCCGGTGTTCTAGTGCATAAGGACTTGCACTGCTAACCCAAAGTCATGCGGTTCTAATACACCAATTGCTCTGTGGAAAAAAAGATAGGCAATCTCCTCTCACGCAGTTTACTGGCTCTGAAACCTACTGAAGTGTCAGTTATGAGTTACTTCTAAATGGATGATGCATAATAACAACATGCATATGTATCTTGTTGTTGTTGTTGTTAGGTGCCATCAAGTCAAGTATGACTCAGATTGACACTAGAAACAAGCGATCTCAATACTGTCCTATTTGGTGCTAACCTCGCAATCTCTGACACTCTTTTTTTTCTCCTAGCTTTTTTATTTTTAACATAATATTAAGCTTGCATAAAAATTGCAAAATGAGTACAGAGCTCCAATTAATTACCCACCAAGTAGCCCCTAGCATTAACATCTTGCATTGCCATAAAACAGATGTCAAAAATAAAAATAAAATTAGTATTAGTGCAAAGCTATTAAGTAAGGTACAGTCTTTATTTGGAAATTTTATAAATATCTTCTCTGAATTTCAAAATTCAATTATGATCTCATATGTTATGACTTCTTGTTTTTGTTATTTTTGTTGTTGTATACCATTGTCAGAACTGATCCAGAGCTGACCCTCCGATGGGTTTTCAAAGACAGTCAATTGCATGGAAGGAGATTGACCATACTTTTTCCTGTGGAGTAGCTGGTGACCTTAAACTGCAAGCCTTCAGGATTGCAGCACAATTTCTTGCCATTAGGCTGTATGAGGTCCCTAGTCTTTTTCAAGCTGACAGAGTCTCATCTTTTCCTTGTCTTGTGTGACACATTTCAAGTGTCCTGGTATTTTATTTTTGTGGAATATTATTCAGCTTGGGCTTCTCTCAAATATTACATTGAGCTTTCAATCTGCATGCAGAAGAGATCATTTGGGAGGCTAGGCTTTATGAGGAGACATGTGGCATCAGGAAGATTTGAGGAAGACTCATCAATAACCTCCTTATGTGGATGACACAACCTTGCTCACCAAAACTGAGGAAGACCTAAAGCATTTGCTGTAGAAGGTAAAGGACTGCAGTCTTCAATATGGATTAAAGCTCAACATGAAGAAGACAAAGATTCTCACCACTGGGCCAACTGGCAGCACCATGATAGATGGAGAAGAGATTGAGGGCGTTAACAATTTCAGCTTACTTGGATCCACAATCAACACTCATGGCACCTGCAGCTAAAAAACCAAAAGACTAATTGCTCTGGGGAAGTCTGTTGTCAAGGACCTCTCCAAAGTGCTAAAGAGCAGTCTGGAGAACAAGGCATGCCTGATTCAGGCCATGCCTGTCACAATTACTTGCTATGCATCAGAGAGCTGAACAATGACTAGAGTTAACAAAAGAAGAATTGATGCCTTTAAGTTTTAGTGCTGGAAAAGAGTGTTGACCACACCTGGACTGTCAAGAAAACAAACAAGTCTGCTTGGAGAGGTTGGAACCAGGCTGTTCTTTGGAGGTAAGGGTTTTTAAGCTCCATCGCACATACTTTGGGCATGTGACCAGAAAAGATCAGTCCCTGGAGAGGGGCATCATGCTTGGAAGCATGGAGGGACAGTTCAGAAAAGGAAGACTGGTTCAGACCAACATCCACGTTTGAGACCAGGGCTGCAGCCTAGTCCTGGAGGAGGTGGAGGCCAAGGCCGAGCAGCGGCCAGAGATGCTGGTTGACGATGAAGACGATGATGAGACGCTGCCACACTCAGAGGTGGTGGACGTGTTCCAAGAGGGTCTGGCCATGGTAATACAAGACCCGCTGCTCTGCTATCTCCCAAATCCAGGTAACTTTGGAAGAGGTCATTTCCCAGATAGCACTGGAGTATGGCCAGGTCATGACAGTCCGAGTGTGCAAGATGGACGGGGAGGTCATGCCTGTGGTGGTTGTACAGAATGCCACGGTCCTGGACCTAAAGAAGGCCATCCAGAGATATGTGCAGCTGTGGCAGGAGCGAGAAGGGGGCATTCAGCACATCAGCTGGTCCTATGTGTGGAGGACATACTATTTGACCTTCACAGAAGAGAAGCTCACAGACGACAGGAAGAAGCTCCGAGACTATGGCATCCGGAATCTGGACGAGGTCTCCTTTATCAAAAAGCTGTGGCAAAAGTGAGTCCTGGTAAGGACAGAAGGATGGGGGCCAAGCCCCTTGAGGACACTGCCCTCGGCTACCTATGTCTTTCACCCAAAGCCACTTGCCACCTCACCTGGCTGTTCTGCCTCCTTCCTCCACCATCTGGAATCAGCAGCTTCAGCTGAGGGCTATTGGGGGAGCCTCACTCCCACTTACTAAGCGCAGGTCTAACCCCCTCCTAAGGCCCAAATCTGACCACGTGTGTGCCATGCAGGATTATGGCATGTTTTTGTACACAAAACAAAAAAAAAAAGAAAAGGAAGACTCCAGATGAGATTGATTGACACAGGGTAATGAAGGTAGGTTTGTGGGAGATAATGAGACTGGCTCAGAATAGGGCAAAGTTCAGAGCTATTGTACATAAGCTCATTGTGAGTCACAGGTGACTCGATGGCACATAACAGCAGCAACAACAACAACAACATTGAGTTTGTATATATTTTTATTATACCAGTTTATTTACAAAATTCAAATATATTGTTTTCCAGAACAGATTCTTCCAATTTCCCTTACCCTCCATCAAATTGTACAACTCTGTGATTAATATCCCTCTCCCCCTGCACATCCACATCCCTCTGCTTCCACCCCACCTACTCCCAGCTCCTTGAATCCCTATAACTCATTCTACAATAATGGTTTTACACAATATTTGTTCTTGCGATATAACTCTCTTCAGTCCTTCCCAAGATAGGTAATGATTTACAAAATCATTGCTCCTCCAAGCTTGTATATTTTTGGTAAGAATGCTACTCACTTGATCTGTCCTTCATAGTGTGTCCTATCAGGAGGCATTATGGTGTTCAAAAATCTTATTATACACTTGGGATTTTCTCCTTTGTAATCAAGAAATATTTTTTTATGTAAGATACTTAGATAATATGGAAAGATCTTTTCGTTCCTAAAATGTACGCCTTCTTATGTGAGTATCCATCAGCAGATCTTACCTGAAGCCACTATTACTAGATTATCTAAATGGTGGTTTTCTATTTCCTGAATTTCTTGTATATTTATTAACTAGATTATATCTGTAAGGAAGAGCTATTCTACTGAACTTCAGAATTAGAGGAAACGTTAATCTTTTGACTAAAGCTAGCAGCATTGAGAAATTGGTTAAAAATACAAATTTGTAAGCCCACATTCAGAATGTGGCATCTGGATTGAAGGAGAACACATGAAAAATTTTCATCATTATGTGGATAACACAATCTTGCTTGCTGAAAGTGAAGAGGACTTGTAGCATTTGCTACAGAAGATCAAAGACTACAGTTTTCAATATGGATCACATTTCAACATTAAGAAAACAAAAATCCTTACCATTGGACATAATGCATAATACCATAGGCAACTTAATGCAAGATGGAGAAAAGATTGAAGTTGTCAATAATTTCATTTTACTTGAATCCACAACCAACACCATTGGCACCAGAAGTCAGTAAATCTATTATCAAGGACCTCTCAAAAAATTCTAAAGAACGAAGATGTCAATGTAAAGATTAAGATGTGCCTGATCCAAATCGCCATTTTTTTTCATTTGCTTCCTATGAATCTGAAAGTTGGACAATGAATAAGGACTATCTAAGAAGAATTGATGTCTTTGAATTGTAGAGCTGTTAAAGAGTATTGAGTATACCACAGACTTTCAAAAGAACAAACAAATCTGTCATGAAGGAAATATAACCAAAGTTCTCAATAAAGACAAGGATGGTAAAATCTAGTATCACTTACCTATTTTTAGGAGGAACCAGTCCTTGGAGAGAGACATCATGCTTGGAAAGGTGGAAGGTCAGAAGAAGAGAGAAATACCCTTAATGGATATATATAAATAAACATATACATACATAGGGAGTTTTAGTAGCCTAGTGGTAAAAAACTACTCGGCAATCCCAAAAGCATCCAGTTCAAATCCACCAGCTGCTCCACTGGAGAAAGACGGACAATATCTTCCTATTGAATTAACTCCCTCTGGAAACCTGCTAGATGGTCAACTATGGGTCGATTCGAACTCAATGGTACACAACATCAATAACAACAACAACAAATCTAGTCTGTCTGTCTATCTATTTATCTATATGTCTGCCTGTCTATCTAACTTTCTTTTAGGATTACCCCTTAATGTGTGTCATACCAATGTGGGTTATATTGGCATATAACATTTAACTGTCAGGCCTTTCAGGGTCAGTTCAGGTGACAGATACTGCTTTACTAAAAGTTTTACCCTTACAATAATGACAAGCATCCAAAAACTAATTGTTGTTGTGTACCATAGAGTCTGAACCTATCTATAGTGACCTTCCAGTGGGTTTTCAGAGGCAGTTAGTTGCATGGGAGAAGATTGTCCATCGTTCTTCAGTGGAGCAGCTGGTGGCCTCAAAATGTGTGTCTTTGGATTTGCAGTGAAGCTTCTTGCCACTAGGCCACCAGAACTCTCTAAAAAATAAAGGGCCAGGAATATAATTGTCCAGTCATTTGAGCCTGAAATGGGATAAGCCTAATGGACTATTTATTTCAGCTCCAGAGTTCTTTATGAGACTTCTCTTTTGGCTCAGTTCTGTTTCTGCTCCCTTCACAAAAAAAAAAAAAAAGAGTTGATTTGAAGGGCTGTTTTTAACTATCACTGAATTGGTCACTGGCTCATGCCAATTCCATGAAATCTCAATGCCCATCATCAGTTGTGGCTCAGATCATTGTGCTCATTACTATGTTGCCAAATAAGTTTAACTGGAGCTTCCAGGCAAAGGAAAACTAGGAAGAAAGACCTGGTAATCTACTCCCTAAACCATTCATGAAAATCCCATAGAACATAATGGTCTACACTTAAACTGTTCATGGGAATGGTGAAGGACTGGGCATTGTTTTTAATTCTATTGTGCATGGGGCCACCCTGGGCCAGGTAACTTCAAGGCAGTAACCTACAGCAACTTAATATACACTTATCCAAGACATATTTGCTCTTTTATAAATCCATGGGATATTTAGTACTGTCTCCAACATCACAATTCAAAGGTATCAATTCTTCTTCATCATCCTTATTCATGATCCAGATCTCAGAGGCATAGTAAGTGATTCAGAAGACCATGACACTTTAGTATTTAATTGACATCATTGATCCTCAGTAATTTGGAGAGGTTCTTGTCCTCAGACTTTCCCAATGTAACACATCTTCTAATTTCCTGATTGCTGATATCCAAGTAAAGTGAAATCACTGACAATTTCAATATTTCATCCATCTGTAATGACACTACATGTCAATTCAGTAATGAAGATTTTTGTTTTCTTAATGTTGAGATGCAATACACATTGAAGACCATAATATTTGATCTTTTGCAGCAAGTATTTCAAGTCTGCACTTTTGGCAAGTAAGTTTGCGTCACCTGCATAATTCAGATGTTGACGAGTCTTCCTCCAATCTTGATGCCCATTATTCTTCATAAAATCCAGCTTCTCGAATCATTTGCTCAGCATAGAGAGTGAGGAGCTATGGAGAAAGGATATAGCCCCAATACATATTTTTCTTGATTTAAACCATACAGTATTCCCTTGTCCTGTTCACATGACAGCTTCCTGGTCTAAGTAAAGGTTTCACATGAGCACAATTGTGAGATTCTCATTCTTTTCCATGTTAATCATCTTATTTTATAATTCACACAGTCCAATGCCTTTGCATAGTCAATAAAACACAAATAGACATTCTTCTGGTATTCTCTACTTTCAGCTAAGATACTTTCACATCAACAATGATACTCCTGGTGCCAGAGCCTCTTCTAAATCCAGCTTGATTTATGGAAGTTATTTGTTGATGTACTGCTCTAGCCATTTTTAAATGATCTTCATCAATATTTTTCTCACATGATATTAATGATAGTATTTTATAATTTCCACATTCTGTTAGATTATCTTTCTAGGGAATGAGAACAGACATGGATCTCTTCCAGTCAGTTGGCCAGGTAGTTTTCTATATTTCCTTGCACAGACTTGTGAGCAGGTTCAGGAATGTATTTGTTCCTTTAAATACATAAATTGATATTCCATCGATTGTTGGGTCCTTATTTTTTTTGCCAGTGCCTTGAGTACCGCTTGAACGTCTTCCTTCATTACCATTGGTTCAGTGACATAGAATGTTGCATATAGAATGATACAGAATGTTGCAATACAATGCACACAGACTAGTTGGGGGGGGAAGTAAACAAGATAATACAATTAACAAAATATTATTTTGACAAGTTCTCCAGATACATATATCCTGAATCAGATCTCTCAAGGTTCATGCCTAAAGTAGAATCTTGGATTAGGGAGATTTTCACTTGTTAAGTAAGTAAGTAAGTAAGTAAGTAAGTAAGTAAGTAAGTAAATAAAAATCTGTAAAGATGTATGTCAAGAAAATCCCAGCTTATACTGCAAGAAACTTATTATTTCCTTTTTAAAGAAAAAGTTACATGTTAGTGTCACAGTATCAGCATGTTTTATCTATTCAAGCTATTACAATGTAGAACTAAGTTTTATAGTTTGACTTTTAAAAATACCTCTGTTGTGTTTCTCTAATGCTAGATTCCATCTATTCTGCAATAATGAAAGAAAAACTACATTGTGTTTCTATGGCAAAGGAATATGCCCTAAATGTTGAATAAATTCATGTTTCTTCAAGTGAAGGATAAAATGTGCTCTTTATGTTGCTATTTCAATAGTCATACATATTGTAAAGTTTAACTATTTACTTTTAAAAAAGATCTCTTAGCCTGCGGTGTTATTTAAAAACAAACAACTCAACACAACAAAACCACAAATGTCTGCTTGCATGATTACATCTATATTACCATTAAGGAAATCAGAGCAGATCTTCTAAAATATTTTCCTGGGTGCTGCCTATTATTCTTCAGCATAGGCTTTGAAAGTCTAGTAGAGGTTTCTCTGTATAATAGATAACTTTAAAAGCCTTTCATACACACAAAATGATTTAGAAATGCTAAACCTTCATTCCTCACTGCTGACCAGAGGCAATTTCTTGAGGTACACAAAATGGCACTAGTACATAATGGAAATTTGAAATAATCTGCAGAAGAATTAAAGCCCCTGAAGTTCCAAGTGACCTCTTTCCATGTCCCAATTTGACCATCTCCATGGCCTATTCATGTCTCGTCTTCATTTTAACATAACTGCATGCTGAATTAGATGCCTTATGTTAAGGACATCAGAAGCTATGGGACATGAAAGATGGGAAGTGTGATCCGTGCCCCGATACTGAAACTTCTATCAAACCAGCCTAGGGCACCTAACCAAAAAAGGTTTGTCCCCTACATTCTCCATTCTTCCTCTACGAAAGCTTCTATTTCGTATCGCAACACCTTCAATTCTTCGAGAGAATTATGTTCTCTCACCAAACATATGTGCATTGGGATACGGTTCCTAGATGGTACAAGTGATTTTTCAATCTGATACTAAACCTAAAGGCTGTTTGTTTGGTTCAATTTTACACAGTGGTACCTTGGAAGAAAGGCCTGGTGAACTGTTTCTCAAATAATTACAGTTGTGGAAAGACTGTGGAGTTTGGCAGATGATACTTTCTATATCCATATTAGTGTAAACTATAAATATATCCCTGTACACAGTATAGGCAACAGGGAGCAAAGCTATGTGAAATTTTTAATCATAACTGAATACTTTGAGGGAATGAGTTGCTGGTTCTGGCACTCAGGCTGACTGTTTCAAGGACATCAAATTCAACTGCTATAACACAGTTCACAAACATGATGTTTTACATCCTACTTTGGTGAGTAGCAAATGGAGTCTTAAAAATTTATCAGCAGCCACCTATAGTACAATTATTGCTATTTTCCTGTCTAGAAGAAAGGAAACAAAATGCATGGAAACATTTAGTAAAAAAAAAACAAACAAAAACTAACTGATTATGCAAATCTCAACCTCTACTACTCTGAGACCAGAACTCTAAAAGGGATCATCGTAGTAATTCCTGAATGAAATATAAAGTGATATGAAACAAAACTTAAAAAACAAACCCATTTTAGAAAGGCAGACTTACTGGTCTGATAAACTCCCCAAACTGGCTTTTAGACACCCTTTAAATCAGAAAGAAAACAACTATTCTTCTTGATTGAACTTTTAGATAAACAATGAGCAATATTAAAAGGTGACCATTTACTCCAGGGAGGCACTCAGTCCTTAGGGTAGCCAACTGTTGTTGTTGTTGTTGTTGTTATGTGCCGTCGAGTCATTTGCGACCCTATGTACAACAGCCCTAAACCCTGCTCTATCCTGTGCCAATCTCATT
>NW_006400026.1:2807619-2808461 GCF_000299155.1 Elephantulus edwardii
TGTTCTCCAGATTTCTTGGCACAACTTGGTGAGCACATCCATGGCAGCACCTGTTAGCTGAAATATGTCAATTGGTATACCATCTATTTTGGGGGCCTTATTTTTTGCTATTTCCTTCAAAGCAGCTTGAACTTCTGCCTCCATCACCATAGGCTCTGGCTCAAATGCTATTTCATTAAATAGATAATATTTAAAAGTCATTTTTCTATGGAAGAAGATAGCAAGGGGTAGGATAAAAGGATCAATGGACATGGGAATCACAGGACAGAAGTGGAAGGAGTACAATTACCTTATGGGTATTGTAATGTTATTTAAAGTATATGAATGATTTAATGCGAAACTTACTTGCTCTGTAAACTTTCACTCAAATAACATTTTTTAAAAAGCCATTGGAACACAATTCTACTTTATAATTCATCAGGCAACTTAAGGCAGCTGTAGGGTTTCTTTCCCCTAAGCAAGATAATAATCCTCCATAATGCAACTGTGGTGATATAAGAAAGTATTGAGTTTATATCAGTGTAAATCTAATGACTTCTGAGTTTTATAAAGAACAGCATAGACACAGCATGCAAGCACCAACCAGGGAAGACAGATTTCATAGAGGATTTTGTCAAGGAACCAAGCAGTGTCCTGGATTAAGGACAAGAAAGAAGCCAAATGTTCAAGGCTGTGATCTGGACTTTTTGTCTTCACAACTGTGAGTAGAGGAGTGAGGATGGGCAGGGGAGTGGTAATTATAGGGTCTTATCCAAAAACGACTGGAACAGCACATCAACAGAGAACTGCCAGAAGTCCAGGCTGGGTTTAGAAGGGGTCGTGGTACTAGGGATATTGTAGCT
>NW_006400026.1:2809371-2825784 GCF_000299155.1 Elephantulus edwardii
GACTGGGATAATTGGGATGGGAGTGTCAGAGACAGTGCGATTGGCACAGGACAGAGCAGAGTTTAGGGTTGTTGTACATAGGGTCCCTATGAGTCGCAAGTGACTCGACGGCACATAACAACAACAACAACAACAAAATTTGATGGGGGCAGGGAAGGTTGGGTTAAGGAAATGGAAATGATGTGGTGTGAGAAACAATGTATATGAACTTTGTAAGTAAACCAGTATACAATTTTTAACAAACTAAAAAACAATATCTTAGGGAGTTTGCGTTGTAAAAGCATTAGGTAATTAAGACAAGGTCTCTGGTCCAAATCTCATTCCAGAATTAACGTATGAATAGACTTGCAGTGGTTCAGTGCCTTTACAGTGATGCTTGGACAGGAATGACTAGTCTTAATAAGATAATTATTAACATTATTTTGGAGTTATAATTTAAATGTTTCTCTTTCTTCTCCTTCTACTTAGATTTTTCTTTTCTTTTCTTTTTTTTATTTTAATAAAAGTTTATAGAGATTGGTTGCATTCATTTATTCATGCACATACTTTGTTCTCTCCCCCTTCCCCAGTTCTCCTTGTAAGGCTATTAATTGTCACTTATTTGACTTTTAATCACCCATTCCTTTTAGCTTGTCCTTCCTTTCAGCCATTGCAGTATAACGTTCCCATCCTCATCTAGCTCTTATTATTACATTAGTAGTCTTATACAGTTCTTTCCCAGCTGCCTTAGGCTTAAGGCCGCCTCCTCGTTCAAACCCTAGGCCCAGGCTGGCTAGCCTCACTCCAGGGACAGAGCAAACCTACACGTCAGGTGCAGTGCAGTGATGTCCCAATCGTGGTAATGGGCACCCATGGTGGACAGTGTTGGCTGGAGCTTCCCGACTAAATCAAGCCTGGAAGCAGGAGCGGCATCCACTTCCAAAATGGCTTGCCTCCGGAAACTCTATGTACGAACAGTGCTCAGGCTGTTCCTTCATACGGTCGCTATGAGTCGTCTACGACTCGACGGCATTAAACAACAATAACAATAACAATGATGACGACCAAGAGAGAGCTACGTTGGCCTAGTGGAAGGAAGCTGTACTACCAAGCCGAAGGTGGGTGATTGTCATCTGTGACCCTCGGCCAGGTTCAAATTGTCTTCCTGTCAGACATTCTTCTAGGTGGTATAGCACTGGTCTGTGCGTTGCTGTACAGAGGTAAGTCGTGGTTGTTGTGATGCTGAAGCCTGTGACAGTGATGTGCCAATCGTGGTAATGGGCACCCATGGTGGACCGTGTTGGCTGGAGCTTCCCGACTAAATCCAGCTTAGAAGCAGGAGTGGCATCCACTCCCAAAATGGCTTGCCTCCGGAAACTCTATGTATGAACAGTGCTCAGGCTGTTCGTTCATAGGGTCGCTATGAGTCGTCTACGACTCGACAGCATTAAACAAAACAGTCTTATACAGTATCTGTCCGTTAAAAACTGAGCTATTTAACTCAACATAACGTCTTTCTGACTCATCCACCTTGTGTAGTGTCTTATAAGTTCATGAGTTTTCAATGCTGTGTGACATTCCATTTTGTGAATGTACCATAATTTCTCTATCCATTTAATTCTTGATGGGCACCTGGAGTATTCCATCTCTTTGCTACTGTAAATAACACTGTGATAAACATAGGTGTACATATATCTGTTTGTGTCATAGCTCTGATTTCTTTGGGGTATATTCCCAATAGTGGGATAACTGAGTCAAATTGTATTTCTATTCCCAACTTATTGAGAAAGCATCAGGCTTCCCTCCATAATGGCTGAACCATTTTACATTCTCACCAGCAATGTATAGAAGTTCCAGTCTCTCTGCATCTTGGCCAGCATTTATTGTTTGCTGCCCTGTTGAACTTTACTATTGTTGCTACGGTTAGATGTTATCTCATTATTATTTTTATTTCATCTCTCTAATAGCTAATGATTTTGAGCATTTTTTTTCTCCATGTTCTGATGTTCTTCCTTAGTAAAACTTTTACTCATCTCTTCTGCCCATTTTATGATAAGTTTGTTTCTTTTGCTTGTTGAGGTGCTGTAGAATTTGACAAATTTTCATTATGAATGCCTTTTTTGATATGTCATTGCTAAATATATCTTCCTAATCTATGGGCTCCTTTTTTACTCTGTTGAAGAAGTTTTTGAAGCACACAGAATTTTATTTTTTAGAAGGTCTGATTCAATTATTTTATCCTCTCTGGTTGGAAGTTTACAGTTATGCTTGAAAGTCTGACCATGCCATATATTAGGGCTTCTAAGTTCCTGTTTTTTCTGTGAACTTTACTGTTTTTGGTTTCACTGCTAGGTCCCTGATCCTTCATGGGTTGGTTTTTGTGAATGGTCTGAGACAGATATTGCTTCAATTTTCTGCAGATGGTTGTCCAGTTTTGCCAGCACCATTTATTGATTTCGTCTCCTTTTCAAAGATAAGTTGAGCATAGGTAGATAGGTTGATTTATGAATTCTTGATCCTATTCCACTAATCTATGTGTCTGTCAATGTACCAGTATCATGCTGTCTTGACTACTATGGCTGTATAGTAAGTTTTTAGGTCAGCGAGTGTGATACTTAATTTTTTTTTCAGTAGTACTTTGCTTATTTGGGGTCTCTTTGCTTTCCAGTTAAAATTTTAAATTGTCTTTTCCATCTTACTGAAAAATGGCATCAGTAGCCATTTTGGGATTGCATCGAATCTATTGATTGCTCTTGTTAGAATTGTCATTTTCACTATATAGTCTCTCCATGAGCATGGCTTATTTTCCATTTATCTAGGTCTTCTTTTGTTTCTTGTAATAGTTTTCTGTACTTTTTGTTACAAAGGTCTTTTGTGTTTCTAGGTAGATTTCTTCTTAAGTATTTCATCTTGTGGTTAGTAATTATAATTGCTATTGTTTTTAATATTCCTTTTGCTATATTCTCTTTGCTACTGTAGAGAAATTAAACTGAGTTTTGGATATTGAACTTACATCCTGAGACTTTGTTTAACTGATTAACTATGTCAAACAAGTTTTGGGGGGGGGGTTGCTGGGTCTTTCTAAGCATACTATTATATCATCTACAAATAGATACTTTTACCTCCAATTTGCCAATTCGGATGACTATTTCCGTCTCATCTTATTACTGTCATTAGGATTTCCAATACAATATAGAATAGGAGTGGTGATAGTGGGCATTATTGCTTAGTCCCTATTTTCAAGAGCGATACCTTTAATTAAGGCATGATTTGATTGTGATGTTGATTGTATGGTTAGAGTTGTTGTTTTTGTGTATCATCGAGTCAGAACCATCCCATAGTTGACCCTCTAGCGGGGTTTCTGAGGCACTTAATCACAAGAGAGGGGAGTGCCCATCATTTTCCTGCAGAGCAGCTAATGGATTTGAACCACATGCCTTCAGGATTGCAGTGCAGCTCCTTAATACTAGGCCACAGAGCTCCCTTGGTTTAGAGTACATGCTGTTAATTATGTTGAGGAAATTATTCTCTATTCCTATTTTGTTGAGTGTTTTTATCAGGAAAGAGTGCTGGATTTAAAAAAAAATATTTTCTGCATTAATTGAGATGATTATGTGGTCCTTGGTTTATTATTTTAATTCATTGTGTAATCCATTGTGATGGATTACAGTTATTGGGGTTTTTTTTATGTTGAAATGTCCTTACATAACTGTTGCTAGTCCTACTTGGTTATGAGGTATTAGTCTTTCAATATGTTGTTGTATTCTTTGGTTAATACTTTGTTACAAAGTTTTTATTTTATGTTCATTAGAGATACTAGTCTGTAGTTCTTTTTAGTGGCATCTTTACCACGCTTTGGTATCAGAGTTATGTTTGCTTTATAAAATGAATCTGGGAGTATTCCTTCATTTTCTATTTCTGAAAAAGTTTATGTAGAATTGGTGATAGCTTGTCTGTGAAAATTTGGTAAAATTTGTTGGTGAAGCTGTCTGGCCCAGCTTTCTTTTATTTTTTTTCCTTGAGAGAGTTTTTGTTGGTTGTAGGGGTTTTTTGTCTTGTTGTTGTTGTTGTTGTTTTGTTTTTATGACCTGCACAAGTTCTTCTTCTGTGTGAATTGAAGTGTACTATTTCAGCCTGTGTCTGTTTGGATAGGTTCTGAGTTTCTAAGCATTTGTCTGTTTTTCTAGGATCTCAAATTTGTCATAGTTTTTCATAATATCCCAATATTACCTTTTTTATTTCAGTTGGATCTGTTGTGATGGTGTCCATTTAATTTCCTTTCTTATTCACATTATTTGTGTATTTTCTGTCTTTTGCTTTATTATATTTGTCAGTGGTTGTTAATTTTATTAGCCTTTCTAAAAACCAACTCTTAGTCTTATCAATAGTTT
The DNA here is from genome assembly GCF_000299155.1 of Elephantulus edwardii. NCBI lineage: Eukaryota > Metazoa > Chordata > Mammalia > Macroscelidea > Macroscelididae > Elephantulus > Elephantulus edwardii. The sequence continues at coordinate 2,813,742 of NW_006400026.1, forward strand.
AATTTGGTTGGTTTTTTTTTAAATTTTCTTTCTCTATTCCATTTATTTCTGCCATTATTTTAATAATTTCTTTTCTTTTAGACGTTGTGAGGTTTGCTGTTCTTTTCCTATTTGTTGGATGTGCTCTGTTAAACACTCAATATTCATTCTTTGCCCTCTCTTCACGTGATTGCTTACTGGCTTGAATTGACCACTAAGTACTGCTTTTGCTGTATCCCAGAGGTTTTGATAAGTAGTATTTTTTTTCTCATTTGTTTCAAGGAAATTTTTTACCCATTCTTCAACAAGATGGAAAAGGCAAGCTCCAATTTCATTTTTAATGGAAAGAGATCCTAAATAAGCAAAGCAATCCTTAAAAAGAGAAACAAGGTAGGAGGTATCTCACTCCCTGATTTCAAATTCTACTACACTGCCATGGTGGTCAAGACAGTTTGGTACTGGTACAATGACAGACACCTAGATCAGTGGACTAGAACTGAGAACCCAGAAATCAGTCCATCTACCTATGGTCAACTGATTTTTGACAAGGAAATGAAATCAGTTAAGTGGGGAAATGACAGCCTTTTTAACAAATGCTGTTGGCAAAATTGGAAAACTATCTGCAGAAAAATCAAACATGACTCACACTTCACACCATACACAAAAAACAACTCAAAGTGGATCAAGGACCTAGGACTAAAACCAAGGATTATAAACTTAATTAAAGAAAAGCTTTGAAGAACCCTAGAAGCATTAATCCACAGCATGAACAGTCTTTCAAGCATCCTGAAAAACTTACAACCTACAAGAGGATAAAATGGATGAATGGGACCTTCTAAGAATCAAATCCCTATGCACATCCAAATACTTCTCCAACAGGGTGAAAAAGGGAAGCTACAGACTGTGAAAAAATATTTGTTAATGAAATGTCTGGTAAGGGACTTAAACTTAGAATTTATAGAATACTCAAGCACCACAATGTGATAAAGGTAAATAACTCAACAGAAAAATAGGCAAAAGATATGAACAGACTCTTCACCAAAGAAGACATTCACATGGCAAACAAGCACATGAAGAAATGTTTAAAATCCCCATCTCTAAGAGAGATGAAAATCAAAACAACTATGAGATATCATCTCACCCCAATAAGAATAGCAAAATTCAACAGAGCAGCAAACAACAAATGCTGTCAGGTTGTGGAGAAACTGAAATCCTTATTCATTGCTGATGGGAATGTAGAATGGTACAACCACTCTGGAAGGCAGTATGGTGCTTTCTCAAAAAGTCGGAAATAAAAATACCATTTGACCCAGCAAATCCACTACTGGGAATATACCCTAAAGAAACCAAAACTGCCGCCCCAGCAGACATACGCACACCCATGTTTATTGCTGCTTTGTTCACAATGGCAAATAGTTGGAAACAACCCAAGTGCCCATCAATAAATGAATGGACAGAGAAGCTGTGGTATATTCACACAATGGGATATTATGCAGCACTCAGAAAACAAAGAACTCATGAAATCTTATACAAAACAGGTGACCATGGAGGACACTATGCTGAGCGAAATATCTCAGTCACAAATAGACAAATACTGCATAATGCCACTTTTATAAAATAGGACTGACATGGGGGTTGTGGGAAAACTAAGAAAGGAAGGGATAAATAATGTACACAGCATTGAAGCAGATGAGGGAGAAAAGGCAGGGAGGAAAATGTGAAACAATGAATGAATGGAAATCTAAGTTCTCTATAAACTTTCATTAAAATTTCAATTAATAAACATGTATTTTGTTTCTTACTTTTTTTACTACTTAATAGTGTTCAAGCAGTGTTGTTTAGCTTCTGGGTGCATGGTTTTCTTTCTCCTTTATCATCGTGCTGATTTCTCATTTTATTGTGACCTGAGGAAATATAGTATTTCAATGTTTGTTTATTTTTAACTTATTGGGGCTCTTATTGTGATCTAACATATGTTCTATTCTGTAGACTGATCCAAGCACACTGAAGAAGAACACATATTGAACTTTTTTAGGGTGCATAGTGGCAAGAATCTGCACTGTAATCCCAAAGGCATACAGTTCAAATTCACCAGCTGCTTCACAGAAGAATGATGAGCAATCTTCTTCTGTGTGATTAACTGACTCTGAAAACCCACTGGAGGGTCAGCTATGGGTTGGTTGGTTCTGGTTCAAAGATACACAACAACAAACAAACAACACAGTATATGCCTATGAGGTCAAAGTGGTTAATTGTATAGTTCAGTTCTTCTGTATCTTCGTTAAATCTTTCTAGTTGCCCTCTTTTATTGTATTGAAGGTCCTTCCTACTATTGAGATGTTTTCTATTTCTTTATTCAGGTCTTTTTCAGGTTATTGCTTGCCTTGTATATTTTGCAGTTCTGTTATTTGGTGCATAGATGTTTGTTTTAGTTAGGTCCTCTTTTCTATTAACCTTCTAGCATTATATAATAAATTTCCTTGTCTTTTATGATGGTTTTTACCTTGAAGTCTATTTTATCAAAGATTATTATTGCTACTCCTACTTATTTTTGGTTGCCAATTGTTTGTTGTATTTTTTCCACTCTTTGATTTTTAGTCTGTCTTTATATTAACTTCTCAGCTGTATCTCTTCTAGACAGTATATTGGTGAGGTTTTGTTTTTGTTTTTTTTTAATCCTTTCTGCTAATCTTTTTCTCTTTAGTGGTGCATTGACATCTTCCACATCCAGTGTAATTATTGAGAGGAAAGGTTTTATTGCTGGCATTTTAGTTCTTTTCTGTTTTGTTGCTGGTTACTTCGATCCATTCACTTTTCATTGGTGTCTCTATAGGAACGACTTCCTCTAGCATTTCTTGCAGTGTTGGCCTTGTTTTTATAAACTCCCTTAGTTTTTTCTTTTCTGAGAATATCCTGATGTCTCCATCATGTCTGATAGAGAGTTTTGCTGGGTATATGATTCTTGGTTGGCAGTTGTTTCTGTTCAGACACTGTCTTCTTATTCATGTGGTTTCTGCTAAGAAATTGGCCTTTAATCTAATTGGTTTTCTTTAAAGGCAATTCTTAATTTTTCTATTGCTGCTTTCAAAATTCTCTCTTTGTCTTTAGTTATAGAGAATGTTACTATAATATTTTTTGATGGAGTTTTTTTGAAATCTATTCTATTTAAAGTTTGCTCAGCTTCTTAAATGTCTATTTTCTTATTTTTCATAACTGGAAAATTTTCTTCTAGTAACTCTTCTTCCACTTTTTCAATCCCCACCCCCACTTCTTCCTGTTCTAGAATTTCAGTTATGTGTATATTATTCTTCTTGATGACATCCCACATAGTTCTTAGACTTTCTTCATTGTTCTTCCTTTTTGTGTCTACCTTTTTGTTGTAGCAAATCAGTGGAGAGAATTCTATCTTGTGTTTATTGATTCTGTGTTTCATCTCTTCATTTATGCTCATCTTTAATCCAGCATTTTAACAGCCTCTGAGATGCTTATTTTACTATTCTGGATTGCTATTTCTTGCAAACATAGAAAATATGGTTTACAAAGCTTCATTGGTTTCATCTTTATCTTGTATTACATTTTGTAAGGACCTCTAGGGTTTTGCTTATAGTTTCCTGCAACTCTTCATATTTTTCTTTTAACCACTGAAACTATTTGACCATTATTGGTATTATCGTGGGTTTTTTTAAAATTCCATTTCAAGAAGTTCTATGAGCTTTACCTCCTTAATGAAGTCCATTAACTGTATTTTGATGATATTTTTAGGCAACACCTTGCCTTGGTTTTGTTTGGAATTTGAGGTAATATGCTTTTCCCATGTCACTGAAATAATAAAGACAATAGTTTGTTCTATTCTATTTGTTGGTGATATGTAGTGGTGGCTTTAGTTCTTTGGCCTTGTAAATTAAAACAAAGGCTTTGATTCTGCAGAGAGTTATCCTTGCACCCTGGGTAGGTTGAAGTAGAAATCCAGTGTCTCAGTACTAAACATAATCTCTTCAATCTGGGTTGTAGGTGGCCTCATCTAGCTGAGCAATTGGCCTGTAGTTCTACTCAGTGCAGGGCCAAAGCATGAGCATCAAGTTGGGTGAGGTCTTTGGGGATGGAATCCCCAAGGAATCTCTTTTCTACCTGAGTCCCAAGGAGTATCTGGCAGGGCTATGAGCAAAGAGACAGGATGTTCCAGGACTCTGTTCACCACAGGGTCAGAGTATGAATCTCAGGCTGAGTGGGGAGGTTGAGGCTGAGAGCCCCAAGGCTTCTTCTCTCTTTCTATGTCACAAAGAGTGTGTACCTGGCTGGGCCTTTGGCAAGGCTTCATAGAACTTTGTTCTGGATTTCCTTTTACCCATTGAGGCTTATTTAATTTTAAATTCCATTTTGTTTTGTAATAAAATAGTGATTACATTTTGTTGTTGTTGGGTACCTTTGAGTCAGAGTGACCCATTACTGGCTCTCTAGAGTGTTTTCAGAGACAGACAATAAGCCACACAGGAGGAGACTGTCCACCTCAGCAATGACAGCATTTGCAGTATTCACAACGGGAGGAGAATTGCTTCTGCAGAGCAGAAACCAAAGTCACCACTAATCATTCTGTAAAGCACAGGATGACCACAACAGAGGATTATTCAGCCTATAAGGGGAATTGTGCCAAGGCAAAGAAATCTTAAACCCAATACCAAAGATAATTAAATGGAAAAAGGACATGAGAACAAAGCAAAATTTAAAACAAGATAAAAAATTAGTCCAAGGCAAGTATTTGACTGTAAATGGGTCACAGATGGCTTGACACAGTGACTGCAAACAGTGGGATAAAGCATGAGAGAGGTTGTGAAGGTTGTGCAGGACAGATTAAGGCTTTGATCTGTTGTTCACAGGGTCATTATGAGCTAAAAACAACTTTGCACCTAAGAACAACAACAACAAAAACAACAAATCAGCCAAATCAAAGACTGGCTCACACTCAAGAGGGACTCACATGAAAGACACAGTGACTATAGAAGCAAATTAAAACCAGTCTCTAGGAGAAATTTCTCTTGACTCCCAAATCTGACAAGAATTCCTCCCAGGATCAGCATAATGGAAACATTTGATGATAACAATACTCCATCATTAATTTTAAAGATCCTGAATGATAAGCCTAAGTATGGCTTCAGTGTTTCTGCCCATCATAACATTCCATAATGAAAAGAATAAATGAAAACAGGATATAATTCAATGAAACATTTCAACAAAATATCAAAACTATTAGTTGTTGTTGTTGTTATGCGCCGTCGAGTCACTTGGGAGTCATAGCGACCCTATGTACAACAGCCCTAAACTCTGCTCTGCCCTGTGCCAATTGCACTGTCTCTGACACATCCATCCCGATTACCCCAGTCACTGAATCAATACACCTCATAGAGGGCCTTCCCCTCCTGTGCTGTCCCTCCACCCTACCAAGCATGATGTCCCTCTCCAAGGACCAGTCCCTCCGTATAACATGTCCAAAATATGTTAGACAGAGCCTCAGAATCCATGCCTCCAAGGAGGAGCCTGCTTTAACCCTCTCAAAAATGAATCTGTTTGTTTTCCTAGCAGTCCATGGTACACTCAATACTCTTCTCCAGCACCACAGCTCTTAGTCATTGTCCAACTCTCTGATGCATAACAAGTGATTGCGAAGACTATGGCCTGTATCAGATGCACCTTAGTCTCCAAAGAGACACCATTGCTCTTTGGAAAGGTCCCTAACAGCAGACTTTTCCATGGCAATATGTCTTTTAATTTCCTGGCTATTGGTGCCAAGAGTGTTGACTGTGGAGCCAAGCAAGCTAAAGCTGGGGACAGTCTCAATCTCTTCACCATCCATCCTGATGCTGCCAATTGGTCCAGTGGTAAGAATCTTTGTCTTCTTGACATTGAGCCTTAATCCATGCTGAAGGCTGCAGTCCTTGACCCTCTGAAGCAAGTGTTTCAAGTCCTCCTCAGTTTCAGCAAGCAAGGTTGTGTCATCTCCATAACGCAGATTGCTGATAGATTTTCCACCAATATTGTCCCCACATTTCTCCTCATGGAGCGCAGCCTCCCAGATAATCTGTTCTGCATACAGTTTGAAAAGGTATGGAGACAGGACACATCCCAAGTAAAACTTCTGCTTCATTTTGTATTGTTCTATTCTGTTTTGTGGATAGCATATAGAATATATGTTCATTGTTGGTGTGTGAGCTGGACCCAGATCTTTTAGAACATGTTTCATACATTTTGTTTACCACAACCACACTCTGAATAGCACATGCACAATAAAGAATTTGAGGTTACCTCCTGTGGCAATAAACCAGATCATACGGATTTTTCAATTAAGGGCAGATTTATATTATCTAGGACTCCCCGGGGGGGGGATATAAAAACATCATCTCCAAAAACTGCTAATTAAGATACAAGGTGGAGCAGGAGGAAGAGGTAGAATTATTTCAATGGTAGCAGTGGCATACACTCACTGAATAGTATTAAAGGGCTGTATTGAGTAGATTGAGTTCATAGTGTTTAACCCATAATCCAATTAATCCATGTCTTGAAATTCAAAGGCCCAAGAAAAATTACCTTAAAAGTATAAAATAAATCCCGTTGAGAAATATAGTAATGTATTTTAGAAAGAAAATGTAGAATATTTACATCATGTACCAGAATATAATTCTTATAAAGATTCAGATATTATAATATAAAACTAAGAAATCATTAAAAGAATATTAATACATATTATTACCGTCTCAGTTTATATAATTATGCAGTCATTCATCTTTAGAAAAATGAATACACTATAAAAATAAAAGCAAAAAAAAAGTGAAAATGTTGTATATTATAATACATAATTTGGAGTTCATCAGGATTGGAGGAAAACTCAGCAATAGCCAGCATTATGCAGATGATACAGCCTTGCTTGCTGAAACTGAGGAGGACTTGAAACACTTGCTACAGAGAGTCAAGGACTCCAGCCTTCAATATGGTTTGAAGCTCATTACCAAGAAAATAAAGATTCTCACCACTGATTAGCAGCATCATGATGTACAGTGAAGAGACTGAGATTATTAACAGTTTTCATATGATTGGATCCACAATCAATACTTTTGGTACCAGCCGCCAGGAAATCAAAAGATGAATTGCATTGGAAAAGTCTGCTGTCAGGGACCTCTCTAGAATACTGAAGAGCAGCAATGTAAGTCTGGAGACTAAACATGCCTGGTTCAGGCCATGATCTTCACAATTATGTGCTATGCATCAGAAAGTTGGACAATGACTAGGAATCACAGAAAGAGAATTGATGCCTTTGAGCTGAGGTGCTAGAGATGAGTACTGAATATACAATGGACTGTGAAGAGAACAAACAGGTTCATCATGGATAGAGTGAAACCAGGCTGCTCCTTGGAGGCAAGGATTTTGAAACTCTGTCTGACATACTTTGGGCATGTTGCAAGTACATTATTCTTCGAAGAGGGACAGCACACGAGGGAAAGACCTTCGATAAGATGAATTGAATCAGTTACTGGAGATGTAATGGGGGTCGGTGTGTTGGAAACTGTGAGGTTGGCTCAGGATAGTGCAGGGTTTAGAGCTGTTGTACATAAGGTCACTATAAGTCCTACGTGACTCAATGGCACATAACAAAAAAATCCAGAACTCTGGTGGCCTAATGGCAAGAAGCTGTGCTGCAATTTTTAAGTCAGGTGGTTTGAGGTCACCAGTTGCTCCATGGGGAAAAAAAGATGGTCATTCTCCTCTTGTACAATTAACTGTCTCTGAAAATCCACCGGACGGTCAACTATGGGTTGACTCAGACTCTACGGTATGCAACAACAACCACATAAAACTTTTAAAGTTTAAAACCATCATGAAGCTTCTAACTAGATCTTGTTTCTAACAGTTTTGTACAATAAAAGAAACTAGTTTCTTGGAGAAATGGCTTCTTAAACACTAGTTTTATGAGGACCAACACCTCTGGATCAGCAGATATGGTGGATGGACCTAGCCGGGGTTAAATTCCTAATTCTCCTTCTTTGCAATCAACACCAGGGAATAAATAGAGAATTTAGCAAATCTACAGAGCAAGGAGACACTACATGGTTCAAAATCAAGAAGGGTGTCCATCAGGGATGTATTTTGTCTCCATACCTTGTCAATCTGTATTCAGAACAGATCATCCGAGACGCTGGGCTGTATGAGGAGGAATGTGGTACCAGGATTGATGACACAACCCTGCTTGCTGAACCTGAAGCACTTGCTGCAGAAATTGAAGGACTGCAGCCTTCAATATAGATTGAAGCTCAACACCAAGAAGACAAAGATTCTCACCACTGGGCCAATTGACAGCATCAGCACGGATGGTGAAGAGATTGAGATAGTTAACAGTTTTAGTTTGCTTGGCTCCACAGTCAACACTCTTGGTACGAGCAGCCAGGAAATCAAGAGATGAATTGCATTTGGAAAGTCAGCTGTGAGGGACCTCTTAAGAGTACTGAAGATTAAGGCTGGAGATTAAGGTGAGCCTGATCCAAGCTATAGTCTTCGCAATTACGTGCTATGCATCAGAGAGTTGGACAGTGACTAGGGATGATAGAAAGAGAATTGATGCCTTTGAGCTGTGGCGCTGGAGAAGAGTGTTGAATATACCATGGACTGCTAGGAGAACAAACAGGTTTGTCCTGGAGAGGATGAAGCTGGAATGCTCCTTGGAGTCAAGGATTCTGAAGCTTCATCTGACATACTTTGAGCATGTTGCTTGGAGGGACTAGAGGCACATCATGTTTGGGAGAGTAGAGAGATGGTGCAGGAGATGAAGACTCTCGATGAGATGGATAGATTCTGTGATTGGGGTGGTGGGAATGAGTGTGTCAGAGACAGCGAGATTGGCACAGGATAAAGTAGTGTTTAGGGTTCTTGTACATAGGGTCGCTATGAGTCGCAAGCAACTCGATGGCACATAACAACAACAACAACAACCCAAGGTAATATTTTTTTCCAACATGACAAACACTAAAAAATGCTTACTCTGTAAAAGCAACTGGTCAACTACTGCATGTCAGCACTCCATTTTGTAAAAGAAGAGATCCATATCTACCACGTATGTGAGGCAAAACAAAGCAGGTGCAGGGAGAAGAGAAGGGAAGAAACAAGTATTACTCCTGGCACCAATATGTGTAAATATAAATTGCCTTCTTCCTTCATTTGATTTTACTGAGCCTCATAGAGCTATGGGTTTAACAAAGGAAATTTTCACATGAAGTGTATGCAAATTTGTGGAGGTGTCCAGACTCAATCCATAGGTTGATGATAGTACATGTATCCAGGCAGAACCCATCTCAAAGCTTCACCCCTACCATGTAGTTATTCCTCTTACACTGTCATAACACACCTCCTAGGGGTGGAGATTAGGCCAAGAATGTGGAGAAAGGAAGCACAGCACAGACCTATCCAGGAGTGTCAGAGTCAACATGGGCAAAGACACTGAGATAAGGCAGAGGCTGTGAGCCTTCTAGCCAAAAGTTAAGGGTTTAGAAAAAGTAAACACTGAAGCTAGGTAACTTATAGGCAATGGAAGACAGCACTAACTATGGGTTCCCAAGTTGGAGATATACTTCCCTGGCTACTTGGCAGGTTTCAAGTAACAGTTTAAAGAAGTTCCAAGAAGATAGGTTTGGTTAAGCTGAACACTTAAGTAGGTAAGATAACGACTTGACTAAAAGGCCCTGTTCATGAGTGTATCATGTCCTGAAACCTATAGTGGTTTCAACTTAAAGCTTATTTTTCTAAGACCTCAACTCATTGCCAAAGCCTTGAAACCATCTCATTGTTGAAACCTCTAGCAGGTTTTTGGAAGCTGTGAATCACATAGGAGGAAATTGTTGGTGGATTGAAACAACCAGAGAGGCACCACCTTTGGGTTAACAGTGCAATTCCCTACAGGCTAGGTTAACAGAGCTTCCTAAGGCTGTGGTATCCAGTTTCAGGCTGCATAATGTGGGGTTTCATTTGGTTTCACATAGAATCTAGGCAGGGAGAGGAATGCTTACTCTACCTGACAATATTTGTAGCTAACGCTCTCAAGGACCTGTCAGAGAGAAAGTATATGCTCTCATTAGATGAATGAAATGACAAAGTGGAGGGAGGGTTTAGAATAAAGCAGGTTCTACTAACTAGCTAATTTCATAACACCCTTTCAACATTTAAAAAAATCTGATCCAACAAAGACAATTCATTCTACTTTCAAATGGGACAATGAAGTAGGACTTGGAGCAAACTTCTATCCTACCAGAGCTCAAGATCCGGTCAGGAAATTTGCAAGGTGTGCTTTAGTATGAAAAGAAAGATGACTTAGTTTCCCATACAGCCTTCTTAGTGGAAAAAAAAATTCTAAATTGATTTTAAAAAAGGAAAAATTAGGGAGAAACCTCAGTTTCCTAGTGAATATATGTGGGGTGAACATGGCTCTTCTAAGACAAACAGTTGACAAAAGATTTTTCCACAAGTACTTCGGCTACATGAAAAGCTGCTTTGGCAGCTTCTACCTGGGGGTTAAGAGATAGCCTCTAAAAGTTACCTTTTACTTCTTCGTGATGAGTGCCACAGTGCTGTGCAAAAAGGATAACCAACTTAGTATATTGCCTTAATGGATCTTAAGCTATAGGATCTGGTGAATCTTGCAAACTCTGCTGTTGCGTTCACTTCTCTGACACATAGAATTCTGAGTGTTAGACAAGCCAGAGCTCCTTGTGAAGTACAGAATGGACTCTGTTATTTGAGTACTAAAGATACCAATGCTTATTATTGGTACCAGTTCTCATCCAGTAGATGTAAAACTATGGCAACTCTCGGTGAGGAGCAAAACTCCTCTATTTCTGTGCTTCTCTAATTTTTAAAAGAGATTATCATTTATCTTCTATTCATCTGTGGATGAAATACCTGCAGAGCTATATTGTAGAACAGAAAGAACCTGAAGGGACCTCTAGTAGAGTGAGTGACCCACCCAATAGACTGAACATTTTAAGCTGGCAACTAAGCAATAACATCACAAAGATAAGAACTATCAACAGCTTATGCAGAAACAATGAAAACTTATCAAGAAAACCATCATGTAATGCCAAGAAAGTAGCAGGCAGCTTCAAACACTGTGAAAAAACAAATTAAGCCTTCTCCCAAAAAAAGCAGAGCATATTTCAGACTCAATGAATATGCCAGAGTCAGGAAAACAGAAGATATATATTGATATGGAGGCATTCAAATAATTATAGAAGAAGTTACAAATGATAGAAGCCAGAAATAAAGGGAAATATAATTTGTCTTCTTATTTTCATTTATCGATGTATAAAGTGCATATTCCTGTTTTATAATTAGTTGATATTGTATATGTACACTTTTCCCCCTTTAGATTTATTGCCTTCTGTTGCACATACACCTAAAGATAGTTTAACTTCAGTGGCAAAAAATAAATGGATGGTTCAGGCCATTGGTAGTTAGATAATCTAATAAGGTGGATTGGAAAGGTCAAATAAATCAAGTATCAGTATTTCATCTATGAAATGAAGTTGATAAAAAGCACTCCACTTAGGCATGTTCTTGTCAAGTGCCCTCAAGTTAGCTCTGACTCATTAATATATGACAGAACAAAACCTTGATTAGTCCTTTACCACCTTCACGATCTTGCTGTACTAAAGCTCTTTGATGAGCAACTGGGTCAATACAAATTGCCACAATAGTCAATTCATTGTATTAAAAAAAAACCCACAAACCAACAAAATCCGCAACCTCCATTGCCATCAAGTTGTAAATGGACTTATAGCTGATCCTCCAGTGAGTTTAATGAGGCTGTAAACCACATAAAAAGAAATACCTCCTGAGGAGCTATTGGTGGCTTCAAACCACCATGAGATCCTCTGCCAGAAGGTGGATGATGTGCATCCCTCCTCCCAAGTCATCAAATCTAAGGGTGGTGTTGTGGGCATCAAGGTAGACAAGGATGGGCGATGCAGCGCGAGGGCGAGGCCGCCAGCCAGGGGAACGCCGTCACCAGACCGGGGAACACCGGGGGAACGCA
>NW_006400026.1:2832907-2837654 GCF_000299155.1 Elephantulus edwardii
GGCAAAGGACACACTGACAAAGAAGACTAAGCAGAACTGGCTTTGACAAGCACTGTGGCATTTGGACAAGAACAAACTGGGAGGAGGGTAGAGAGAATAATGCAACAATGAATGAGTGGAAGCCCAAAATCTCTGTAAATGTTTATGAAAATTAATAAAATATAATTATAGGAAAAAAAAAGGTAGACAAGGGTATGGTACCACTGGTGGGAACTAATAGCAAGACCACCACTCAAGGGCTGGGTGGGCTATCTAAGCACTGTGCACAGTATAAGAAGGATGGAGCTCATTTTGCCAAGTGGTCCCATGTACTAAAGATATGGGAACATACCCCCTCAAACCTTACCATCATGAAAAATGTCAATGTGCTGTCCTATTATGCCAGCATCTGTTAGCAGAATGGCATTGTGCCCGTGGTTGAGCCTGAGATCTTCCCTGACAGGGACCATGACCTGAAGCACTGTCAGTATACATAAATGAGCAGGTGCCAGGCAATGTCCACAAGGCTTTGAATGACCACCACATTTATCTGGAAGGTATTTTGCTGAAGCCTTATATTGTAACCCCAGGCCATGCCTGCACACAAAGGTTTTATCATAAGATTGCTATGGCAGGTGTTACCGTGCTGTGCTGCACAGTTTCTCTCTCTCTCTCTCTCTCTCTCTCTCTCTCTCTCTCTCTCTTTCTCTCACACACACACACACACACACAGAGAGTTACTGGGATCACTTTCCTGTCTGGAGGCCAGAGTGAGAAGGAGGCATCCATCAAATCCAACACCATCAAAAAATGTTCCTTGCCAAAGCCATGGACCCTGACTTTCTCCTATGACCAAGCCCTTCAGGCCTCTCTGCCCTGGGGGCCTGGAGTGTGAAGAATGAGAACCTAAAGGCTTCCTAGGAAGGGTATATCAAGCAAGTCTTGGCCAACAATTTCCCTTACCAAGGCAAGTACATCCCAAGTGTACTTTCCCAGGGCAGCCACCAGCAGTCACAATTCTTCTCTAACCATGCCTACTTAGTGGAGGTGTTTTAAGGCTGCCCCCTCAACACTCCAGACCCCAGCACCCTCCTAGATGTAACACATGAGGAGAGGGCCTCCTCTGAGCTCCAGGCTGTTCTTTCCTATCACTCTTACTGCTCTTTGTGATACTGATGTAACTCCATCACCTTTTCCTACCCATTGACAATAAACAACTATGTTAATGGAGGTGGGGAAGAAAACTAAATGAGCCTTGATTAGTGCTTTATAGTACAGAAAGAAGTAGAATTATGGGAGAAAAGCAAATAATATTTTAGAAAATGAGAATAAGGCTTGTAGGGTGTTACTAAAATAAGAAAAAGAGTAAATCAAGTATGCATATCTTTTATCTAAACTGATATAGTCCTGAAACCGTTGAACCATTTGATGTTGAAGGTTGAAGGACATGGAGGCTCTGTGAACTACTTCAAAGACAGATTGAGAATTAGTTCCCTGGAATTGATTGAAGAGAATGCTAATGATTCACAGTTTTGTCTTCCGAAAGACCACATATCTCAAGCCTTTATTGTAGCAGCCTCTCTTCAGTGTTTCCAAAGAAGAGTAAGTAGACCCTCCTCTGATGACTAATGTATATGCTTCATTCTTCCTGAATAATTAAGAGTAATACAACATTGGCCTTATTATTGAGTAAATTTATCTCCTTCTCCCCGCTCTAGTTCTGGAACAAGTCAACAGTCCTGCCATGTTTCAGAGTCTTAGTTCTCTGAAATATTCTCAAGAACAGTTCTTTATTTCCATTCAAGGAAATTCTAAAAGCAATTTTTCTAAAGTTTTCTTCAAAGCAAGGATTGCAATTAGAGGCTTTTGGTTATACCTACATTGTCTCACTAAGTGCTATAAAATTATTAAATTGAACAAGGGGGAAAAGTATTAAAATTATCGTATTTATCTTAACATAGGGTTTTTAGAGGCCTGCTACTTTTGGAAGTGGATGGTCAATCTTTCTTCCTAGTCTATCTTAATCTGAATGTTAAGATTTAGAGAAGTATCCAACAGACAAGCATTTTATAGAAAAAGTGAAAGATATATCTGTTTCTGTGGAATTTACCATTATTTTCAGAGTTGTCCCTGCCCTTGGCACAAGTGTCTTGACTGACTTATTTCCCTGCTCCACCATCCATCAAGATACCCATCCACTTCTACCCAGTCCCTTCACATCTATCTCTCATTGTCCAGCCCTTGATCTGATAGCTTATATCTGAAGCTTCCTTGGCTTTTGTGATTTCAGACATGTCAGATGCTGACAGTTTCTTGTGCTGTGACCAGAGTCTCTTGAGTTTAGTGGTAATGTTTCCCAAGTGAAGGTGATGCGTCCTGTCACACTGGTGTGTAGATAGTTTCTTCGGGCGCAAATGAATCCCACACAGTCTTGGGTCCTCCACAGTTACCATCCTGGACAGGGTTAAACTTGGCTGCTCCTTGGAGGCAAGGATTCTGAGGCTTCATCTGACATACTTTGGTCATATTGTAAGGAGGGACCGGTCCTTGGAGAGGGACATCATGCTTGGGAGGGTGGAGGGTAGCTGGAGGAAGGGAAGGCCATCTATGAGGTGGATTGATTCAGTGACTGCGGTAATCAGGATGGGTGTATTGGAGACAGTGAGATTGATACAGGACAGAGCAGAGTTTAGGGCTGTTGTACACAGGGTCACTATGAGTCGCAAGTGACGCGACGGCACATAACAACATTTATCTTAAAAATCCAGCGTTTTATGTTTCCTTAGAAAAATCTAAATTTATAACCTTGTATCACATTTACAAAGGTCAAGAAATGGCTTTAAATAAGTATTGACCACGTTATACATATGATCTGCCTGGACCTTATAGGTATCTGAAAATACTCCCTGCCTGTAAATTTGCTAACAAAAAGATGCTTCAAACCATTGAAACATGATTTCAGAGAGGAATTCCTGTTGTTGTTGTGCACCATCAAGTCAGAACTGACCTATAGCTGACCTTCCAGTGTGGGTTTTCAAAGGCAACAAATCTCATGGGAGTTGATTGTCCATCCTCCTGCAGATCAGGCAATGAATTCAAACCATGTTTTTTGGGATTGTAGTGTAGCTTCTTATTACCAGGCCATCAAAGCTCCTTTTTAAATCTAGTATCGGGATTGCCTGTACTAGATTATAAAAATGCAAGTTGTGTGACCCTTGGAGGTGGCTTCTCTCTGAATGTGCTCCATCCTTGGGAAAACAAGAAGGCTGTGTGAGTAATTGAGGTTCCTTATCAATCCAACATTATATGACCCTATAAATGTCTTAGCTAATTTTCAAATCTCATTGAGCTCATCATCTAAAAAATGCCTGAAGTCATGAGTTTCACCTGCTAATAGCATTTGAAAGAGATTTGAAAAAGAAAATATTTGGATCCCTCAAAAGCCATTTGCAAATTCATACTAAGATGTACTAAATGTAAAAATAAAGTTGTTTTTTGTCGCTTGCTTCAGAAATGGAATTTCAAAGGCAAAAGTGAAAACTCCTGCCACAAAGCTTAAGGTGTCTCTAAAATTAGTATGTCAATTATATTTTTTTGGTAGAAACAAATGGACACTTGAAAAAGGGAGGAACCAGAGTGAACATATCCCATCCCAGAGCCCAGGTATCTTTGACACCTAGCTCCCCATCATCTCACACCTACAAATTCAATTTGAGTTTCTTGTTGTTAGGTGCCACTGAGTCAACCCTATGGGCAACAGATCTGAAAATTGCCCTATTCTGCACCATCCTTATGATCTCTAACATGTTTGAGCCCATTGTTGCAGCCACTGTGTCAATCCATCTTGTTAAAGGTTTTCCTCTCTTTCTGACCCTCAACCTTTTCCCAGTTCACTGTCTTTCTCAAGCATTGGACTATCCTGACAAAATTCCCAAAGATAGTGAGATGAAGTTTTGTCACCCTTGCCTTTAGGGAGCACCCTGTTTGCACTTCCTCCATGAAAGATTTGCTTATTCGTTTTTACATCATGGAATATTCAGTATTCTTCTCCAATATGACAATTAAAAGAGATAAATTCTCCTAGAATTCTTATTCATTGTCCAATTTTCAGATTCATAAGAAGTAAATGAAAAGACCATAATTTTGATCACGCATACCTTAGTCTTTAAGCTTTTATCCTTGCTTTTTAGCACTTTCAAAGAGATTCTTGATAGCAGATTTTCCCAATGCAACATGTCTTTTAAATTCTTCACTGCTATTACCACAGGCACGGAGCACAGATTCAAATAAAACAAAACCCTTGACAGCTTCAATCTTTGTTCTACCTATCAATATTGCATATTGGTCCAGTGGTGAGTACATGTTTTCTGATGTTGAAATGTACAAACTGAAGAAGGCTGTTGTCTTTGATCTTCTGTAGTAAGTACTTTAAGTCCTCTTCACTTCTAGCAAGCCAGATTATGGCATATGCATAATGCATCCAATTCTGATGCCACATTCTTCTTCATAAAGTCCAGATTCATCAGTAATCCACTCATCATATATCATAATAGGTATAGAGAAAGGATACAATCCTGATGCACACTTTTACTAATTTTATTTTTTTATTATTAAATTTTATTCGTTTTAATGAACATTTACAGAGATTTTGGGTTTTCATTCATTCATTTTTGCACTATTTTCTCCACCCTCCTCCCTAGTTTGTTCTTCTTCCCCCACCATCCAAATGTGTGTTTTAATTGTCCAATTGCCACAGTGCTTGTCAAAG
>NW_006400026.1:2838334-2839908 GCF_000299155.1 Elephantulus edwardii
ATTCCATTGTGTGAATATACCACAGCTTCTCTAGCCATTCGTTTGTTGATGGACTTTTACTAATTTTAAACCATGCAGTTTTCCCTTGCTCTACTCAGACAACAGACAAGCTTCTTGATCTGTGTATAAGCGTTGTAAGAACACAACTAAGTGTTCTTGGATTCCCATTCTTCTCAATGTTAGCCATAATTTGTTATGACCCACACAGTGAAATGCCTTTGCTTAGTCAATAAAAGACAAGTAAACATCTTCCTGACATTTTCTGTTTTCAGTCAAGATCCATCTGACATTAGCAATGACATCTCTTGTGCTAAGAACTCTTCTGAAGTCAGCTTAAATTTCTTGCAGTTCCCTGTGAATGAATTGTTCTACGCATTTTTAAATAATCTTGTGTAAGATTTTGCTTGCATGTATAATTAATGCTATTTTTTAATAATTTCTACATTCTTCTGGATCATCTTTTCTTTTCTTGGAATATTAACAAATATGGATCTCTTCCAATAAGTTGGCCAGGTGGCTGTCTCCCAAATTTCTTTGTATAAACTGATAAGTATGTCCAAGGCTGCATGTATTTGTTGAAACAATACCAACTGGTAGACCATCAATTCTTGGAACCTATATTTTTTTACCAATGCCTTCAGTGAAACTTGCATTTCTTTTTTCCATACTGTTGGTTCTTGATCACAACCTACTTCCCGAGATGCTTCAGTGTTGACCAATTCTTTTTGGTAGTGAGTCTATGTAATTCTTTCATCTTCTTTTGATGTTTCCTGCATTAATCAAGATTTCATCCATAGTTCAGCATATATCATTGTTCAGTATTGCAACTCAAGGCTTGAATTTGTTTTCCTTTTCTTTTAACTAGAGTTTGTCCTTTCCTTTTGTTTTTCTAACTCCAGCTTTCTGCACCTTTCTTTATAAGCACATTTCTGTGCTTTGTCTTCTTGACCATTCCTTTGAATCCTTCTATTTGTCTCTTTTTCTCCAGCATTTCTTCCCTTTGTTTTGGACTTAATATTCTAGTGTTAGCTTCAGTGTCTCCTTTGATGTCCGTTTTGACCTTCTCTTTCTCCTCTTTCTTTTCTTCATGGATGATAACCTTGATATCACCCCACTACTCTTACAGTCTTACACCATTAACGTTTAATGGATCAAATCTATTCTTTAGATTTTTTTTTTAAATTATGCGGGGTAGACTCAGGATATATTTGGTGATTGTGGACTTATTTTACATTTATTCAACTTCAGTTTGAACTTGCACATAAATACTTATGGTCTGTTCCACAATCAGATCATGAACTACTTTTTAAAAAAAATTATTACTAAATTTTATTAGTTTTAATGAACATTTACAGAGATTTTGGGTTCTCATTCATTCATTCATTCATTCATTCATTTTTGCACTGTTTTCTCTACCCTCTTCCACAGTTAGTTCTTCTTCCCCCCACCCCGAATGTCTGTTTTAATTGTCCAATTGCCACAGTGCTTGTCAAAGCCAGTTCTGATTAATCTCCTTTGTCAGTGTGCCCTTTGCCATTCCCTATCACTCCTTCCTGAGAGAGACTTCACCCTGA
>NW_006400026.1:2840537-2846919 GCF_000299155.1 Elephantulus edwardii
TAATGCTCGTCCACGGCTCTTCTGGGAGGCTCTAAATCATTAAAGCGTCCTCCTTTGTTTCCAGTTGGGATCTGGGGCCTGTCAGTCCTGTCTGTCACGAGGACCTGATGTGGGCCACCTTAGCCAAGTGTCCTTCAGAGCCACACTTAAAGCAAGTGAGTGGGAGCTTCCTCTCTACTCCCTTGCCTATCTGTGGCTCATAACCTACTTTTGACTACTAATAGTGAGCTTCTCCATTGATTCTTTCCACTGATGTGGTCAATCTATTTCCCATGTAATTCATCCAATGAGGTACATGTGAATGGTGGCTGTTTATGATGGGGATTTTTTTTCAAATGGTATTTGCAATTAATAAATTATTCTTTGTACAAAATTTAGTTATTTGGTCTACAGCTTCTTTTCTATCACTAAGGATATATTTTTCAATTGAAAGTCCTTTGTATTCAACTGTTTCATTCCACTCATTTGTTATTGATGCATCCTGATTGCACTTTCAATCTATTTCAGCCTGAAAATAATAATAGAAGTCCTCAATTTTGCCATCTTTGGTTAATGTGTACATTTGACTATTTACCATACCCCTCCCATTTCTCTATATAGCTGATATGACTAATGAAAAGCTTTATCTTTAAAAAAAAAAAAAAGAAAAGAAAGTTCCTGAGCTAAAAACTATCTACTATAGAGCGGAAAGAACCCTGGTTTCACAGTGCATAATGTGTTGAATACTAACTGAAAGCTCACTAGTTCAAATCCACCAGTCACTCCATGTTTGAAAGATGAGCAGTCTCCTTGCATAAAAATGTATAGCCTTGAAAACTAGAGGATGGTTGTGAGAAGTTGGTCTGGAGTCTATGGTGGTGGATTTGCTTTAGTTTAATACAAGTAGGACACTGACTTCTGGACAAATTTCCCTATTACATTTCCTTGCTTTCCTGCTTTTACCCTCATGTAAAGAGCTTGATCCTCTTCTCAGTTGTCTCTGATACAGCTCCAACTCATGCTGGCCATATCCTGAACAGAATAAAACATTGTCTGCTTCTGTAAACATATTCATGATCATCGGTATGTCTGAGTCTGTGATTGCAGTCATTATGTAATGACTTCAACCTAAGAGATTTGTCTTCCAACACTATATCAGATAATATTCTTTTAAGATTCACAAAATTTTTATTAGCTTATTTTCAGAAGTATGTCACCAGTACTTTCTCTCCCTTGGCTTTCTTAATCTGAAAATTCCACTGAAACCTAAGAATCATGAATGACCCTTCTGGTATTTCAAATACTAATAGAACTATCAGTATTCCAGCAATATGTAAGCCACTGCAGAATGATAGATAGGTGGTAGATGTTAATAGCTTTAATGACACTGTTAAACAGAATAAAGGCTACATTATAGTATCTAAAGGTTGTTTGTGAACTTTTGCCTCTGATTGGGTCATTCACCTGCTAGCAATATGCATCAAGAAAAGCCTATTCAACCTGCCTAGCACTAGTATTCTGCGGGTCCTGACCAGGCAGAAACTGAAGACGTTATATTTCAGCAAGTCTGTGCTGAAAAACAACCCCTTGGCACAGCTATTCACTGAAGGTCATTTTAGATTAAAAGTAATTCCTGCTTCAGAAAATTTTCTGTCCCACAAGAATAAAGAAAATCTGTGGCAAAGTGTAAATTCCTGGGTTCATGTCCCTACATTGTGGGATCTCAGGTAAGAGAATTGTTTTGGGGGGTTGTTATTTTGGTTTTGGTTTTGTTTTCTATACTGCTAAGATCAATGACAGGTACATTCCATTTTGGTCCCTCATAAGGACAATATTCTGTTTAATGATTCAAATGTGTATAGTGATGCAAATGTGCTTCTTGTAAACCAGCACTAAAAATCTGGGTTCAATTTCTAGTTGTTATTAGTTGCCATCATTTAAGAATGCAACTTAGCAAAATAACTATAAAAGTAGATTAAGTATTAAACTTAGAATACTATATTTGAAAACAAAGTGATGGCTTCTACTTCTAAGCTTTAAGGTGGAATTGTAAAATATTGTTGTTGTAGACCATTAAATCAGAACAGATCCATAACCGACTCTCCAGTGGTTTTTTTAGAGGCAGTAAATCATACAAGAGGATATTGGCTATCCTTCTCCTGTGTAGCAGGTGGTAAATTCAAACTGTGTACCTTTGCATTGGCAGTGCAATTTCTTACCACTAAGTCACCAGAGGTTCACTTGGAAAACTATATTAGAAAATAGAGTAATGTCTTCTGCTTCTGAGATTTAAAGTGATTTTTTTTAGTGAGTAGAATATATAAAGGCATAGGAAATCTGAGAGTAAAAAGGCAGCATGAGAGGACACTAGTCATAATTATGAGGAAACACAAAGTATGCTTGGAAAATTAGGAAAAAAAGATTCTGGGTCCACTAAATGAGTTTTTAGAAAGCATACTGTTCTTGCCTGTGCATTCAGTGTCACATGTAAGAATCACTGGTTAAACTAGATCCCAAAGTGTTTTCATTGCTAATTGCTGCTAAATAGATTCTGAATTATGGCAACTCCATGTGTACATACTAAAACATCACTGAGTTTTAAAGGTTGTGACCTTTCAGAAGCAGATTTCCAGATTCACCTTCCAAGAAGCCTTGTTGTTGTTGTTGTTGTTATGTGCCCTTGAGTCACTTGTGACTCATAGCGACCCTATGTACAACAGCCCTAAACTCTGCTCTGTCCTGTGCCAATCGCACCGTCTCTGACACTACCATTCCAATTATCCCGGTCACTGATTCAGTCCACCTCATAGAGGGTCTTCCCCTCCTGCGCTGTCCCTCCACCCTACCAAGCATGATGTCCCTCTCCAAGGGCCGGTCTCTCCTCACAACATGTCCAAAATATGTTAGACAGAGCCTCAGAATCCTTGCCTCCAAGGAGCCGCCTGGTTTAACCCTTTCCAGGATGAATCTGTTTTCCTAGCAGTCCATGGTACTCTCAATACTCTTCTCCAGCACCACAGTTCAAAGGCATCAATTCTCCTTCTATTCTCCTTGGTCACTGTCCAACTCTCTGATGCATAACAAGTGATTGCGAAGACCATGGCCTGTATCAGGTGCACTTTAGTCTCCAGAGAGACACCATTGCTCTTCAGTACTTTGGAGAGGTCCCTAACAGCAGACCTTCCCATGGTAATGCGCCTTTTAATTTCCTGACTACTGGTGCCAAGAGTGTTGAGTGTGGAGCCAAGCAAACTAAAGCTGTGAACAATCTCAGTCTCTTCACCTTCCATCCTCATGCTGCAAATTGGTACAGTGGTGAGAATTTTTGTCTTCTTGACATTGAGCCTCAATCCATATTGGAGGCTGCAGTCCTTGACCCTCTGCAGCGGGTGCTTCAGGTCCTCCTCAGTCCCAGCAAGCAGGATTGTGTCATCTGCATAACGCAGATTGTTGATAAATGGTCCACCAATCTTGACCCCACATTTCTCCTCATAGAGCCCAGCCTCCCAGATAATCTGTTCTGCATACAGGTTGAAACAGTAGGGAGAAAGGATGCATTGGTCCCAACATAAGGAACTACCAGCAGCTGATGTGTTTGGAATCACAGAAGCCAAGAAATCTTCATATATAAGCTATTAGATCACGGGTTGTTCAATGGGAGATAGATGTGAAGGGAGTGGGTAGAAGTGAATGGGTATCCTGATTGATGATGGAGCAGGGAAATAAGTGGGTAAAGACACGTGTGCCAAAGGCAGGGACAACACTGACACTAATGGTTAACTCCACAGTAAGGGATATACCTTTCACTTTTTCTATAAAATGCTGGTCTGTCTGATACTTCTCTAAATCTGAACAGTCAGATTAAGACAGACTAGGAAGAAGGATTGGTCACCCACTTCTGAAATAGCAGGCCTCTGAAAACTCTATGTACAAAAGAACACATGTAGATAACAGAAAGGGCAACTGAGGTTGAACTTTCAAGTATGAAAATACAAAGGAAGAGGAACAGTTGTAAGCAGACACTAGTGACTGGGACATGGAATGTGAGAACCATGAATGTAGGAAAATTAGATATTGTTAAGGAAGATATGGAATGCATAAATATTGACATACTAGGCATTGGTGAGATGAGATGGACTGGCATGGGGTATTTTTTCATAGTTCCAAGAAGCCTTAGATAAGTTTAAATCACCAGCCTGTCAGGTGGTAGCCCAGTATCACACCCCCCAGATACTTCTCTTGAAGCACTACTTCTGCATTTTCTTGTAAGAGTTTTATAGTTTTAGTTCTTCATTCTTTGATCTACTTTAAGTTATTTATCATATATAAAGGGAATTTTGGAGGAAGTGGCTAACCCAGAGGCCAACAGCTTGAAGTCACCAATCACTTTGTGGAGAAAGATGTGGCAGTCTGCTCCCATAAAGATTGATAATTTTAGAAACCGTATGACACAATTCTACTCTGTCCTATGTAGTCATGATGAGTCAGAATTAGCTCAAAGGCAGTTGCTGTTGTTTCGTAGTTGTTAGGTGCCATTGAGTCAATTGAGACTCAATAGTCCTAAGAGATCTGAACCTTGCCTTTCCTGTACCATCCTCATAATCTCCACCATGCTCAAACTTGTAGTAGTTACTGTGTCCATCCTTTTGTTGAAGGGCTTCCTCTCTTTCTCTGGCTCTCTACCTTTCCCAGCATGATGTCTTTTTTCCAAGTACTCCTCCTGACAACATGCTTGAAATATGTGAGGTTGGCCATTCTTGCCCCTAAGGCACACTCTGCACTCCCTCCAAGTTGGCTATCATATCTGGTGTGACTGCAGATGTAGGTTTAAGCCACTATAAAGACAAAAATGTTTATCAGGGATTCTTAGAGACAGGTAAAGGGAGGAAGAAATGGGAAGAGGTCACCGCTTATGAGACAGTAAACTTCTATTAACGATGATGAGTAATTTGGAAATGGATAACACTTATGGTGGAGCAACATGACGAATGCAAATAATGCCACTAAATTACATATTTAGAAAATGCTGAAATGGTAGCATTTTGTTATAAATACCACACCTCATTAAGAAGTATTTGGGAGATATAGACTGACTACAACTTCCGTGTGATGCCAGCCAAGGAGACAGTTCTTCATTGTGTGGACAGTTGGCAGAGCCTGAGGGCTTTGAACAAAAGAATGACATGCTCTCACTCAAGATTATTAAATGAGTGGTCCAAACGAGGCAGAGATTAAAGAGTCAAGAGTCATTTTATTAAATGCTAGCAGTAAGAATAGTGGTAAATAAGTAATTCAATTTAACAATAACTTAGTGTGCAGCTGCTATGTGCTGAGTATGAAGGGGGAGCAAAGAAAAACTTCAGTTCGTTTCCTTTTTAATCACTAGAAAAGATAGATCAGGATTAATGTTAACACAGATGTTTGCTGTTGCTGCTGCTACTGTTGTTGGTATCACCAAAATGCCCAGGTAGTAATGACCAATCTCATCCTCCACCTTTGGGAGTAGGTTGTTATGGAAAAGAAAAAGCATTTTCAAAGCATTCAGAGACCTTAAAAATAGCATCCAAATGCTAATACACATACTCAAAAGGAATTTTATCTGATATAAGGTGCGCATAGAGACAATTTTTAAGTGAAATTTCAGTTAAAAGAGTAGATGGTACCTTATTACTTTAGTCAACAAGCCTATAATACAAGGTCTAAAATGATCCAGGCTAGGTGCACAAACAAGTCCATGCTCTAATCAAGTTTACAAGTTAGAATGCCGTCAATATATAATCAAGAAAATACATATTAAATCATGTAGTGATAAGTGATATAATGAATAATATAGATAAATGGAAGGGAACATACTGTAAATGAATAGCCATGGAAAGAAAGCCTTCCTGAAGGTGTAAAATTTGATTAACTGAGGGAGTAATGGTACAGGCAAATGAAGGATGATCACTCAGGCCTATAAAATAATACATGAGATGATAGTGTGATTACTATGTTCTTAAAAGAACAAATGGTTTGGGGCAAGTCAGAGACTTACAAGCAAGGAAAAAGTAAAGTCAGGTAACAGGGCGCCCACTTTGTAAACCTTTACAGGTCAGATAAGGACTTTGGATTCATTCTGAGTAGTATGGGGATTGTAGGGAGCTCTAGTAGCCTAGAGGCAAGAAACTGCACTGAAATTCTGAAGGCACATGGTTCAAGGCTACCAGCTACTCTGTGGGAGAAGGATGAGCAATCTCCTCCTGTCCAATTAACTGGTTCTGAAAAGCTGGTTGGTCAGCTATGGCTTGGTTCCTACTACAATACACAACAACAAGAAGCAAAGAAAGAAAATAGATTATACTATTGTTGTTGTTATGTGCTGTCGAGTCGCTTGCGACTCATAGGGACCCTATGTATAACAGCC